>NW_015090846.1:6890781-6963693 GCF_001431845.1 Calidris pugnax
GGACCCGGCCGAGCAGCCGCGCGGCTGTCGATGAAGTAACTGGTGAGAGTCCAAAATGAAAGCTGCTAATCGGTTATGTGTGAAACCGTTGATCTTTAGAGTTAGGGATAAATTCTGGAGACTCTGTTGGAGAAATACGGCTTTGGTTTCTCAGCTCACATGAGATGCTGGATTGTGTAACTGCGTAGGATTCGTCCCCAAAATGTCGGGGGGCGGAGGCAGGGCTACTTCCTGCTTAATCATGTTTTTACAGCGTGCTTACGAATAGAGAGAAATGGAATATTTTTCTTCGTAGACACTAAAGTAGTCTCTACTAGCTTTTGCTAACTGGTCGTCTTTAATATCAAAAAAGAGAAACAAAGCAAGGCTGTTTTATTCAGAGCAGCACTGATATTCTCAATTTTTGCCACTTCTAGATCATTTCTGTCAGGAAAATGCATGCTCCCAGATATAAAGGAAAATAAAGTGTCCAAATTCAAGCAAGCTCTTAAAATAATCTAATGCAGATCGAGAATCTGTAATTTGGCTGAACACCAGTGTATTTTTTAATGTTTGCTTGGTACTCGTGTTAGTAATCTAAAGCATATTTCCCATTTGATTGCTGTGAATTCTTAACTGTTTCCCTACAGCTTTTCTAAAAATTCGCTATTATAGAATTTTGCAGTTTTGTCTGTTGGGAAGAATAAAGTTGTGCCAACTTGGTAGGTGTCAGGGAGCTTTTATTTGGACGTGCTAAGTGTCCGTAGGATATCTGAGTTCTTTGGATAACAGTAGGTGTCAGCCCTTCGGGAAGGACTGAAGAGAAGAATGGGATTAGCCTTCACGTGGGCATTCTGCTTGGAATGGGAATGCTTTTTCCTTGGACTCGTAATACTGTGGAGTTCACTGCTTTTGTTACAGCCTTTAGGCTGAATGATGTGATTTCGAAAAAGTTTCATAGTTGTTTCACGTTCTTTTCGTACTGAGAATCTCAGAGATCAGTTTATATTTAAATCCATGATTGGAGAGTAACAGTTCCTACTGTTACTACTAAGAGTGGAATATTAATAGCCAGTTGCTCCTGGCTGTGAAAGTTGATGGTTGTCTTCACCAGAGTAATTCAATCAGCAAGGAGTGGTTTAATGTTAGACTTGGCTTTGAGAAGTAGTGAAAATACTGTAAAACAGCTGGTCATAGAAATCAACTGTGAGTCAATGATCAGAAGCTCAAGGTAAACAAAATAGATAAGAATGCACCAATCTTAAGAAGACAAACTTTGAGAAATCATAGGGTCATAGAGTCATAGAGTTGTCCAGGCCAGAAGGGACCTCCAAAGGCCATCTAGTCCGACCCCCCCGCAGTCAGCAGGGACACCCCCAACTAGACCAGGTTGCCCAGGGCCTCGTCGAGCCTCTCCTTGAATATCTCCAGGGAAGGGGCCTCAACCACCTCCCTGGGCAACCTGTTCCAGTGCTCCACCACCCTCACAGTGAAGAACCCTCTCCTAAAAAAATCAAACTGAGTACTTTTTCAGGCACTTTGCAGTTCAGTTGCTGAATTCATTTGCCACAAGATGTTTTGAAATAAAAAATGTAAAAAAAAAAAAATTTTGTATGCGGAGGAATAGCAGGAAGAAGAAGAAGTGAACAGATTCAGAGAAGAAACGTAAAATAAAAATACCACTCTACCACTCAAACTTAAACAGAAAAGTGTTTATACGATATCTGTCTCAGGAAGTCCCTAAACTACAGCTCACTGCTGACAGGAAGCTACATCTGGAAAACAACTATTGTACCTTTGCCTTTTTCCTATATTCTTTTTTGAAGCATTCTCTGCTCTCTGACACTGCATGGGATATGTTTAAAAATGTTGAAATTAATCACTATTATAATATTTAAACTTCTGTAATCTGTTTTTCCTGATTCATTGGAAAAGCGTTAGGAAATAATTGGGTTTGGGGGAAAAATAAAAAATAAATAAATTGGCAGTACTCTTTACAAAATCTGATTTGTTCAGAAGGAAAGCTTTGCTAGGAGGCTTTGGACAGCTTCAGAATTTTTTAGACTGTTTCAGTGGATAAGAGAATGATTTGCACTAGTCAGAGTTGATTTGGGGCATAAAGCCCTGAACATAATTCCAGCTGAATTACTGTTAACTTTTTCTTTCATACACTGTTATCTTAACTTGAAAATCGCTTGGGTTATGCTCCGCTTACTTGTCTGTTTTCCTATATTAGGCTTCATTGCTGTAGTGACAAAGGTGGGGTGATTAATTCCAGTGATCCATTAGTATGAAGTTACTCAGGAAACAGCATGAGATTGTTTCCTTCTTTTAATGTTGGAATGGCTAGGTACAAAACAATGATAAAACTTCGTTCCTGTCATTAAACAAAGACAAGAGGAATGGCTGAAAGTGAGTTAGTTGACTTAAACAGGTTCTTTGGTGTTCCATGTTCCATATCACCATGTTCCAGTATTTAAAGGGTGGCTACAAAGAAGATGGAGACTCCCTTTTTACAAGGAGTCCCATGGAAAAGATGAGGGGTAACGGGTACAAGTTACTCCTGGGGGGATTCCAATTGGACATAAGAGGATAACTTTTCACAGTGAGAGCAACCAGCCACTGGAATAATCTCCCCAGGGAAGTGGTGACTTCCCCAACACTGGATACTTTTGAGGTTCATCTGGACAGGGAGCTGGGCCACCTTGCCTAGGGGATGCTCTTGCCAAGAGAGGTTGGACCAGATGATCCTTGGGGTCCCTTCCAACCTGCTGTTCTATGGTTCTATGAAAACTTTATAATAGAGATCAGTGGCAGTCTGTGTTTGTATAAGATGTGACATTATGGTAGGCTGCTCAGTTGAGGATTTGATTTATCAAAAGGTAAGAAAGAATGGCTTTTAGGAATGTTTTTGTTTTCTCTGAAGTGCTTTAAATCAACTGTCAAACTGAAAAGTCAGTTCACTGAAATTGTATTGCTTTAATTTCCTTTAAAACTTGTAAATTTTTAACCATGCTGAAATGTCACTGTAGAGGCATTAGTATTTCCATCTGTCTCTGCCAAGCGTTAGAAAATGCCTGTCTTATTGAGTCACTATTGTATCAGGACTGATGTTACCCATTAGTTTAGTTTAAAGTCTCTTTGGAGAACAGGACTCTATACAAGTAAACACTGCCATGGTAGATCTAAGAAACCATGGGAAGGTTAATTAAGTTTGAAAGGGCTAGTCTTTAACACTCACAGAAGTAGTGCCACTGCAATTAAAAGCATTGGCACTTTTGTTAGTGATGTATCTTCTTCCACAGAGAGACTATTTATTTTTTTATATTTCTAGAAAAAAATTCAAAGGTATATAGAAAAATGTTAAATATGAAAAATGAAGTGCAATTTAATGGTTTAAGTTGGCAGAGTGCTCTGCCTGAGGTAAATGTTTCAGTGTCGAGCTTTTGATTAAAGAAGCAAATTACAGTTACTCTTCTGATTAGCAAATGAAGCTCAGGAAAATAAAAACTTTAATTCAAAACTACTCAGTGAATTCAACTCAATTCACAATTAGTTTGGGGAATACTAAACCCACATTTTTTACTAATTTATTATTTGGTGAAAAATAATTCATTAACTCCAAGCTTACTCTTTCTTATTTAACAGTTATTAATATTTAAAAAAAAATTAAGAGTGAGATTGAGCACTTTGAGACATGCACTTACGTTGTGCTTTGGCTTTTTTTTTAATCTTTGTTCTTAAGACTCAGGCCACAAAATAGATATGACTGAGATAAAAAAACATAAGCATTATACAATCTCATTTGTGGATAGAGCCCTAATAAGGAACAGGCTGTTGTCACACACTTGGACTAGGGAGAAGACTGGTCCTTTCTAAACTCATCCAAGAACTAGAATGCTCACAGCTTCCAGTTTACCAGCTTTCTCAGAGAAAACTTCAGCGGAAAGGAAGTCAGGTTTTTTTTCCTGTTTTACACATCCAGTGATTCTTCAGTGAGCTGCCTTATATTTATTTTCCCTTCTGTTTATTTATCATAATCTTTTACTTTTAACACATCATAACACTGCAGCATTACATGTAGCGTAAGATACTTTTGAACGTCTCAAAGTAATTAAAGATCTTAATTTCAGAATGTACGAATGTGTGCAGGTTGTTAGGGTCAAGTGAATGAGCAAAAATGCTCAGTAGAAAGGAAGCAAGCTGTTACACAGCCTGGAAAGGACTTTTGTGTTTTGACTGTGAATCTTTTGTTTAATAGAGTTTTCTAAAGACTGATTTACTGACTAAAAATATTTAATTATAGAGGTAATAAGAGACAAGTGATCAGCTCTTCTTGTACTTCTGACTGTATGACACAGATGTGGGCTTCAGGCCGAAGTATCTGGTGGCCGTATGAGTATTTCCTCCTCTCTTACAGCTCTCATTAACGGGACGGTCCTAACTCAGGAGCTAAGTCAGGTCCAGGAACACGATACACTTTGTGTGGCCAGAGTAAGACCAAGAACAATTTATGAACCACCCAAGTGAGTAGCTCAGGGAAGCTGTCTTCATACAGCTTATTACTGATTTGATGCATCTTTTTTGTTTTATGTAAGTCTCTGTTAAATGTTGGTTTTAATTGATACTGATTACAGCTTTTCTGTAACAATTGTTTCCAATTGCATCATCTCGTTTGCCATGAAACAATAATTTTCAGAACGTTCACTCCAATTATATAATTATTTGGGATTTTGTGTTTGATTAAAGGAAGTAGAGTTGTATATCAGTGTATATAGAGTCATATATTAGCATGGTTTTGAACCCATAAGGTACATTTGCCTGAATGATCCTTGAGTTTTATTTGGGTGAATAATGTCTACACTGAAAACTTACTGAAGTAGTTATTTAAGCAAACATCTCAATTTGGGTGTGATCATTCTTGAGGAATGCTGGGCCTGTAATAGACTCTCTGTTCCAGAGTAAATATTCCAAAATAGTTTGTCTATGCTTTCCAGGTATAGACAGGCCCAGAGTGTTAATGCTGCCCTCCTGGTTGTGAAACCAGAAAAGAGAGAAAATGATGTTTGTAGTAAGCTTGCTCCTGGTTATTAGAATGAGAAGAAGATAGTTAGTGTTTGTTTCAATGAAGAAGTTACATATGATCTGGAAAACAGGCTGGTACAGAGCATTGGCGGGGTTTTGTTTGATACATTGCTATTTCAAGTCAAAAAATAAAAACACTCAGCCTTGTTATAATTTTGCATTTGTGTGTGTGTGATGCTGATGTGAAGTTGTGGAGAGCTGGCGTGAGATAGAAGTGATAAACCTGGCCACAGTCCCGCTTCGGCTGTCCTGTGAGCGAGCCCACTGGCTTGGCCGCTGCGCCGGCAGGATGTGTTACAGATCACATGTTGGTGCCTTGGCAAAGAGTTGTCCTCAGTTGTTTTTAGAGTACTCCACGTCCTACCCAGGTTAACCAGTATATATACACTTGG
This sequence comes from Calidris pugnax, assembly GCF_001431845.1. Taxonomy (NCBI): domain Eukaryota; kingdom Metazoa; phylum Chordata; class Aves; order Charadriiformes; family Scolopacidae; genus Calidris; species Calidris pugnax. The sequence continues at coordinate 6,896,238 of NW_015090846.1, forward strand.
GTTTGTAGAAAAATTTTCCAGCCCTTAGTCCATGGAAAATATCCAGTCTTCTTGAAACCAATGATACCACAAAACTGTTGGCTTTTCTGACTATGAGCTAATCTCCCAAGAATGGTGTCTCTGGTTTTACAGACTGCTGACTGTAGGGATTTGGACTTTCTACTGCTTAGTTAATTGATAAGTTGCTTTCTCTCTGTCCTCTGCTTTATTTAGTATAATAAAACCACACTACTGTACATGGGAAAAGTCTTTCATAAATATAGCTGACTACAAATTGGAAACATATTTTTGTCTCTTCTGGTTTTCCTATCAAGCCAGTGTCATCATTCAACTTTTGAGGAGAAAAAAGGGAAAATCATTTCTTTCCATAGGTTCCCTTCTGCTATGTGTGCCAGTTACTGCGTGACTTGTAGACGCTGCTTCCTGTGCTAGAAGAATGCTCTGTGCCCAGACATCTGCTGCACCGCAGCCTGGGCGCATTCAGGGCTTCGGGGCTGGGAATGTCTTTAGAAAGCGTACGTGATGATAAATAAGGAACTAAATTTATTCATTAAAACATACAATTTTTTTTTTTCTCCTCTTACAGCATGTGGTTGTCACAGCAACAGTACAATTTACCAAACAAATGTGGAAGATTATTATAGCACTTGGTCAAAATGTTAAGCAAGGATAACAAATTGAAGTCCTCAGGCTAATCTGAAGTACTTCCCCATCAGCTAATTATTCTTTGTTGCAAAGTAGTGAATGTGTGACTAACAAAAATACCATACAGTAGCTGTTTCTTAACTTACTTGCATTTGCAGAATTGCACAGACCCTTAACAGAGTACTGTGCATGAATGTTTGTGTCTGGTATACAGTACTGATGTTCTTTAACCCCTTAATTTTGGGTTTGTTAGCCCCTACTATTTCACAGGATAGTTTTATATCAATTATAGAAGAGATAAAAAAGAGTAAAAAAAGAAAAAAGACAATTGAGAATGATGAAACCTTTCAATCTTTATCTGCACTGGTTTTTTAGGATCAGTTTTGCAGCATTGTGTATTCGTGAAACAACTTTGGATACTCTAAGTCTTGTGCCTGCAAATTGTTGTAAACCCCCAAAAGACATTTGAAATTCTGTATTGTTAAGAATATGTGGTGCTACTACTACAGGCTGCACATTGTTGCATATGTTCTATAAGGAATTTAAACCTCACTTTTGTTAAGTCTTGCCAGTCATAATATTTATTTTCATGAGGTCTTTCTGACAGGGAAACATGCTCTCTCTCACTGAACCGGTGGATAACACTAGAAACATAGAAATCTGTGACAGAACAGAAAATTTTAACCCAGATTTTTTTGACTTCCAGGCAAATGCCTTAGGATACAGATTTCCATTTGTCTCTGCTACTGCAGTTAAAGTAATACCATCCCAGCTTTTCTTATTGGTATAAGTGCACACACTTTATGCATGTGACTGAAAGAATTTTGTCTTTCATAACATATTGTGTCAGTCTTTCTTAATGAGGAACAAATCACACACCATACCTGTTTGTGAAAATTTTAAAGCTTATATGCTTCAGCTAATGTTCATCAGAATTGGGTGAAGCTGAATAACCCCTGATTTCAGAAGGCTGGGGATTATTTTTCTTAAGAGCGTTTTGTTAGTACCCATGAACTCCAAAGTACGTGTATTTATTGCCTGCTTCAGTACTATTTCCTCTTTCTCAGAAGCCTTGAGTATTGAACAAAGAATTAATAGGAAAAACTTAACTGTGCATCAAGACACAAGTATACTATCTTAGGTTTACATTCTGCTGAACACTGCAGTTCTCCACAAATACTTTTTCAACAAAATTTCGCCTTTGAAGTTGTCTGGTGGATGGGAGCACTCAGAATGCATAATCTGAGTGGCATTGACTACTACATTTCAAGGTCACTAATTTGTTGTACTTCAGTTTCCCTGTCTTTAAATTGTCAGTAATATTACTGCTTTGTTTGAGCCCTAGAGTGAAAATTTAAGAATTAGGTATTATAGCTTTTTTTGCCAATTTGAAAATAATCGGTCCCCTTTATATGGTATGATTTCCATTGATAAATTTAGTTCTGGATTATTTGGCCATGCTTTTCCTTGGTCTGTGTCATTATTTCCATGATACCATAAACTAATGAATACTGTGTTGTCCGCATACAATATCCAGCTGCAAAATTAGTTCTAGTAACAATGGAGAAAAGTCAGTATCACTGGAAAATGTTTGGCCTGGGGAAGCAGCTGCCCATGAGCTCACCCTCTGGAAAATATCCTGATGGCTTCACATCTTAGAGAGCTTTTTTCAGTGCACAGTAGCACAAATGTAAGCCAAGGTTTGAAAAGCTAGTGCTGTGTGTTTTCTTTGGCATATGGCAACCCTGAGCCTTTCCTTTGAGAAGCAGGTCTTAAAGTCTTTTGCTGAAGGGAATCATTTTGTGATTCCTCTGAGCAAAACGAACTGATTCTCAATCTATTACTATTATCACATCATATATAAAGAAGGGTTCAAAGTGCCACTGCCCAGATGAAGGCTGGTAACATTAAAAAAAAAAATAATCAAGCAACTAATCATCCTTCTTGCTTTAAAAGGAGGGAGGGAGAGGAACACCATTGAAAAGGAGTAGCTTGACGTGTATGTACAACGAATGTGTTCTGTTTTGTTCCAGCATGTTGCATTCAGTTTAATTTTTTATTGGCATCCGTCAGTTCTGTTTCTTTCTTCCTGCACCATACTACCCACAAAAATCCCATTTCCTTTCACTTTTATTTGGAATTTACAGGACCTATGCTAGCTCCTCTTCCCCCCCATCCTTTTTGTTGTTAATGTTTCTCATTGGTCCTCATTTTTGTTTCCTGAAAAATTACTGTTTGTCCTGAAAAAATGCTTACGACTGCTGTTACAGATTAAGAGGGTGTTTATACGTGTATCCTTGATGTCAATGAAAATAGCTACAAACTTGCTCAAAATAGCTGGAAAGCAGCCTTGAGCCCGGCTGTCAGAAGGCATGTTGCAGCATAGAGACTTTGAGCAAGCAGAATCTTGACAGCCTTTACTCTAACTACATTTTGATGTGGCACTGGACAGGAGGGGATAGTGAACAGCTGTTATGTGGAGTCTAAATTTAGATGGGATCTTCTGGTTGTGGAGCGATCTTGGTGACTTGGTCTGGTTTTACTGAACATCGAACTGTTATAGAGCCAGGGGAAATTGGGGTCCTTTCCTTCATTCTCAGTGTGAGGAGCCGGGTCCATGTTGGCAATGTGTAAATGTTAGTAACGCTCCGCTGTTGGATGGTGGGTGAAGCAGCTCCCAGTGTGGTTGGACCCTTTGTAAAAATACGTTCAGAAGAGCTGAAAATAGTAATCAGGGTTTGGGTTATTGGTTTTCCCCCCTTAAAATGTAAGCAAGACTGTGTTATGGAAACAGAGTAGATATAAGCAGGAGCAAGGTGCTGTTTATGTTTATAAAGTTTATGTTTCTGTGGTGTGACATGTGAAATCTACTATGAGACCTGAAATCTGAGAGATTTGGAATCTACCATGAGGTATAATAAACCTCAAAGTGTGTGTGTCCACACAAGAGTGAGAAAGGATACAGGAAGAGGTGGTCTTGCTGATCTTGACAAACGTGGAGGAAATTGTCTTCTAAACAAATGAAGTCTGGTCTTTTTTTTTTCTCTCTGCTTGTGTATATACTTTGTTAATCCAGGCATTCTTATAAACAGCAAAGACCAGTCAGATCCAAACTAAGACTGGAGAGTGAGGAAATGGAACGAGCGTACGGGAGAGGGACAAGCTGTGCTTAGGCCACGCTGGGGAAAACCTTGTGCCCAAAGGAGAGAGGATTTATTCTAGGTTATTTTTCGAGTAGTCGAGCTCAGGTCATTCAATAGGATACTTATGGAGTAGACGTACGTGCAGTTCACTCACTGGCTTGGCAGAGACTGATAGTTTTCCTGCAAAGCTGAGGAAATACAGGGATGTGGAAGCTAGACAATATGTAAGGAGCAATACATGGAAAGAATAATGCTGTAGGATTTTTAACATAAACTTGGCAGCAAGCACCAGCAAGCATCAGAAATAACTCTTGTTATCAGTAGGCAGTCTATTGCGGAATTATCTTTGAACTCTTAGATTTAAAATATTGTCCATGATAATGTATAAATATACAAAACTAGCCATGCTGGCCTTTTCAGGTAATATTCTTAAGTGAAAATCTATCTTTCTGCAGTTTCCAGGCATGTGGACAGAGACAAAAATATACTGCTGTAGGTAAGTTAACAGAGCTGTACTCAAAGCATACTGAGATAGCAAACTCAAGCGCTCCCTCTTCCTTTAAATGTCACTCATCTATTGGCTTGGGATGTTATTGTAGTTGAGAGAAGTAGAAGCATATCAGCATATTTAATCCACAGGTCCAGAACCCCACACTACTAATACAGATTACAAAAATGGAGGCTATTTTTGTTAGAAAATAGAACAAATAAAGCAGTTATTGAAAACATACATAACTTTTAATGATACAGAGATCTGGCTTTCTATAGAATCTGTAGAGATGGAAATGAAGACAAATTCAGAATCGTTTTTAGAAGGTGCTTTTTGGAATCAGGCAATAAATAACCCAGGTAGCACTTAAGTTAAAAGCATTAAGATACTCTGAGTCATGTGAACCTTTCCTTTATAAACTATACACATATCTACGAGATATATTACTTTTTCAAGAGAGAGCATTTTTAATATGGGAAGAAGTTTTGTAATAGGCTGGTCTGGGACAGTGAAGGAAGTGCGGCTGTAAAACTTGACCTGATTTCTAAGCATCCTTTTTCTGTTTTCATGCCAGTGTGACTGGAAATTCCAGATAGTTTATATGCTGTTCTGTTGTTAATCCAACTCTATTCCACTCATTTATAAGGACTAAACATCCTTTTTTGTTTTGGTGGGGTTATCAAGTTACCTCGGCCGTTGGAGCACTTTCTTATCTGTCATGGCAGCGGGTCTGACAGGGATATGGTTGTTTCTTAGTCCAAATTCACAGACTGGGGTGGGGCTTGAGAGACCGGTTACTCATGGCCTTATGGTTTCCTAGCAAAGCATTAACAGTTCATAACGAACTGAGCTTGTTCTTGCTTATCACTGCCTCTATGTTTGTTTCTTCATTTTTCAATGACAGTTCATATAATGTCTTCACCCATTCCTCCCTAAGCAGTAAAAAAATTTTCCAGAATGCATGAATGAATAGGCTAAAAATTTACAGAAATTTGATAGGCACGTGCGGCCTGGCTAGTTCTGGACATAGCCCAGTGTGACCCAATGAGCCACTTATTTGTCAAGGTGGCAGAGATCTGAAGAAATGGATATGAAGCACAGCACTAACAACAAAAAGTCTTGCAAGGGATTTCCATAAAGTATTCCTAAGTCGCAGAGCAGAAACATTAATGGAGGTATTCCAGACAGCACTTGAGGTATGCAAAATTCCACAGCAAGACTGAATCTGACCTCTAAAACTATGGAATAGTGAAGTATGGGGTGCATTCAACATGTGAATGAGATTTTGCTCATGCAAATACTGTGTACTTATTGAAATCTAAATCTAAAAAAATTGTTACATCTGCCTTATTTTTCATAAGCTGTAAAGAAGAAGACATTAGTAAGCCACATGGCTTTTCTTAAACTTGCTCGATTATTGCTGGTAGTCTGTGTTTTACAGTTCTACGTGATAGTAATGAGACAATACTAGAGAACACGGAAATGTTTAAATTTCAGGAAAGAATTTCTGTCTTCCTATATGGAAATCCTATTTCCAGGGTTTTGGTTGGTTTGGTGTTTTTTTTTAATTCGAGTTTGAGGCATACTTACTACTAAGAGATTACGTGAAAAAAATTTGTTTTCACTGCACAAACTTAATACACTTCTAAAGATCTGGTTATTATAAGTATTAATGCAAGCATACTGAAATTCACTCAGGAGTGAGTTGCTTAGGTGTGCTCCATAGTGGCTTTCCTTCCCTTTTAAAAAATTACACTTGACTAGCATAGTTGCATTTCCTTTTGTTTGCGTAGCTGGAATTTATTGAGAAAATGTAATGTTCTAAACCTAGAAGAGTGAAAGTGAGCCAGCTAGCTATTTTCCTGAAAATAAGAGTGCTTTTTTCAAGGCAGGGCAAGAAAATGTGGGGCAGAGGGAGAGTCATTAATTATAAACATGCTGAAAAACAGTATGGAAAGTCTAATGTGGAAATATGGTAGATTTTTATGCTTAAGTTATTTTGCTGCTCAAAAGAATGTTCCTTTCTTTGTTACGCAGCAAGGAAGCACTAACTTCCCTAGACAGCTCATAGAATAGTTTAGGAATATATTAAATTGAATCCTGCCTTTTAGCTGGACCCTAAATGTTTGAGCACTCCTTTTATAAAGAAATCAGCCTAAGATAGTGTTTTTGACACACTGCAGCAGTAGCCGCAGTGATCCCGAATGGAGCACACATCGGGATTTTGATTCGGGCTGTTTGGACACAGTGTTCACAGCAGACTCGGTACATTCTATACAGCATTTTCTCCCTGCATTCATAAAGGGTTTCATTTCCAGGACTACTGAGGTCAGTAAAAGTTTTGCTAATGACATCTGAGACTAGGAGATTATGCTGTTTGTCTTTTAAACTAAATTACAGAGCCAAAAAATAGCAGCACTTAGCCAGGCAAAGATGTCCATGTTGCTTGTTTTTTCTATTGTGAGTCATCTTACAGCAAATTCTCTGAATACTGACTGTAAAAAAATATTTAATCTGTATATCATGCATGCTTTCAAAAGATACTGCACTTATTAATGCAGTAACCCTCCTTCTCAAGCTTTGGAAATAAAAATTATCTCTTTGAAGGAAAAAAAATTGGGTTTTAATTATTAGGAGCCTTCAGGCTTCAAGAGCACAGGAATATCAAGTCTCTGAGCCCTCTGGCAATCAGGTCGTGATATAGGACAATCTGTAGTAATCTGCAGTCTGAGCAGAATACACTTACACAAAAATCTTTTCTCTAATGAGTGTTTCATTTTGGGCTGCTTGCTAACTTAAGAGGAAATAAAAACATCTTTCGTATGTCTTTTCAGAACTGGAGTAACAACTGTAAACTTGCAATGCTTTTGTGCTCAGCCTTATATAAATGGTAAAAAGATGTTCCTGAAAAGTAATGGTTGTTTTTGGAAAGGATAAAACGTGTTGGGTTCCATCCTCCCTGCAGAGCTTCACAGGCTTGTGTGTCAGCGAGCACGGGGAGTGCTGGGACGTGAGTGCGGATACAGCACGGTTCCCCAGCAGAACCAGGACCTTACCCCACCTTCCTGGGGGAGTTCTCAGCTGAGTTTGGTGGGGGAATGGAAAACAATAGTAAACAATGAGGGAGATGCCAGTAGTGCTCTTACTTAGGCCAGAGAATTTTGGTAGTAGGTTGCTTACATTTACCTGATAATGGAATTGCTGAAAAGCCAGAAATGTTCCTGTATGTCAAGTTCCCAGACTGACTTACTGTTTTCTTACAGAAAAGGTTTTGTGGAGCTGATTTAATTTTCTATTTTATGTTGTTGTTTAGAACATGCAATTTTTCTGTTCTTACTCAGTTTTTAAACTGGTAATTTTAATGCTGTAAAAGAACCTATGTTAAGTTCTAGGTTTCACCCTTTAATCGGATGAAAAAATTTTCTGCTGTGCATGAGAGTGTGTTAGTGCATTTACTTCTGTGCAATAGAATTTTCCGTTTGTTAGTCTCCTGATTTTATTTGGATTAAAATGAAGGACACTTCTCCAGCCCTGTGGGTCAAATTCATTATTTTTACTACAGATTTTGTTGTCGGGGAGGGGCAGCTTATAAAAAAGACAGACCGTATTCTTCTCAGAGGTTCACAGCAAAAGGACAAGAGGGAATAATCACAAGTTGTAATATGGAAAATTACAACTGGATATAAATAAAAAGAAAAGATACTATTAGAGTGGTTAAGGAACACTGGATTAAGTTGATCAGAGTCTCTATCCCTACATTTATAAGGCTGTTGGCAATTTTTTCCAGCTTTGGCACAGCACAGATTTGAGCAGGAGATTGGACTAGATTGACCTCTGGAGGTCCCTTCTGACCAAAGTTATCCTGTGATTATTTGTGCCAGAACAAAGTATGCATTTTTCAGATGTGTCATAGAACTTAAGCACTTGTTTGTTTAATGGACCCAGTCCACAATGGCAGCAAATAGTTGGTTATATTTGTTAAAATTATGCAACTATCTCTGTTTGAAACACTAGATCAATTCGTTAATTGATTTGTCTGTTTCAGGAATTTATCTCTTGGATTTAATCTACATTGATTCTGCATATCCCGCTTCAGGCAGCATTATGGAGAATGAACAAAGATCCAATCAAATGAACAATATTCTCCGAATAATAGCTGATCTGCAAGTCTCCTGTAACTACGGTTGGTAAATTCTGTTATACCTATTAAGCCATAACTAAATAATTAATCTGCTAGAGTTGAACCCTAGTAAGTGATGTAACTTTTACTTCTGTGCAGTTTCAATCTTACGGGTAAATTAGGCAAATAAGCATGTATTGTAAATTGTGAGAGCTATAAAAGAAGTTGTGCAGAGTTTACTGCTACATGTGGACTACAAATGGTGTGCCTTCAAGTACAGGTATTGCATTTGGCATATATTTTGTTTCCATTAAAGGCAGAGAGAATTCTCTCTTCCCTTTCTTTTGCAGTAAATATGATGTCTTTGGAGTGTAGAATATCTTAATCTCATTATCATTTTATAGTTAATGACCTGATAAGATGATTACAAAACGAAATACAAATTGTGTGTTAAGTTTTTCCATATACCTCACTTGCTGATGAAGTGAGGAACATGAGGGGGCTGCTTCTTTTTGTTAATAGGATTTTATTGCAAAATACATTTCTGCAATTCTAGCCTTTTATTGAAGCCTTGTATCAAGAAATGTGCTGGTTTTGTGGTCTTGACAAATATTCAGTGTACTGTTGGTGACCTAGCATGACTTTTCATTGCTTAAACATGGAACAAGCTGCTTAAACATGGAACTTGAGAGCAACTGTACAGTTAAACAAATTAAGAACAATTTTTTGGTACAATTTTGGAGAGTTTTGAATAGGAAAAAAAAAAGATTGTGAGAAAATAAGGTGAGAAATTATTTGTGTATGCTTAAGTATCCAACTGTTGCCCTTTGTTATCAACTTCTAAGTATTAGAAAATGTTTAAAGGTAGGGACTAGGCATATTAATAATTCTGAATAGCTAGATTATTCAGATACCATGTTCTTATTGTGAGTTTCATTTTGTCTCAAAGAAACCCCATTATTTCACTGGCCCTTTCCTTTTTACAATTTTGGCAGCTTCTTGCATTGCTATGCATTAATTTTGAGTGCTTTTGTTAAGATTAGAATGAAAATTAAAATACAGCCTCAAAGAAACAATATTCTGGAGTAATGGGTGTCTTTAAAACATTTGTCTTTATGAGAGCATAAAAGTTAAGTTAGATACTGTAAGGTGTGTTCCTGTCTGTGAACCACGCATCAAAGGAATTTTCTGTCATTCTGAACTCAGTGTCTTTCTTTCTTGGTATTTAGTATTGCAATTTTTAAGTCTCTTCACTCCATGTTCATATGAGAATCACTAACAGCCATGGCTGCAGGCTTTAATTTCCCCCAAAACAATGAGCACAAAATTCAAGCAGGGTTTGCAACAAGTAACTATTTTCCATTTGTGAGACAGCATATAGTAAAACCCACAAGCTTCCCTGGTGATGAAGGCAGCTGTGTTTTCTTTAACAACTGAGCATCACTTTTGCTCAATCAAATCTTTAACATCTTTGAGTCAAAGTAATATTTCTGCCTGGTTTATTCTTTTGGAAGGTTCAGATTCTGTGTTTCTGTTAAGATAACCATGAGAACCAAAAAAAGTCATTTTGGATGACGTGAATGTTAATCTCTTTTTTTCTTTTTCTTTTTTGAACACTTCACAGATCATCTTACCACACTGCCCCATGTGCAAAAGTATTTGAAGTCTGTCCGTTACATTGAAGAACTTCAAAAATTTGTAGAAGATGACAATTATAAGTAAGTATGGTTCTTTTCTTCAGGTTTTGGGGAACTTGATGGAAAGATGACTTAGCTGTTAGTTTGATTAAGAGTTTAACAAAAAGCCATTGCCTGAAGATGTTTTGGGGTTTGTCTGGTGTTCTTAATGTTTTATTAATGGAGCTAATAATACCAAGATGCCTGTGTAAAATCCAGAGTGACTGTCTTCCTTCATGTCTCCAACCAGATTTCCAAACTGACATATCTTCGTAGAAGTTGAAAGCGGATGAAAATCTAGTCTTTGTTCTAGTACATGATGGTTGCATTTTGGGGATTTTGTTCAGGAACTCTAAAGCCATTTCCAAGATGTCCAGGATTGACTCTATGCTATTGTAAATAATACATAAAAAACATCTTCCAGTTTCAAATTGCTATTTTTAATAATCTGGTACTTAAGATATAAACCTGACAATCTGGGGGGGTTAAACATGTTAAAGCAATGCTTACAAAAGAGGTGGAGAAGAGCCAACCCGTGCAATGGTGTGAAATAGGCAACATAGAGTGTATTAGTGAGTATGTGAACGTGCTCCAGCTAAAGGAGAGGATAATCCCTGGCCAATAATTCTGAAAGAACTAGTACATTAAATCATAGGTCTAGTAGCCAAGTTTTCAAATAGCTCAACCAAGGTAGATGAAATGCTATATAATTAGCTATTGGCAAATATAGTAGCTCTATTTAGGTGAGCAGAATTAAAATTATTCAAGGCAACCAGACATTCAATAATATGGTGGTAGTATAAGAGATTTTAGACTATGTTTTGGAGAGTAAGGTTATCAATGAACTTCTTTAAAACCAGTCTTGTTACTAGTTTCATTAAATACTTCAGTTACGAATTTTGTCTCAGAATGTGCAGAGACCATATACTATTAGCATAGACCATATGCTAATAAAACAGTGTTGGAAGGGTTAATCAAAGTAGAAGATTATTTAGATATCACAAAAGAATAATCAGATCACCTGGTGACTAAAATGATAGCAACACAAAAATCAAAACGTTATATATTTATTCGACCAATAAGTACGGTGTTGATCATTAGATGTCTGTCAGAAGTGAGATATAGCCATGAAAAGACAAATTCATCCCTACTCCCTATCAAATATAGTGCTTCTATAAAAAATTAGATTGTTAATACTGCTTCAAAAGGAGACCTTATGTGGAGTACTGTATGCAATTCTGGCCAAATGCACTTAGAGTGCATTTTAAAAAATGCTGGTGCAATCAGGTGAATGAAGTCTGTCTTGTAACACTGGACTGAAGAACTAGGTTTGGATTTAGCCTAGAAAAGGAGAAGTTTAGGTGATAGAATCACTATGTATAAACACAATTGGGAGAAAATAGGGAAGATAAAAAGCAATTTAAACTAAATTGTAATGGTAGCACAAGGATAAATGAAAACAAAAATTTAGAAGCTAAATGTTGAAATGTGGTTCCTAACCATCAGAGTGATGGAATTCTGGAACAGCTTCTTAATTGGAGTAGCGAGACAAATAATTGAGTAAGTTTAAGTTAAAACTTGACCAGTTAATGAAATGAAAGCTACCAGTTAGCATTTGTAAAAAGAAAAGAACAGATTCAATGAATCAGAAGACTGTGTATTACCAGTGTGGGGTCATGTCCGTATGAGCATGTCGAGTGACCTCCCCTAACAATTCTACGTTTCTCTGCAATTATAGCAGACCGTTCAGGAAAAAAAAAAGTGTGACCATAACAGAGACAAAACCCCACGTTTGAGCATAGCGTGAGTCAAGCGATTTATCTTTCTGATTTTGACCGTAACTGCAATTGGTGATACCTCCAGCTGCCAAAGTTGTTCCACTCTGGTTCAGGCCATTCTGCATACAGCACTATTCCTCTGCCAAATCTGTGAAACGGATTCTTGTGATGTGTGTGTGTGGAGCTTTGCTTTTCTTGAAAGTGTAATTCTAAAAGTAAAACCATTCAGACAAAGTATTCTTCTGGAGCTTCTCTGAGTATTATCAGCACATACTTCAAATGGAGCAAAAATGTCCAAATCTGTCCCCTTGCTTAGGGTAAACTTCAGCACGGGGTAGTTCCTGCCAAAGATCATACTTGGCTGTGGTGTAATGGGTTTGTGCTTTTGTGTATGGTTGATCATAGATACTAAGAATAGTGAGGTTTCTGTAGGAAAATTATTTGGGAAAAAAGTATGTGTTTTTATGATGTTAACAAAGTTTATCTGCTTCATGCAATTAGAATTCCTGCCAGAGTACTGATGATAGAACGCGTATGTTCTTCCTTTTCTTAGTCTCATGACATTGTGTATGTTTCACAAACAGAGATGAGTTGTGCAACAGATGCACATGGAACATTAACATTGCTTACAGGCTTTTGAAAAGGTTCGGCAGTCTAAGACTTGTCTTAAAGGTAGTCTGAGATTTAAATCTCAGTGTTAAAATTTAGCAAGTGGTCATTATTTACTAATTTCCCACGTCTCCATGCTTCATTAAGTTGCGAACACAGAGCAAAATTAAATTTAGTAATTGGTAAAGGTGAAGAATTGTAGTAAGTATAGGCTTTACGGCCCCCAGATTGAATTCCAGACACTGGTCGTGTTGCTTAATTTGATTTTTAGGTGGAGTTTCCTGATGATGCATCAATGTTAATGTTATATATCCAATAGCTTTCATGAACTGTGGTATCTTAGGCAAAATAGATTAAACAAGTGGTTTCTGTAAGTATATGATACTATAACATAATATTTGGGAAAAAAGTAATGAGTAATTGTAGTTTAAATTTGACAATCATTTTAACCTCAACAGCAGCCTTGCTGATAATGATGGAAGGTATTTGATGTATCTTAAAGATCATTTATTACTTTTGATTTAGTTATTGGTGAGAATATTTCAATCAAATTTAGCAATTTTCTTTCTAAGCTTCACTATGGCAGGGAAAAACTGGACTGAAGTCAGAAGAAGTATTAAAAAGAGGGAAAGATTTGATTCTTAGCATAGTACAGTTGCTGCAGTTTATATACATTGGAGAACTTTGACCTTTTTCTACCATGTTTGTTTCATCAGAATAAAGCTTTAATTTAAAGTTTGCATTCATCAAAACTCATCACAACTACCCTTAAAGAGAACTCCTCTTCCATCTTTGTATTTGATAAGAGGATTTTTGATACTTGCTTTCATGTTTTCCTCTGTTTTCCCTAATGGATCTTCAGTTTCATAGCATTTTCTGGTCCCATGCTAGAAGAAACTGTAAGCCTTAAAAAGGCAGAGAGTGCTAAGTTTGTATAGTTGGAAAGAATCTCCTCTCTCTTTCCAGTGACTGCTCTTTTTGAGCCAGGGACAGCGTTAGTGCACTCTGAAGAGACGTGTGCTTGACCCTTGGCAGGGAGAACAGAAGTATCTCGGTACCAGGCTGTCAGGGAGAGAAGTTAGATAGTTGCCCTAAAATGTACTGGCAGGATCCCAGCACATGTTTTGCCAAATGAGAACCTCAATTACACTGAAAAGGAAAATTTGGCAGCCATTTTATATAAACAAAGCTTTTCTCTACAATTTTTTGTGCCAGTTCAATTGCTTGCTTTAGGTTCGTGCTTGTCAGCAAGTGCACTCCAGAAAACCCCTGGCAATGATGTCATATCCTAAAAATAATAGATCTTTCTTGCTCAGCCCATATACTGTTTTCTGCAGAAGCTGAGAAATTACAATATTTGCTGGTTACAAGACTAAGGGGGCAAAAATAGGACCTAAGTTATCAGGATTCCTTCCAGTTATACCCGAACTGTGTTGCTAATCATGGTGATCTCAGGGCATCACTGCAGCCAGTGGGCTTCAGAGACACCGTCATGCAGCTGCTACAGGACCTTCCTCCTCCAGGAGTGCAAGAAGTGAGGTGAGAGTGTTTGTCCCATACTTTTCCCCAGGTTTGCAGTTTTACCCGGAGCTGATCAGCACTGTCCAAACTTTGTGGCACCATGTCCCATCCTTTCTGAACCTGCCATGTCCTTAAGCCATTCCAAAAGATTATTTTTTTTTGCTGACCTTTTGGTATCATTAGGTCAGGCCTGGTTTTCTCCACAGTTGTTCTTTGTGTAAAGACAGTTTGAAGACTATTACTTGCTTTACAATGTTGTCTGGACAAGACAGTCAGGATTGGAATCCCAGTCTGTAGGCTGCTATCTATACACGATTCAGTTCTTCAGGGCATGTTAGGCAAGATACTGGTATTTCAATGTATTCCAATAAGATGATTTACAGAAATATCAGTTCAAATTTACATTCAGATAAGCAGGATGCTATGGGAAAGCCTCAAAGAGAAATTAATAGGTAATTAAAACATTATACTGACTCCTAACAGTGATGGCGCTATAAAGGTGCCAGCTGCACCATAATGTTTTCAGTCTTATGGTGGCAGGAATTATATGGCAGATGCTTAAAATATGAGTGCCTAGAACAGTGAACCTTGGCCACAGTCTATCTTAAATAGGCCTCCCAAGGCAGCTTTATTCCCTGGACCTTTTTCGCCAAGAACTGTTGCTGCAGCCAGGTGTAGGGGGAAACCTTCACCGTTAGTCTGAGATTTCTAATGATCCAGTGGCCGTAGGATCAACAGCCGCAGCTGTGACTTGGCTGTCTCCTCCACAGCACATTCTCAGGGACGGTGAAGCTTCTAGAAACTGTTGGACCTACTGTTTAAGTGCTACACAGGCAGCCCAAAATGGTCCAGATTTGTACACAAATGCTGGTCAGAAATACCCTGAGTGGCATCTTTGAGGACTGCATTGCTTTATTGCAAGTTAGATCTTCTCAAGAAAGACGAGTAAGTTTTTTTCAACCGCCTCATGGAGCAGCTGCATTTCTTGTTCATGTAAGGCTATTCTCTGTCTTATTTCACTTGCTTAATATTAGGAGAATTGAGTAAAAGTAGCTTTACTGTTCCAGCAGTAGTTTCACCCTGTACTGGAGAGCATACTCGCATGAAATAGAACTGTGTTCAAGACTGGCTACCTATTTTATTTTCTGCATTATGTTAGGTTCCTCTTTGCTTTTCAGGAATGTCACTCTTAAATGAGCTATATGGCAGCACTCAGTGGCAGTGTTATCTAAGACTAGGCTGGGATAGAGGTCTAGCTTACTTTACAGAGTATACCGGCCCTAACGTGCTCCAGAAAATATTTGGAGTATCGACCTTTTTTAAAAAAAAAAAAAAAAGGAATTGTGTAAATCGTCTTTTTACTATCCAAGAATGAAGCCTTCACATACTCTCCCTATGCCTTGTTCTTTAAAAGCTTTGTCTTAATTCCCAAAGGTAAACTGATGGTTTGTTAATTCAGTAAATCTCTATGATGATTTTTTTCCTAGAGATTTTACTTCTAGTTTTTGTTTCACCTTAGGTTGTTAAGGCTAACTCCTCAGGTTTGGAATTTCAGTTTCTAATGTATGTTCAATTGTTCAGTTTCTGAGCTTGATATGTAGGGTTTATCCTGGCGTGTCTCTTAGCTGAACTCCTGCTGTATAATTTGGGAATGTTGAAATATCATGTGTCAGCACTTAAACCTTTCACTAAGACTAGGCTTCCTCACTGTGGTTTTGAAAAGAATTCCTGAAAAAAAAAACTATAGCAGTGCTATGATATTGGATGAATATAGTGACTTATAAGATAAATTTCTGATCGTGTACAGGTGCAAACACAAAAAAGAGAATGTCTTTATGAGTTACAAGTGGTTTGTTCGGCATGCTGGAGCAAGGCTAGTCTTTTACTTGTAGTGATACTAGTGAGTATCACGGGAGGTGGTGGATGCGATGACGGGTGTGGGCTGTGAGCGCCCCGGGTGTCAGAGTCAAACGCAGCCTCGCAGGGGCCGTCACAAGGTGCTGCCCCCGCAAGCGCTGCTCCCGCTGCTGCCCTGGCCGTGGGCACACCAAGCCAGCCCAGGGCAGGTGAGCATGCGTGTGCATGTCTGTGGCCAGGGCTCCTCCGTGGAAAATGCAGCATCAGAGGAACTGCAAAAACAAATTTGGGCGGTGACAAGCAAGCCAAGACTGCTTCAAACAGTACTGACTGTCTGTCAGTAGCTCTTCTTTAAAATAAAAATGGTTTTGATTGTTTCCAGCCTTCTGGGGGAGCGAGAGAAGAGGAGAGAAGGTGGTCCAGGAACGTCATCCCCTTTTCAGGATATATTCCCTTTCCTTACACTTTATTTAAAATATTTTGTTAAACATGTTAGCATGAATATTTTGTATTTACCAAAACTCAAATTTAGGCTAATATATATTTGTCATTCTTTTAATACATCCTGTATTTTCCTAAGTTGAAGAGCTAAATTGCAGGTTTGTTATTTTGAAAACATTGCAGAATTGTGGCATTAAGTCAATGAACAAACTGTCAGAGATTTAGCAAGGGCTAAGGTTTCAGAGTGTACTTTAACATAGCCAAACAGATAAACAGTATTATCTAACACTACATTTTCTAGAGAGTTGACCAGTGAAGAGTGGTGTATCTCATTTTATAGCACTGAAGACTCACTTGTTGCTCTGTCAGTGAACTTTTAAGTGCAGCACGCGCCACAGGTGCTTTCTAGATTGTATAATGATGCTGTGCCTCTTTCTAAAACCTTGTTAAAAGCAGGGAGTTGTTAGGTCTTGCTTTCTGCTGTAATCTTCCCCTCTTCTTCTTTACAAGACGATTTTTAAACAGAAAGAGAGAAATCGTATAATACAAGTAGTTGGATGGAAGTTGATCTTACTTGCTTTTGTGAGACGTTCTTGTCACTGAGGAAGGTATGAGTGCTCATGCCTTAACTCTGATAGCAGGTGCTGGCATTCCCCTTATGTTCATGTTCACAGGCAGTATTCCTTTGCTGCTTTCAAACATGTAAGAGTTGTATGAGGTCTTGGCGCCTAATCACAGTGAGCTAATTAAGTTGATACAATATGTAAAGTTGAACAAGTGATTTGTGAGGTAGTCTTGCCACGGTTGCTCTGAAAATAGCTGATTCTGCAAATGGTTATCTGAAATGACGGACTGAACATGCTTAATGAGCACAATTCAGTTGAACGTGCTTGAGAGTCTAGTCTGTAATCCTTACGTATAGATGTAAATTCCTTTTAGTCTAACAAAGCAAGAAATTTTCAGGAGGAATGCATTACAAATCACATCATTGTAAAAGGGAGAAGCTATTTGCTTACACGGACTGAACTGCAGTTGTGTCTTCTTCAATGGGCTTATTAGACAAATGCTTCCACAGTGACCAAATAAATTGTGGCTGTTGCCACAGGGTGCTAAGAAAACTTGAGTTATTTATTTGATAACAGGATAAAGAAAGAGCATCAGAGATGAGTTCCTCAAAGCGGGCAGAAACTAAGGCCTGCGGTTGCTGGCTGTGGGGAAGGGTAGGTACCAGCTGCCTGGTACAGAAGGCAGAAATGAGCAGTTGTGGGGCAGTGGCAGGTTAGCAGGAGAAGGGGTGTCTGCATCTGGAGAACAACTGTTATGTGAAACAAGTTGAAATGAGCATTCTGTTTTACATAAGGACTTTGGGTCATCAAATATGAGCTAACCCAGTATAATGAGCTTAGTACTTATATTTCTCAAAATATGTAAATAGCACAGTTCTACAGGAGATTCTTGAAACCAGGAATGTTTTTTTTTGAAAGCTTTCTGCACAAAAGTCAAGCTCACAGCATGGGAACAATAAACCCCTAATATAGTAAGGAACAGGTTAGCCTCAAAAATGAACAGAGGAGTAACTACTGTGCAAGGGATGCAACTGGAACATTCCTACAGGAAGATAAATTCACACAGTAGAGCATAATTTACTGGTAAAGACTTCATCAAGTATTTTTGCCATTTTTCCATACTGAAAGGCATTCCCATATGATTAACATTCAAATTGTGCAGTGAGTTATATTGTTGTAACTTTCTCATTGTTGGCTTTCTCATTTTTGGCAGCATGTTGCCTCTTCCTGGTCATGGAAATCATGTTGACAGAAAGAAGAGAAAGTCTGGAAAGGAATGATTCCTGACCTACTTGAAATACATTACTTTGGGTAGTTAAAAGAATCTAGTACTCTTAGAAGAACAGAAACTCTGAAACATGAAAAGGGATCATAGGCTTGCTAACTAACTTCACACTAAAACACAGTTGACAGTGTTTGAATTCTGTGGAGAATGGACTGGAAGGTATTCCCCATAAAACTGTGTACGTGGCAGACATGGCAGTGAGGAAAGTGATAGTGAAGCCATACGTGGTATTTTGAAATGCTCTCATAAGTTCCTCCCTGCTGCCCCTTGGCATGTTTTTATCTAAAGCTAAGAAGACTTTCAGTGGTGTTTGTGCACAGCAGAGCACTGCAGTCGGTAGCTTGAAACCTTCACAGCTTTGCTGTGTGTTTAATGCTGTGCAATGATAGCAGTTGTTTCCTTTGGTTTTATACCTATTCCATTAAAATTTACTTAACGTTGTAGTCCTCCGTACTTTTTTGTCAAACTGGTGCAGAACTGGACCCATGAATGTCAAGTTAAGAGTGCATAAACTTGAGAGGTGGCAGAAGTCGTATGCACTGGAAGATCAAGACATGTTGGAGTGCTGAGATAAGGCAACAGTGAGTGCATCATGAAACACAAGGAGTGAGGCAGAGGGGCAACTTTCTTTTGATTATCTTCTTTTGCTATTGAGCATTGGTCACTTTACCCACTTATGCTCCCTTTCTCTAAGTTATAGTAACTAATATTTCTTAATTGCTATTTCTGAGTGCACATTTCCACATGATAACAGAGTAAATTCACTTTTCATGCACAGAGGGAATATATTGTTTGCTATTAGATTTTTATCTAAATTTACTAACTTTTGAAGGGTTTTTTTTCAGGTGACTGTCTATATGAACTTACATCTTTACACTGATAGTATAAAATAATAATTTTCATTTCTGTTTTCATAGACCTCCCTCAGCTTTTTTTTTTCTTGGATCTAACAGATAGTGATTTACTTTTAAAAATTTATCATTTTGTTACATAACAAAATAAATAACTACACTTCCAACAAAGTAAAATTCCTGCTTACCACTGCCAAAATAATTACTTTCTTCAGTTTCTTTCAACTTTTATTGAGAATTTTTTTTTGTTAATTTCTCTAAAAACTTGTTTTTCCAGATTATCATTAAGAATTGAGCCAGGTAACAGCTCTCCTCGACTGGTTTCCTCCAAAGAAGATCTTGCAGGTATAAAACTTCATTTGAAAATTTGAGTAAGGAAATAATTTTAATTACAGAAATCCTCCACTGAAATATAAGGGAAATCCCATTTTATATCAGAGGCGTTTTGGAGGAATTAGTCAGTTTCAGATATGGGCTTTTATTGCAATTGGAGAACTACCTGTAATCATCTGTAAGGGCTGTTAGAGAATTGATCCCTTTCCATGCATATGCCCAGTTTCAGAACATCCTTGATCCGGAACGCACTCCTCTGATTTGATTTTTGTTGCAAATCTCTACCTAGCCAGCTTGTACTTGGGGTAGCACTGTTCTTTTTCTTAATTAGGCTTCTTCCTTTATGATATTCACCCTCAGAAGTTCTTTCAGTAACAAATTATATCCTACATATTAAGATTGATTTCACACGTCAGCATTCAACTGGGCAAAACAAATCCATTCATCTTAAATGAATGAAAACAATTTGATTTCAGAAGTAAGACTTAATTTGCAGAGATTGTAGAGGAGGGATTTACTGTTACTTGCCTTTCTAGAGAACAGGTTTACCTGTATAGCAAAGAGGAGCATTTTTAAAATTATTTATTAGTAGGCTTCACATTTTTAATACGTAGCATAAAATCTATTGGATTTTCCTCTGCTGAGATTAAAAACCCAGCTACAGCACAATACATCTAAAGTTGATCCCTGGAGCTGACCCGTGCTGATTGCTGAGATTGTCGGTGTTGATTCCGAGTCTCCCTTGTTACCACACCATGTCTGTCGAGGATGGGGATTCCCTGCAGCGCTGCTGTGAGCTGCTTTGTCCAGAAACCAGACCTGGTAACTCAGAGGCATTATCAGTAGCACAAGTCATCAATAAATATTGCTGACTTGAATATAAACAATTGCAGTTTGAAGGATAACACAGGGTGGTTGTTAGCATTGGAACAGAAATTAAGATTGTGTGATTTTTTTACAAATGCTTGCAATTTCATTATTAATGAGTGAAGAAGGAAGAGCGCTCTTTCAGTATAAATGAATCACTGCAGTGAATAGCATAGGAAATTCTCCTTTCAGATTTCTGTATGAACCAATACAATTTTGGCTGCTGTGAAACCCTTTCTAAGTGTCAAACGGCCAGTCATTTATAGGGACCCTGTCATTTGTCCCAGGATCATGAATGCTGTTCCCAGAGTCAGATATACATTTGATCTGGTCTTCAGTTCTGAGGAAAAAGGAGCAAAATCTGTAGAAATAATAACTTGGAAGAAAGCATTTCTTCAGGAAGGCGCTCTCCCTCTCTCCCCTCAGTGCTCAGTACTATTATTGCTGTGTAAAATATAAGTCATTCACAAGACTGGGTAAGTTCAAAAGGAGTTCTTAATTAACAGTGTTCGTACAGACACGTACTGAGTCTGGCTGGGCTGGAGTTGTCTCTTCCCCTGGCACTATGCTGGTGGCTCACAAGGTGTTGATGGGGCAGAAGTGGTTTGGCTGCTGCTGAGCAGGTCCCAGGGTGTCAGGGCTGTCCTCCCACCGCCAAAGGGGCCAGCAGGCTGGAGGGGACATGGCCAGGGCAGCTGACCCCAGCTGATTCAAGAGATAGTCCCTAACATATGATGTGCTCAGCAGTAAAAGCTAAGGTGGGAAGGGGTATTCATTATTAAGGCATTTGTCTTCTGAAACAGTCGCTGCAAGTGCTGAGGCCCTTCTTCCGAGGCAGTGGCTGGACATTTCAAGCTGATGGGAGGTAGAGGACAAATTACGTTTTGTTTTCCTTTGCGTCTGCACACAGCCTTTACTTTTCTTTATTAAACTGCCTTTATCTCAGCAGCCAGCACATCATGTAATATTTGGTTTTGCTTTGCTGAGGACTTGCTTTTTTCTACTTGAAACTTAAAACTAAGTCATTGCCTCTCATATGGTTATATCTTACATATGTAAAGCAGACACACGAGTGAACTTTTTTGTTTTCTGGCTTTCATTTTGTATTGCCATTGTATTGCCATTGTCATTAGGATGATTGTGGAAGTTCTAACTGCGGTCATGGCAGCATAGTATGTGATCGTTACCAATGGTCTGTAATTCTTAATCAAGGGCTTAGAGTTTATTAGAACTGTAGTGGAAAGCAATTAAAAATACAGTTTCAAAGTTGGAAACAACAACTTTGAACTCTCCTGAGCCAGGCAACTAATATGGCTCTATACTGCAGTGAACTAGCTGGAGTCCACAAATATTGATAGGGACAGTATTCAGTAGAACCTACTCAGTTGAATCACAGAGTCACAGAATCACAGAATGGTTTGGGTTGGAAGGGACCTTAAAGCCCATCTAGTCCCACCCCTTGCCCTGGGCAGGGAGACCTCCCACCAGACCAGGTTGCTCAAAGCCCCATCCAACCTGGCCTTGGTTGAAGAATGAACCTGTCCAGGGATGGGGCAGCCACAGCTTCTCTGGGCAACCAGAGTATGGGATCAAATATGACAGTATTAGGAAAGGGTGAACTTTCACCTCTGAATCTGCGGTGCCCCTGTATGGTCTGTAAAGTTGCTTTATTCAGTGTGAGAATTAATATGACATCTAGAAATCAAGTCTTGAGTCATTCCTGTTGCTCCATTCTTCTATTAGTATTTCCTTCAAAAGCTTGATGCGCTTGTGGACTGCTGTATTTCTTGCTCAGCCAAAGAGCTCTCACTCACTGCCTGTTCGACAGTGAATGCCATCAGCATTTTGTAATACCACGTGAATTTTCCAGTGACCTGCACCTGTGTGGCTGCAAAAATGCTACTAAAGGGAATCCAGTGTACTTTACTGAAAAAAGCAAATTAATTCCTGGAGAAGGTTAGTTAAGTAAGTTAGCAGGAATTAAAATTGAAATTTAACTAAGCATGAAGGCAATAATTTATTGTTTATTTCACAACATTAATAAATAGAAATATAGCTAAAATACTCAAATATCAGTAATGAGATACTTGACCATTGAGAATTAAAAGTAACACATTCAAAGATATTTGAGTCAACTTTATTTGGATTCAAATTATAGTTTGAGATTATTTCCACTTCAGCCATTGTGTGCCAGGAGTAAACCCTTTGCAGTAGGCAAGCATAATGATAAGAGATGATCTCAAAATAGTTTAGGCAGTAGTTTAATGTTCCAATCAATAGTTTAAAGCATAGGAATCTGAATATAGAGATTTTAAGGTAAAAATAAAGGTTCTTGGCCCATAAGGGCAGTCATCAGTTCTTCTAATAGTCAAAAAGTGAATACGGTGCTCATAGCAGTAAGTCTCGTTCAGTTCTCTGTGTGACATTCTGCCTCCTTATAGGTTGCCATTTGTTTCCAAACATGGAGAAAAAGCTCGATATCATGGTGATAATTCCAAAGTCTATAATGGACTTAAGTGCAGGGAATAGTGTCTTCTTCATGTCCTAAAGTATAATTACTTGTGCTGATGATGGATTTTTCTTCCCAGAATTGTGACTTTGTCTTCTGTATAAGTATACTCTAGGCAGGGACATTGTGGGCTTCTTTTTTTTCCCCTTAAAGTATCTTTATGAGTGTGAGGCTCAAAAAAACAGTTAAATCCTTCAATATTTCTGTTTGTAAAGTACTGGAGAAAACCATGTGTCCATTTTCCGCTTCGGTTGCCAACTGGTTTTCCAGTAAATTTGAACAGGAGGCAGACATCTGATTGAAGTGAATGTCTCACAACAAGCTATGTTTGGTATATTAGTGGCTAGGATGGTCTCATCTAATTGCCAAATGCTTATATAATTGTGAATAGTGCTTTCACAGCAAGATTTCATGCCTTCCATAACGCTGCAGATTGCAAGTAGCATTTAAAAAGGAGCTTATAAACAGTTTAATTGTATGCTTTCAGGAACTCTGATTCACACAACTTCCTTGGAAGCAACTTAAGTCTGGTCATTCTGCCTTGGTATGGTTTGAGAGAGAAAGACCATTGCTGGAGAGCTTATACCATGCTGACTGTTCACAGTTTCCAGCTGAATTAGCTGTTAAAGACATCTGTGTTCCTGTGGTATCGGCTAGGAGGTGCCCAGCATTTATGGTACAGCTATTAGAGAGATTGTTCTGGAAGGTATAACTCAATACATATTCCCAGAACAAAAGAAAAGATTTAGTATGATATATGGTAAATAAGCTAGCCTTATTAGCAACTGACATTCCTTAGAATTTACACACCAAGTGTAGCTCAGTCTAGAAAATTTTATGCATGTTCTTTATCATCCTAACATTGTTTTGAAAAGTTCAGGATGCACTGCTAATCAGAATATAAAAAATGGTTACTTGTTCTCTGAAATATACTATGTTTATCCTGTCTTGGAAAACTATATAAAAAGATAAAATAATGTTAAAATAAGTACCTTATCCAGAAAATTATATCTAATACTAAGTGACTCAAAGACTTGTCTTCATGATTCTGTGATTTTTAACGAACCCCTTCATCGAAGTTAGCACTTAGAAGTCCTTTTTAGCAACAGCCAGGCCTCAGCTGTGGGCAGCCCTTATTTTGGGGGGTTTGTTATGCAATAGTTAGGGATGGACCCTCACCCCCTTCTTTTTTTTCCAAGTAGGTATTGGTATAATTCTTGAGGAGAATAAGTAGACCAGAGGTTTTATGTTACCACTCTACCAGGAATCTGGGGTAATTAATCTGGAACAGGTGTATTCTCTTTTGTTATTTGGGTAAAATTCAGTTCATTGTCCAGCTTTGAGAGCTACTGAAGAATTCTTAGCATTTATTTTAATTAATTAGAAGCAGTAGGTTTATTGGATATAAAGTATGTGATATATAAGATTAAAAAAATGTAGCAAATGTGGAAACAGAAGGAAGCAAGACTGAGATGTTTGCACATTTGTAACACTCTGGAGGTAGATGTACTACACTAATGACGTCTGTACAGCAGTCCCAGCATTTTAGAATAAAAAAATCCCACACCATCATTTTCCATGTAAACACTGAGTTGACATTTAGTTTTGCCATTTGTTTTACTGGTTGCTTTGGCAACTAATAAATAGTTTGTGCTAAGTGCTTTAGCAGCCAATTGTTCTGTGGAAATGAGGATTGTTCAGTCCTCGTGCAAGTGCTTGGTTATTGCTTCATGTGCTTGGTGTCTGCTTTTCTTATACTGTACTTAAGATAGAAATGGAAGTACTAAGTTTTCTTCACAGAAGTTTACAGACTATCCAGAAGACTTTGTGCCTTAGTTTCAAACTTGTAGTTATTTCCAATTTCTTCCTCTGGGATACTTTCCCTACAAATTTTTACAAATCATTTGAGCATTTTTGAAAAAAAATTAATACCAGACAAATGTGTGGGATTCACATGTTGTTCTCAACCACTAAATCCAGACAGAACTAGTGCACTGTGGTTTTTTTCTTAACAGACCAAGGCTTCGCAAAAATTGAATATTCTGTCAAAGCAAATATAACGTTATCAGGGAGAGAATGACCATGCAGTTTTTAACTTTATCACTTCCTGTTATTTCCTGTGACTTTCTTACCAGACAAGTCTCTTTAATGTCCTAGTTTACTGATGCATATTTTAACTAGCAAGCTATTGCTCCCTAGGAATGTTAGGAACATATATAACAGCCAGAGGACAAGGGGCTTTTCTGCTCTTTTTTTTTCTCTCCTTATTCTTTAGAGCAGTCACCTGAGATGCTTTCTGTAAAAGTTATTTTATTGATGGATTGGTTAATGTATTTTGTTGAACCCAAACTTCAGAGTTTCCCTGCGGCGGTGCTTTCACAGTGGGTATGTCATCCGAGCTCAGGCACTGCCCACCAGATTCAGCTGCAAGAATTCAACATTTTTGCTCAAGTGTAAGTCGGGGTTTTGCACATTCCACTGGTGCGGTGTAAGTAACACAAATGCTGATGATTAGTGATTCCATAGAAGCAACACTTGAAGTATATTTCACTTTTACCTGTGTGTGTTGATAGACATTACAAAAGATTGATATACTTGTCAGTGTTTATTCCCTCGCTGCAAACCATGTTTTTGGAATTAACCTTTAAATTAGTGGATTTTGGTAATGCAGATTTGAACATAAAGCAAAGACTACATCAAAGGAGAACCACACTCTGTGTGTCTTCCAGGCATTCTTGGCACTGGTAGGTGGTAGCATTTGTAAAAACAACAACAACAAAAAAACACCTGGGCTAAACTATTCTTTTTACAGATTTGAGGAGATATGAGACATTAAGGGCTGTGAAGAAACATCTTTAATAAATTGCCTAATAAGTGTATTCTGGAGCCCTGTAAACATAAAATAGGTTCTAAAAAATAGAATCTGGAAGTGAAGCAAAAGAATATCACATACTCCAGGTCTCTTTATCTCAATCTCTCATTTTTGGTTTGCTTTAAGAAATTTGGGATGGGAGGTTACTTGCATTAAGCAAGTCAGTTGAGTTTAAGGGAAGAAGGAAATGTCCATATCATGACTTTTTTGGATTACTAAATGACACAGTTTGGTGTTAAGATTCCTTTAAGCTGTTTTCTGATTATTTAGGAAAGCACATCTGCACATTTCGCTTGAAAATCCACTAAAGGCTGTAATAAGGGAAGGATCATTGAGAAGTAGGAGGGAATCAAGAAAAAAGAACAAGCTGTAGCTGGATAAGTAGAAGATAGAAATTAAAGAAACTGAGAATGATTTGAAGGAAAATGTAAACAGATAGCAGGATGTTCTTTACACATATTAGAAGTAGAAAGCACTTGAGAAAATTGTGGTTCATCTGGACCGGCAGAGAAAGAAAAACAGTCAGAGAAGGAAAGGACAGTGCAGCAAAGCCAGACAGTTTCTTTTCAACAATCTTAATTGTGATTTCTACTGAATGTTTCCCTAGACTTAACATATTCTTCATAAATGCCAAAAATGAAAAGAGAATGAGGATTTGTGGAAGTCTAGAATGAGACAGTGACTTAATCTTTTCCTTCCTGCAATATTTCTAGAATTATAAATTCTCAATTGCCAAAGTAGACTAATATTCTATACCAATTATTGTCCTTAGAGTATAAAAAAAAAAAAAAATGCACTCCAGAATAAGGTTTCCAAATGGCTTTTTGTAAACATATCTCTACCTTTTGCTGTTATGTAGAGTGGAGGTGGAGATTAGAATGGGACACTATTACAGCAGCAAGGTTCACATGGCAGAAATATAAAGTCCTATTTATGTTCCCTTTACTCCCAGGGCACGGTATTAGAAATGCTTTGTAGTCCTTTTGAAAAAAAAAGAGTACTTTCCTTCAGTAACCAAAATCATCTTCCTGGCCTCTGCAGCAACAGGCCTTTGCATACTGGTTCCAAAGAGAGCGGGCAGACTTGGGGAGCACAGGGGGTGCAGCCAAAGGCTCTGATTCTTGTTCTTAGTTTGCTCGTCTGAGAAGCAGCCATAATATACCTCTCTTGCATGATGTATGCATTAATAGGCTTTAGTTGAATTGTGAAGTAATACTCTGAAAATTAAAACTATGCTTTTTCAATAGCCATCATTCTAGACTTTTTTGTGTGTGTCATTCTTGATTCTGTGCACAAAACTCTTCTTAAGTTCCTTGTTGTGTGTTTTGTAAGTGTGTTTTGGAAGTAGGTCTTTCTGTTTGAAAGTTTTAATTATCACCCACTGACTTTGGTTACAATGGCAACAGAACAGTAAAAATTTACAGCAAAGATTTAACTAGAGAGTCTGTGGCTTGGAATGTCTTTATTAAGTTTTAGAAACAGAGCCCATAAGTATCAGTTTTACTTCTTAGTTGCTCACCAAAAAACAGTAAATAGTTGAGACTGTTTTACCTTCCTAAAAAATCACTCTGCAACTCATTTTCAGTTTTCTGTTTGGATGCCAACTATTGGTTTATTGATAGATTTTTAATGTAGAAAAATTGTGAACTGTAACTCCTTCACCCTGTTGCTTTTTTTAAAAGCTCTGGAGACTGTAAATGTTCACATGTTCTACTGAAGGATTGCAAAAGTAACATTCATTTATAACATTTGAAGGATTATTCATGGAAAAATTATGCAAAGGAAAAAACAGTGAGATCCTTTGGGATATGTGTAAACTTTTCCAAATGTTCTTGCCACAGATCTCTGAGCAGCACTCAGCTCACTCTGATGAAGTTGTCTCACGTTCCCTAATGCAAACAAATTTTTAATAATGTTCTAATATTTTTATACATTATTTTTGTGCATGTCAGCATGGTCTTGAAAATGATGCTGAGAAATAATGAAAACCAAACTAACCCTTGTTCATGCCAGCTGACTGGAAAATCCTGCTAAGAGTGCTTTGTCTCCATGAAAGGCAAAATAACAGAATAGCAATCATGGTAACAGTATGCACTAGGAATGGAGCCAGGGGAGTAAAGAGGAGAGTTAGCAGTAGCAGATGACTTCACTTATTGGAAAAAAAAGAGGCAAAATAATTCAATCTCAAATGAATTTAAATACTGGAATTTTGTTATCAGCAGTATCAGGCAGAACTTCCCCAGCTAATTGCTCAGCAGTCTGGTATGTCCATAAACATCCCTCAGTCTGTGCAGTTTTCATCAGTATCTCACCGCTTGCCCTCTTTGGCATCCTCCTTGGCACAGTCTCTCTTGTCTCTTACCCCTCTGCAGAAATGAGGTCATCTCCCCCGTGCCCCATAACTCACGCTGACACCCTCTGCGCCCCGGGCGTCTCGCTGAACCCAGCCTGCCCCACAGCGCTCTGAACCTCACCATTCTTCTGCACCGGCGCTTGACAGCAGAGCAGATGCAAAGACTTCCTAAAGGGTTTTAAGCTCAGATTTTTACCTTAGAGCAGGCTTACCAGAGCCAAACTGTATATATTTGGCTTCTGTTGGCTTGGAGGTGCGGAAGATGCAGAACCACATAGAAAATGGCCACTCCAGACAGAGTAGCACCAACATAGTTCTGATACTTCTGTCTGTGTCTCATCCCACAAAGCATTCTGTTTTCTGTCATTCATATCTACTCTGAAGGCACCGGGCTAGGAAAAGGTCCATTATCTCCTTTCACAGGACTGATGAAAGCAATTGCGATTGCCATGTACAGCAAGGAAGCCAGGCAGGAACTGTTGCCTTCTGTTGTAAGACTCCTATACCTATTTCCACAAATTCTGTCACCCTTGACACATCTCACCTTAGCCAGGCAGTACTTTAACCTGAAGTCTGACTTTATAATCTTATTTTTGATCTGAGATAAGCAGTCTTTTTAGACACATTACATCATTCAGCATTTTTTTAACAAACTTTTTCTGTTGTGACACGGTCCAGGTAATAAAAGCTCTTGCTAAAATGAAGTTATAATGATCAATCTTTAAATATTTTTGTATTTTATTTGTATTAGTGCAAATTTCACTTTGTGCTTCCTAAATCACAGAATCATAGAATGGTTGGGGTTGGAAGGGACCTTAAAGCCCATCCAGTCCCACCCCCTGCCCTGGGCAGGGACACCTCCCACTAGACCAGTTTCCTCCAAGCCCCGTCCAACCTGGCCTTGAACCCCTCCAGGGATGGGGCAGCCACAGCTTCTCTGGGCAACCTGGGCCAGGCTCTCACCACCCTCACACCAAAGAATTTCTTCCTGAAAGAAGAAAGGGTCTAGTTTCCAAAAAAAAAAGGGAGCATGGAGTGAAAAATCCCAAAGCACTATCTTTTTTGGTAGACAACATCTCTTATTTTGTGTAGGTTTTGATAGCAGTAACATTTGAACCTATAAACATTTTAAAATACCTCAAGTCAAATCCAGCTGACTTTGATTTTGTAATGGTTTGATTGTGTCAGCACAAGACTTGTTATTTTGCTGTTCTTTCTCTAGATAAAGTAGTTTTGGTGCAGTCTCCATGCTTTGCTTCAGTGAACGTTGTCTTAGCATCAAATTGATCAAACAGCCTTACTGCTTTCAGCTCAGTGACCTCCATGGTGAGAAACTTTAAACTCTTACGTATTACAAAAGTTACCAGCTATTTTGACATGTGTCATAGTGTCTGTGTGAAAAAGCACTGCACCATACTGGTGCTTACGTAGGGCTGTGCCTTGAGATTGCTACTCTTTCACAGGCTGTAGTTTCAACAGTTTGTTAAACATAGTATTTTAGTAGCTCTCAGTGAACTATAGTGTCATCCACTTAAAATTACTTAATGTAAGTCACATGCTCTAGCTCTAGGCAATCCTGCTTCAGCAGGGGAGTTGGACTAGATGATCTCTATGGTCCCTTCCAACTCTAGAAATTCAGTGAAATTTAGAACTGACACCAGAGAGAAAGAGCTGAATGACTGAACAGGAAGCAATAGAAAACTCAACCAATCCTGCAGCCAAATTATGGGACAAGTAGTGACTTAATGCATTGCAAGCTGTGATGGGAACCTCAGAGTGGCCACATTAACACTGAAGTTTATGCTGAGTTTCAGGCTAAACTCTTGCTGATCCATGCTCATAATCTTCAGGAAAATTGTCTTTCAGCTGCCACTATCTTTGTACTGGATCTCAGCTCCAATATATTTTAAGCTTCTTAGCAGGTAGTAAACACCTCAGTAAGTATTTTACTGTTCACAAGTTGAAAAAAAATCTGATGGAAAGGCACTATAAACAAAGCACATAAAGAGGACTGCTTTTTGTGAACCTAGTTCATCAGAAGGGCTGGAGGTCTTCAAATAAAAGAACTTGGAATCATTTCTGAAACTTCTGAATGCATTTGGTTTGTCTCTGCATAAATTTTAAGAATTCATAATGAAAACTTGTGGTAAAAGACTTTAGTGAAATGTATGTTCTTGCTAGCAATGCAACAGACAAGATTTTCAGACCTAATGGTGAAATACTAATTTGAACAGTTTTTACACACTAAACTAGTCACCACCTAATTTCACTGGGATTCATACTCTTTATATTCTAACTTGTGCCTAGTCTCCACAGCAGAAGAGGAAGATGAACCCTATTGTCTCTAGGGAAAAAGCTCCCAATGTCATTTTACAGGCTAAATGTAACAAAATTTTGATTGAAAATGCAGCAGAATGTTGTACTCAGCCCTCTTCCAGCCTCAGAGACGTATGGTTCTCGTTGAATCTCTGGATGAAGTAATGATTGAAAGTGTGCTTTTTTAAATCTGCATGTGGACTTTAAGCATAAGACTTTCTCTGAAGCCACATATGCCAGTGACTCCTGCTCCTGTGTCATGTTCCACAAATTCTCCATTGTGTGATGGAAAGACAGGCAGGCAAAAACACAGTCCTGTCTAGCATGGTATATAGGAGTAAGGTAGAAAACAGTGTTACAAACTGTTTTCTCTTTTTGTTCTCCACTAAATTGGTGATCTGATGTATTATATTACTGAAGGTTCCTGTAATGAACTCATTTCCCATCTCTATGTTACTAGAAGCAGTTTCCTCTTTCTGCTTGTCCTTGAGGCTCCTTTCATTGCTAATTAAACAGCACAATGAATAGTTTGCTCAAACGTGCAGAACACTGTGTGGATGAGATTTTCCCCCCTTAATGCTATGGAAAGCCTTTGCAGTTCTTCATAGTAATGACCTAGTTCATAATAAAATTCCTGACTCTTAGGCTATGGGTAAATAAAAATACAGGTAATTTGGAATTGATTCCTGTATTTCTTACAACTTCCTATAAGTCTATATTGCAGAATGGGTATGGATAGTAAAGCATCTTGTGTCTATTTGCATTATTTTTTGCCTCTTACCAGACAAACTCATTACTGGTTCTCCTGTTTCTTCTTGTATCTCATGAATCCTTAATTCAAGGCAGAAGAAATTAATGAGTAACTTCTGTGCTTGGGGAGAGAGGGAGTAGCTTGTATGCCAGATAGAGTCATAGGATATCTCCTGTTGGAAGGGACCCATAAGGTTGATCGATTCCAACTCCCTGCTCCTTGCAGGACTACCTGAAACTCAGTTATATTACTAAGAGTGTTTTCCAGATGCTCCTTGTCCTCTGACAGGCCTGGTGCTGTGACCACTTCCCTGGGTCCCTGTTCCAGTGACTGGCCACCCTCTCAGAACCACTTCTGTTACGCGTGTACCTTCATATCCTGTTGGGGTTTTGTTTCAGATTTTTTTCTATTTCTGTTGTCACTATTTTGAGGTCAGATGCTTTTGTGAAGATTCTGATGGTAGTTGTATGTGGTTTTTCACATCACAAAGTTTCTGTCCCATTTGACCTCCTGGTGGTGCTTTAGGCTAGAGGCCAGAAGCCGGCTGAGCTGGAGCCTCCAAGAAGTGGTTCCTGTGATGCAGGGGGATGTCTGTCTTGCTGTTACCTGAGCTGTACTGAGTCTGGAGGTGGATATGGGGCAGCAGCCACTTTCATGACCACTGTTCCCATTTCTGTCACAAGCACCAATGCCAAAACTAAATGTTTAAAAATGAAATCTCAACTGTTTGTTGTGAAGCCGGGAATAGCCGTGTGTTCACTGAGGATGATGATAAGGCATGTTGTTCTCCACTGTATTGCAAAGTTTGCTGCCAGCCTTTTGCGAACAGCATCAAGGAATTGGAAGACAACAGCTTATCCGTGTTTTCCATGAGGCCTCATAAAATCTGTAAAATGAGAGGAAGAATAATTGCAGTGAGACATCTCATCAATGATTGAGAAGTACTGCATCTGTCTGGCCATTAGATACATGAAAAGCCCCTGCTTTCTCTTACATGCTCAAGCAGTGAGTCAGTATGAGCAGATTGTTTACAGTTTATTCACAACATGGAGTTGTGAACAAAATTCAAAACATGTGTGAGCATTCCTGCTCACACCCGAAGTACAAACTGACTTTATGGCTCTGCATATTGTACTTTGGCACATCCAGCTGTTGTAAGGGTGCCAAAGACTTTTTGTAGGAGTTCATTGTTAAAAGTATGTGCAAAGCTGTTTTAAAAATTACTTCCAGACATTCAAGAGTATAGAGATGAATTCATAACAGAAATGGATGATGTAGCCCTAATGCGCAAGAAACAGTTCTTCCAGAAATGGTGCATCTGTAACAATTCATGTAAATCAGTGGCTGAACACACCAGCCCGTGAAATGTCTGGGTTTTGCATCAGTTCAATGTTGAACAATCTCTGTCTTTTAGGTCCATCCGACGTGTCAGCAATTCTGAAGTTCAGCAGGAGACCCACGTGCCCTGATGCCTCGGTGGCCGCGAGTCTCCCCACGCCCCCGGTGCCAAGGCACAGGAAGAGTCACAGCCTGGGAAACAAGTGGGTGCTGTGGAGGGTCTCACCCTTAGGCAGTTTTGTGCCTCAGAATGTTTAGGATAGCGGCAGAACACTCTGGTATTTGTCCCCTCCATTTCATGTATGGCAAGAGTGCTGCAGGCTTTATGTTTATTTTCTAGGTTTTCTCTTGATGCTTCATTATTTTTGCCAGACCCTGGCAGTACTTGAAAGCTGTGTATCCACCTTGGTCTGTGGTTTCCCGGTGTGCATAGCTGATTTTTTCTTCTTTTTATTTTTAAACATCTTTCTACATCTAAGGAAACGTACTAGTTGCTTGGCACACCTTATCATTCAGGAAAGTTGTGACCTTTTGTGCTATTTTACCTGGGTAATATAGATTAGAAACATTTTTCTCTGCCATTTACCCAGCTAAGTGAGAGCATCTGCTCCCAGTCAAGGTCTCAGCATCTACCAAATTTCAGAGTCAGGGAAAAAAGTTCATGTGACTTCTCCGGGGTCCTAGAGCATTGGTGTGTTAGTTCAGCTCAGAGAGGGACCACTGAGCAGGGCTCTGCTTTTTCTGTTGTTCTTCCTTTGCCTCCACAAAGTGTGTTCAGGTTTTGTATGGAGAGAAGTAAAAAAAAATTACCATCTGCAGAAATTTAATAATTATTACTTATAAAGACCACTAAAATCTGAAACTTGTTTTGATAGTCAATGAGAATATGTACAGCAGAGGGGAAGCGTGAGCAGTAGCGTTTAATTGCCTGCTATTGGATAAGCTATCGATAAGGCAAAGGCTGGGTGAAGTATCGGGAGCCAAGGGCTGCCGTTAGATGCCGGATGAGGGGTTTTGCCTTGTTGTCCCGTTTTCCAGCATGATGTGCCAGTTCAGCGTGGTGGAGAGCAAAAGTGCCACCTTCCCGACGGAGCGTCCGCGCCACCTCCTGGATGACAGCGTCCTGGAGCCCCACAGCCCGCCCCGCGGCCACCCCCGCGGCAGCCTGCTCGCCAACGGGCTCTCCAGAGGTAGGGGGCGGCACTCCCGCGGTCCGGGGAGCGCACAGAGAGGCCGGGACTGGTCCCTTCCGTGGAGAAGGCGGACCAGAGTGCTTGGTCTCGGCTTGCCCCGGGTACTGCTGGTGGGTTTGTAACAGTGGCAGGAAGGCAGATTGTCTTCTGTGTGCTCTGTGGGATGCAGGGAGTTTGTCAGCTTTCACCAGGAAAAAAAAAAGTGCTACTGAAAAGTGGACGTATACTTTGCAAGTTACCTTTGACAAATGAAAATTTAACGACATGTTTTAGAAGAGTTCAGTTGTGCTCTCTGAGACTTCAAAAGAAACATAAAACGAACTTGTGAAAGAGAATGATGACCATTACGTTGTGGTCACTGTAATTAATACAATAATTATTATAATCAAAACAAAGTGGCCAACAGTTTGCGTTCTAAGCATGAAAAAGCCACTTTTAAGTGACTCGGGCTACTTCTGGAATAGGAAATACACTGTGAAGGATAGCGAGTTACTTGACCAAGAAGAGTTTGACACTGAGATATCTTTGAACTTCTGAAAATACAGGCACAGCTTAATGTGTTAGACTGAGCATTAGAAGATCAGTCCTGAGAAAATTACAACTGTAAGCTAAATAGCTGTGCCAGGGAAGGAGGGACAAATCGATCATGGGATTGGAGGAGAAATAGGAACTATCATTGTGAATACCATTGTATTGATCAGTTATGGCTCCTGGCAGCAGTATTACAGCTGGCATATCCTGTTAAAGGTGTGCTTGCTTGTTGAAAACAAACAATGATGTCATGTGTAATAACTTTAATTGACTTACAGATATTATGGTAGAAATATTGTCTTACAGAGTAACTGAATTTTATGTTCCTTAAGTGCTCAGCTTTTGAATGAAAAGCAGTATAATGGAAATTAACGTAACACATAGATGTCTGGTAATCAAACACAATAATGACTTCATTGACCAGTAAGATATTATAAATGAGAAGGCTCCTGTAAGCCTCTTCCAATTTTAGGTTTTACTCTAAAGACTTCAATTTTGAAACATGATATGAGTAAGCAATTTCCATGGCACTATAAAAAGATTATTCTGGTGATCCACATACATTGGCTTTGTATTTTCCCTTGGGTGTTTTTCTTACTCCTTCTCTGTACTACTCTTTTTCTAGATAGCAGTGAAAGCTCAGAATTTAGTGAGGAGCTGCCGTCAGGGCTTGAAAGGTGAGTTAGTCTTCACGTACACTCACTGAGCACTCTACAGACTTAGCTAAGAAATTCATGAATGATCCCTAAGCCCTAAATCAATAGCTGTTTTTATCAAATTACTGATTAGTTAGGAAAAAATGGCAAAGTTTTTGAAATAAAGCACTGTAAAGTTATTGTGGTTTTCTTCCCACGGACCTGAAAAGATTGGGAACTATCTCTGTCATGTTTACCAAACCCTAACTGTTGAAGTCTCAGACTAGAATTTCCCTCATCAGATATTTGCATTCACGAACAGGGGTCGTTTATATGCCACGCTGGGGCCTAACTGGAGGGTACCGATCCGGAATTCTCCTAGGAGTCGAAGCTGTGTCTACAGGTACAGTTCAGGGTCTGCCTTGCTAAACTTTCATTTGGGTCTCTACGCTTTCCTAGCGTAATGTATTTTCTGTCCAAGTATGACCATATCAACTCATGGTAGTCTTCCCCTCCTGCTTGTAAAAATTCCTATTAATGCTAACGCAGGGGTATGGCCCGTTCAGATTAAATTCAGTTCAGCTATTTATTTAAATAATTATATCTGCTTCCATATTGTGGAAAACTGTTGTTTACTTGGGGTTTATGACATTACAGAAGCAGGTTTGTCGTGAAGGCCATCTTTGCCTTCTGTGACAAATAACGATGTTAGAAGGATACCTTCTTGACCCTTTCTCACAATTTACTTCCTGATTTGAAGGGCAGCTACCCATAACATCTGTTTGGGTCAGAGGGCCATAGTATGATTTTGTACAGTAAAGAAGTGTTACCTTGGACCCCGAGTAAGAGAGGGAACATCTGCAATGCCGTATGAGGCGGGCACTCCCAGCGTTGCTAGTCACTAAGACAGGGACTTTCAGAAACAAGTAATCCATTTACAGCCCAAAGAGAGGTGATGTGGAAAATTATACATGGTTAGGGGGATAAAAATCATTCATTACATCCATTCCTGATCTGATCTTCATAAATTCTGTGGTAGTGGGAAGTGAAGAAGTACATATGAACAATAAAGAAAATAGGGCCCTGAAACCGTATTCTGCAAATACAGAGATTTAGTCGGAGTTTAAATCTAGGCAGTTTTTATTTTGTATAAATTATTTTGCATTAGTCCTTGTAGAAGTGTTTGATATATTGTGTTCAGCTGTTTTACTTGAGCTGGTAACATCTGATAGCAGCACAAGTTAGAATAAGTTAGACAGCAATAAAAGTGCATACTTTATAAATAAGCAAAGGAATAAATTCTGGAAAAATATTATACCTGTTTCTGGAAAATACACTCTTAATGTGTCCATGATAGACTTGCTTCAAAAATTATGCAAGCTAGAAATATAAAATATAAAAAGATAAAAATGTGAAAAGTCTATTAAATCCACAAAGTAAAATTACTCCCTAAAATACATTTCTTACACTTATCCACTGTCAAGTAATTCTAATGCTTGCATTCATTCTTCCTTTTTCTGGAATCTTCTACTGCTTTTATCTAAAAACTAGAACTGGCAAGAATACACATTAGCAAGGGGAAGGGAATTCCATTTAATGGAAGAAGATGCACCTGCCAGTCTGAGGGGCTGTCCTTGCAGTTTGAGGGTCTTGCTGTGCGTATCACTTCCACTGGCGTGTGTTTATGTGACGCCCTAATACTCGTTCATAGACAGAATAGTGTTCCTCTCACAACCGAGTGATAGACCATACGCATGTCCTTTGCCTTGTATTCACTATTAGACATGATTTAGTTGGCTCTGGTAAACCTCACTGGCCCTTACAAGAATAGCGGGACTGTGATCACCTGTTGTTGGAGAGAGGTTGGCAGCAGATAGTTCTAACAGATCGTCACCTGCCAATCAATCTTTGGTTGTTATGTTCTTAATGGCTGTTCACATTTCTAACTTTGCCTGCACTTGGGTTCTTTCAGTTGTAGCACTTTCTCACTGTTATATGTAGGAAGCTCTATGTTCATCCTGGGAAAGGAAAAAAATGTTTTAATCTCTGTACAATAAATTTTTTGGCATTGTTACATAGTTTTCCCAAGTTTTTTCCAATTAGCCAAGGTAATTTCCTACATTCTTTTTTGATAGCTAAGGTTTACTTTAAGATAAAATTACATTTGTGAGAGCTCTTACTGCCAAACTTTTAATCCATAATTTTCCAGAAATCCAGCTAATTTCTGTAATTTGCCAGAATAAAACAGAAAATTGCTTGTTTTGCCTTGGACTTTGGGCCTCAATATTTATTCTGTTCCGTTATATTTTTTCATGTCAAGGCCCCAGAATGGAACCTTTTGTTGATTTGGTTTTTTTTCAAAGATCCTGATTCCTATTTGATGTCTAGGTTTGGAGAGTCAAGTGTCAGATGATACAATACATGTAAGGCAATACAGGAAAAATTTATTTAGAGCTAAATTACATTGCTTGCTTGTTGTCCTTATTTGTCTGCTCAAATGCATATGGCAATGTTTTGTCTCTCTAGCCCAGCAGGGGCCTGCAGCTGCACATTAGGTAGTTCCACAGGAGTCATTACCATTGAAGGTCCATTAAGAAGAAAAACACTGCTCAAAGAAGGCAAGAAACCTACTGTAAGTGATTCTAATTCCAATTCTTCCTATGA
The DNA here is from genome assembly GCF_001431845.1 of Calidris pugnax. NCBI lineage: Eukaryota > Metazoa > Chordata > Aves > Charadriiformes > Scolopacidae > Calidris > Calidris pugnax. Next base: position 6,933,582 of record NW_015090846.1, read on the forward strand.
TTCTTATTCAGTAGTGGCTGTCTTAATTTCCAGGATTAGATTAAAACTGCAACTTGATACCACACACAAAACAATGTTCCTTGTTATTATCAATTTTAAAATCATTTTCTGTTCAAAGTTTTAACTGTGTTATAACAAGGCTGTAACCTCTGTATGTCCTTTGATCTACAGCATTTTTGCTTCTCCCTGTATTTGCAAGTAACGTCTCTAGGTTGTGACAGCAGAGCGAGAGTAAAGCAGCTCTATAAATCCGCTTACATTTCTGTGAGGGCAGAAATTTAGTATCGTGGTGAAATGGGAACGCTGCAGGGCATCCACTCATAGACCAAAGCCATGGGAATTCATACTTAACCTAAATTCACAGGTTTCACATGGCTCTGGTCCTACACATTTGGATTTTTTTTGGTTTTGTAGAGTTCATAGATATTTTTAATGTGTTACACTACTGTTCAGTGCTAAAAGATTTGAAGAATTGCTGAGGTGTCATCTCAATAAATTTTAGTGATCAAATGCAGCAGTCTACGATCTGTCCAGTAGGAGGCAGCACACCATTTTGCTGTGAAGCAATCAGTCCTGATACATTTATGAGATACCCAAGTAAGATGGATTGTATTCACAGCCAACCATCTAATTTAGGTAGCTGGGCTGATTTACACTAGGAGACACTCTATCTAACTCTCTGTTCCTTGCTTCTGGAATTGACTTTGCTAGCACTTGGACTTGCTTGCGAGTAGTTTTTTGAAATGTTGGAGATATGCAGAGTTTTTGCTAATTTTTTTCCTTTCTGATTCAGCTCTCCTCATGGACTAGATACTGGGTTATGCTTTCAGGATCAACTCTTCTGTACTTTGGAGCAAAATCTTTAAGGGGCACTGAAAGAAAACATGTAAGTGTTAGATTTGTCCTATAAACAAGAATTGTGTGTTCATAAGCAGATCTGGAAGGGTGTTTGAAGTGTACCTGCTGTTCCAGGCTGAGCCAATGTCTGCGCAACTTGTACAGTCAAAAGTTAATCCCTAGTATGGTCTCAGCTGTGACTGACTTGTCTGTCTCTTCCAGTATAAATCTACACCTGGTAAAAAAGTCTCCATTGTGGGCTGGATGGTGGCACTGCCTGATGACCCTGAGCATCCTGATATTTTCCAGCTAAATAACCCTGACAAAGGTAGATGTTGCAGGATGGACATTATCTCCATTATATTTCTGTGACAGGAAGTAGATTAATCTCTCTTAATGAGTTTGTAGATTACGGAATTTGCAGTGGCACTCATATAAAAGACTGAAGAGGGAGATTTTCAATATAGAATATCAAGGGAGGATACAAATTAAATTGAACATATTTCTGTAATATGCTGTGGTGCTTCTCTAGTGCCTACAGAGGTCTTGCTGTCTCTTGACAGTTACTATAAGTTTTGTAGAAATTGCCCAACCAGTATGAGATTGCTGCACATCCATGGGCCCTCATACCCTAATCTCCAAGCTTCTGAATAGCTTTCTCAAAATTGGTTAGTATCAAATCTTGACTTACACCGAGGCCAATTAGAATATTATGAAGATTCTTCAAACATCAAGCCATTCACCAAAAAAAGCCTTTTATGTAATTATTAATTATTTTTTAATAATTCATTTTGAAGTGCAATAACTTCCGCCATGATTAAACTTCAAAAACTTCAAAACATCAGAAAGCCCCTAGAGTTATTTCGCACTTTGGTTACGTAAAGACTTTTGAGGCTTCTTTCACTTTTCACGCTTTCAACTTTGGTGGTGGACGTGGATTTGCATCAGCTGTGTGAAGTGCATCTCTTGGGTCTTGACTAAAACGTACAAAGTACTTGATTGCACAAAGCAATTTACAAAATATTGAGGCATAGAGGAAACTTGAGATAGGACATTGAAGAAAACTAAGTTCACAAATACAAAAACGTTCATAAGAAGTTTGGCAATAACACAACAGCCTCAAAGAGAAGGGAGCCAGGAGTAAGTTGGATGTGACCTAAGTGGTCTTTCCTGTGGCTGTAATTCGGCCTCACTTTGCTTTGCAGGCCACGTATGTTCTCATACTCCCTCCACCAAAGGATTGTTGGATAAAATTATATGAGCAACATCCTCTTCGAGCATTTGAGATGCATGTTAATTTAATAGTTTACCTCAGGAATTTTGGCTTCTGCACAGAAATTAGAATCCCTTGAAACTAGATGTCTGTCTGCAAATTCAGAGCCTTTGATTTTCTTATTTTATAGGCAATGTTTACAAGTTCCAGACTGGTTCAAGATTTCATGCAATATTATGGCATAAGCATTTGGATGATGCATGCAAAAGCAACAAGCCTCAGGTAAGGTTGTGAAACTTATTTCTACCCACTTTTTCATATTTTCCAGAAAATTCTTACTAGAAAAGATACCTCTTTTCAATCTGTGTGCACACACCATCTTCTGGGGACAGACATAACTCCTCATTTTGTACATTGACCAATTTTTTCGATAAGAGGAATAAAAATTATTTAAAAATACAGAATTCCCACCAAATCAGGATTTGTGCACGTCTACCTATAGGTTTGGTTGTCTAACAGCACTATAGCCTCTACACTTACCACTTCAAGTGAGGTGACCCCATCCCTGCTTCAGAATGGGCTTTCTCATGGACCCAGAAAGGAAACATGCTAGCATCTAGAGGGCTGGAGCCTCTCTGCTGTGAAGACAGGCTGAGAGAGTCGGGGTGGTTCAGAAGCAGAAAAGGCTCCAGGGAGACCTTATAGCAGCCTTCCAGTACCTGTAGGGGGCCTACAGGAGAGTTGGGGAGCGACTCTTTATCAGGGAGTATAGTGATAGGACAAGGGGTAACGGTTTTAAACTGAAAGCGGGGAGATTGAGATGAGATCTCAGGAAGAAATTCTTTGCTGTGAGGGTGGTGAGAGCCTGGCCCAGGTTGCCCAGAGAAGCTGTGGCTGTCCCATCCCTGGAGGGGTTCAAGGCCAGGTTAGACAGGGCTTGGAGCAACCTGGTCTGGTGGGAGGTGTCCTTGCCCAGGGCAGGGGGTGGGACTGGGTGGGCTTTAAGGTCCATTCGAACCTGAACCATTCTATGATTCTGTGATTCTGTGATTTACATGACTGGGTCTGTAAGTGCCATTGAAGAGTGTCCTATGAAATGTGATGTTTGTCCTTTATATAGCAGCCTCATTCTTCTCTTGTGGAAAATGTTCATTCTTAAAAGGATTTCCAAAGGTTATATTAATAAGATGCTGATCCATATAGGACCTAAAACAAGATGCAGCTTGGGAATATTCTTTACACACACACGTTCTACCTGTGCATACTGATGACTTCTTAGAATACTTTGGCTGGATTTAGTTAATGAATAGAAAAATCATTTGAGTCTTTATCTTTCCTTTCAGTTATGGGGTTAGCCTTCTTTTGGTCCTGGTTGGAACTGATCACACTTTTCACATCAGATCATAAATGATCACCCTAGTCTATTTTGTAACTTTGCAGTTTCCCGATGCCGTATTAGGGTCAGAGGGAATATACTGCTGAAAATTTGCAATCTTTTCCAGGTACCTGCTAATCTAATGTCATTCGAATAATTTGCTCTCCTGCCTGGTGCAACTTCAAGTGCCAAACTGAAGAAAGGCTGTTGTTCTCTAAGGAGGAAGAGAATGGTTTTCCTGACATGAGCCAGCCACAAATATTTCAGCACTTTCCTACGTAACTTGAAAGTGATTCTGACACAGCTTTTAAAAGCAGAAAGTGAATGTTGTCCTTAGGACCAGATATAGTCTCATGCACTGAGTGAACGCAGACAAGTTAGATGGACAGAAGATGAATCCTGACTCCTGCGGGATCCTGGAGCTCTCAACTTTTTGTGGTCGGAGACTGCCATGAACTGATGTTTGACCACAAACTAGGCATCGTATCTTCTGCCTGTTCTTTTTTAAACAGTTCTTTTTATTGTTAAGCTGCTTTGTGTGACTGAAGAATATTTGGCCCATGTTGGGTTTCAATTCTTTCTAATGCACAGAATGATTGACAGTGTTAACTTGCTGCAAAGTCAATTAGAATAGGAAATTGTGGAACAACATTTTTATAATCTAAGTGCACTGAGTTGCTTGGCAATGTGGCTGCCTCAGATTTTGTATCAAATCTCTGGACAATTCTGCTGTTCACATTTGAGCTATTTGGGAAAAATGTATTTTGGCACAGGACAGTTGTTTTCATTCAGTTATGTTACTTGGGAACGCTCTGACAATGGATTTAAGGCTGTTTAAATTTATGTTATGCTAAAGGTCATCTTTCATTCTCTTACTAGTGGCATGGTTGCTTGAAGGTTGGGGTTTTTTTCAGTCTGAATGTTGTTCATCTTAAATCCCGCGGTAGAGGGAAGCAGATAATCGGGTGTTGTGTATCACATGGCCCTGGCTCCTCAGAATGATTCCGTGTCATTGTCTCTGTTCCATCTTCCTGTGGATGTTTCAGCTCCACTCAATTCCAGTACATGATGCACCTTTATGACACAACTACTGACTCATGGCACTGCTATTATGAAGTCGTGATGGCAGTGAAAGTTCAGCAAGACCGTCTGACTGTGGAGCAAGTACAAAGCAGCTTCCACATGAGTGTCCAGAGAACAACAAAAAAAGCACGTAACTGAGCCTCCTCCTCTGACAGAACTCTCTCTGCTTCCATGGCTGTATCCCTGCTGTGCTCTACCACCCCTGTGATCAGGGGCCTTCTGTTCCCATGCTAATTACATCATTTTTTCTGTTTGAAACTCTTTTGCCATAAGGCATCAGTATTCAGACTTCATCAATGACCAGAAAACTTTGGAGTTTCCTAAGATTGGGAGAAATAGAGGAGAAATTTGCAAGTCAACCTCTCGCTTACAAACCATGAAAAAAATTGAAGTCAGTTTAATTGAACAGAACCTGTATTAGAATAAACTCCCTGGCATTAGGAGTATTTATTTTGTGGACTTGCACGTTTTTCTAAATTTTGATTTTGAAACTTCTCCAACAACAACCACAAAAGAATACCTGTATTGTTAAATGTAGGTCAGCTGTAACTTTTGTGTTATTTTAAGTGTTATGTTACACTCCTGAGAATGAAGCCTAATACCTACCAGCTTTTCAAGAAAACCAGTTCCTGATGACAACTGCATTTAGATCCCAGGACATGTGAAAGCATATGTCAAGTTGACAAAGTTTCTTTGATAGCTCAGGAGTTGAATGAAGAGAGTGGTAATGCAAAATACATTTATATCTTTTTTTTTTTCTCCTTTTTTGCTAAATTAGGGCAACTTTGAACTAGGAAAACCATCAGTATCTGAAAGGGCAGAGCATCCAATACCATTAGAGACAGTGTAGGAGAATGTAAAATCCAGTCACCAGTAAATAACTTCAGACTGTTAGAATATGATATAATCTGAATTATTCTTTGTGATTATTGATGAGATTATTCATGAAGATGCATTACGTGGACTGCCATTTTAGTGAATGTGTCACCCATGACCACTTGTATTGTGTGTTATTGACCTTCATAGGGTTTGAACCATGTGCAGAACAGTGCCCAAAATGGTGACACACTAACCAAAACAGAACTGTTCAAGTCAAGAGGGTTTTTTTGAAGTTACTTTATTAGTAGGCCTTTCCCCTTAAAAGGGAACAACCTCATCTCTCTTCAATATAAACTAAATTAAAAATGTACCACTTATTGACATGAAATGTCTTAGAAGCATGTAAATACCTTCTCATTTCTAATGTGATGTGGTGGAAGTGAACACTGATGAGGACTCCTGACATTTTTTCCAGCATATTGCAATTGAGGTAAACTAATGGGTGTTTACATTACTTCCAGTTATGTATAACAAGCCTCCCTTGGAAAGAACAGTAACTACTGACTGATACAGTAGCAATAGAATGAGCCTGTACACACTTAGAATTTAATAGCTTTTGGAATTTAAGGGTCTCTAAAGTGTTAAATATATTATTGTATGTACAAGAGGTAGAGCATTCTAGCCTTCAAAAAATACACTTTTATTCAAAATTATGATCCATAGAGCCTATAGGAGAAGTTACAAAAGGGTTCATTTTCAATTGCTTGTAAAACAAATTCCCAACCATAAAGGAAGCCTCTTTGCCAGAAACCATGATGTGCCCCAAAACAGCATGGCATGAGTGAAAGGTGGTATTTATGAGTGATTCTGATACTCAAGTCATTTAGCACTGTCAGAAGAGGAATCTGTGGAGAAATTAAACCCTTCAGTCCTACTGAAGTTTGTTTTGTGTGAATCCTCAAACTCAAATCCTGTTCAAAACCTTGGAATTTGGAACTGTGTCAAAAGTAGCTTGAATTCCCTCACACTACTATAATTTGAATGTAAAAAGGATTATATAGAAGAAAGATTAACATAGCAAAAAGGTTTTACACAATAGTCAGGTAAGCATCTTCTTTTCAGTATAGCACAGCTGTGAAATTGCTGCACAATATTAAAAAAAATCAGAAAGATGGCAGTGTAAGAATATTATTAAAATACCTTAAGCCAATTTTAAATTAGAGTTTAAATATTAAACAGTTTGTAGCTGCTGATTTGAGGTTTTATGCCGTCATTTGGTACCATTTGCTGCCATCTGGTACTTGTAATGTGAATTGAAAGCTGCTATTGAACTATAACATACTGCATATCAGTACTGATTAATACAGCGTTTTCACAAAAATGTCTCAAACCATACAAGTTTTCATCCATCAAAGAGAATAACTGCAATAGTCGTGTAAAATTAAATGTTATCTCAGAATTACTATTTTCAGAATTGTGAAGATACAAAATGTACATGAGCAATATTATTAATTTATTAATGTGCAGTCTTTATGTAATTCAGTGCCAAAATGCATGTTTTTCCAAATAGCACTAAAATGAGGCAAAGAAAGTAGTTTTCAAATTGTAACTTACTTGTCACATTATAATGGAAACCAGTTTCAACATTTTGGTTTGTTTTGTGTGAAAACTGTTGCACTATTTTTGGCTGTATTTTCCAGCAGTTCACTGCATGCCATTTGTGTAAGGATTCTTTCTATAATTGTTGTGACCTGTCTCACCCATAATAACCCTGGCGTTGAAATCTAGGATTTTGGACAAGTATTTTGTTACCTCAGTCTTGTATCAAGTTGCTGTATTTTTCAGTTTGTTACATTGATAATGATTGTTTCACTAATTAAATACTTTAATGTAAAAAAAAAAAGTTTGTTTACTTCAACAGCAATTGCATTTGGTTGTATGTTTAAAAATGTGCAGAGTATGTATGCTGCTAACAATAAAATATTCTGAAAAGAATAGTAGAGGTATAGAAGGAACATTTTAGCTCAAAGGCAGCAAGCATGTTTTATTTGTGAATGAATGATGTGTGTAGTTGAAAAGACTAGTGCACAATGTGTAGCCATTTAAGAGTAAAAATACTACAGAGTCCAGACCTCTAACAGAAAATTGAAAAACCCTCCAATTTGCAGTTCTTTCAAGTGGGATTTGGAAAGTCCAAAGAAGTAGAGACGAGTCTATCCAGTTGTTTTCCTGAGAAGTGTATTTTATCACTGCCAATCTTGCATGGTGACTTGGATAGCAAGGTAAATTTCTTTGCATTTACCATTAAACTTTATTTACACGCTTGGATTTTCAGCTCCACCCACTGAAATCAACAGGAAAAAATCCTGTTCCATCCAGTGTTCATCCACTACTAAAATGATGTGCCCTGCTTTACACAGCATATGAGTATAGATGTATGAAGTAATATCTTCTGGTATTAAAATCTGAAATTTGCTTTCTTATTTCAGTGATGAAATCAAAGTTCAGTCAGAACCTTGAACCACCAAGCACAGCTGGCAGCAACAGCCTGGCAATCAGATGTTAGGTGGAACTTCCTCTTTTAAAAGATGAACATGGAAATGTTGACCTGTGTCCATCTTCTTTGATAACTTCTCTTCTTACATGTGTCATTTTTCTCTCCATCCCCATGCGTAAGAAACCAGTAAAGGAGCGCAAGTGATTGTCTTTAAGTGAACCCTTTGTCTCCCTTCTTACCTGTGTCTGATCTTCGTTGTTTCTCTCTTACTTTTTACTAGGCAGAATAAACAGAAACACTCAGTGAACTTTCCATTTCCACAGAAACACTGAAAACTTGAGTGTATTTCAGGATTTTTTAAGATGTTCAAACATTCCTCTCTTTCTAGTTCATTAACAACTAATGCAGCCACCATGGAAAGCTGGGCCAGGAAAGAGGGACATTATTGGTACAGTCCAGTTGACAACTGCCTGGTTCCTTCCCGTTACCTACACGAAGTCACAACAAGAGATTAGACTGGGAGACTCGTACTGACTCCCACTCTTCCTTCAGCTTGTTCATCTCCTGACATCACAACAGAGGCCAGAAGAAGAGACCTCACAGAATGGAGATTTCACTGAAGAAACTGGAAGTCAAAGGTAAGTATAGAAGTTTGGAGTCACCCCTATCTCTGAGGTGACACAGTTCCTTTAGAAAAGAAGAGGAGGACTACAGGCATGAGCACAAGCCCTTTAGAAAATCCATAGCGCCCAGCGCTAATTGATGCAGCTCTGGTGTTGTGGTACAGTTTTCTCAAAGAAAATGTGAAATCTTAAAGGTGAAAGCCTTTTTTTCTAGTATTTTTTTTATTTGTTGTGGTGGTGCTGGTTTGGTGTTTTTTGCTTTCTCTTTAAGTAACTGGTTTATACCATGAGTATATATTTTGAGTTCTTGTACCTCAGTTAAAAAGGAAGTACCTCATTGCCCTAACGGCCCTGACCAGCCCCACCTGGACCCCCTGCCCATGGGCCCAGGATTCGATCCCACTGAGGCTCAGCTCCAGGCCTTCTGCTCCCCCTGAGCTGGGCTGCGTGGGGCTGTCCTAGTTGTGGCAGGGACACGGTTAATTCTTCCTGGGATCTAGCAGGGACACAGGTATTCCATCCGAGGTGAGCCATGCCCAGGGGGAGCTGGGAGCTGCTGGGGAAGGGGCCAGGAAGCCATGACACAGTGTTATTGTGGTTGTATGTTCCTCTCTCCATGTTATTTTTTTCCATGTTTCCCTTAGCTGTTCTGTTAAACTGCCTTTGTCTCAACCCACGAGTTTTGCCTTTTTCTTCTGATTCACCCATCAGGACTGTGGTGCGGGGGGGACGGTCCAAGAGGGCAGCTGCCACCTGGTTCTTTGTTGCCAGCTGAGGCCAAACCGTGACCCTGTGAGTCCAGCCCCCCACCAGCAGAGTGACCCAGCTTTGGTCCTGCCTTGTCCCCATGGACCTGCCCAGCAGCCACTGGACCTGACCTGTGGGTCAGCTCCCCAGCCTGGCCTCAGACCTGCCCCATCCCCTGGGCTTGCCAGGCAGTGTAGAGGGGGTGACCCTGGCCATGGCCAGCCTTGCTCAGGTGCCGAGGGACTTCGCTGCAGGCCAACCTGACCAGCAGTCCCTCCACCACAGGCACAGGGTTAGACAGGCCTCATTCACAACTGTCCTGTCCCAGCCTGTGTCTGTCAGCCAAAAGGTCTCTGGGACCAGGGTGGCCACATTGGCCCTGCCCAGCACTGGGCACCATGTGCTGCAGCACCCGTGTCTCTCTTGGAGCACTTGATGGGCAACTCATGATGTGCCACTTTTCGTAACTGTACCTGCAGTTATAACAACAGCATTCAAATAAAATAATTACTGGCAACCTTCTTCAGCCTTCAAAAAGCTTTTCAAATGAACCCTATGATCCATGTCAATGCTTTAAAACTACTTCCTGAGAAGAGTCAGATGGTAATTGCCTTTCTGTGTTACAGTTCACATCAATAAAAGGTATGTTAATGAGAAGAAAGAAGGAAGTCAGAAAAGCCTCTGGGCATGTTACTTCCTTTCTGCCTTTGGCCCATAGCTGACTTCTTTTGACAAGAAAGGCAAGCATAAATTCAGACTCCTTTTGGAAATAACTCCACTAGGACTTGATAAGTAATATTTTTTAGAATTCAAGGAAATTTATCAACATTCATGTTTGAAAATGTTGACCTAGTGGTTCAGCTGACAAAGTGTGCTGTTAAAGAGGATCAAAATTTCTAAGACTGAACTGAGCTAAGTCAATGTGTGGTAAAGGGAACTGGGTATTAGTTGTGTAATAAACTGGTTTGTTTAGCGTCAAAGTTACCAATGGATTCCTGAGGCTAACTCAGTTGTTATTACCTTGTTTTCATTGAAAAAAAATACTATGTGTTTAAATATTCATTAACATCACTGGTGCTTGGAAACTTGTTCCCTTTAGGGAGCAGCAGTGGGCAGTCTTTCTTGTTGTTTGACTCCTATAAAACTTCTTATCAGCAAAGGAGAGTTTTATCCCTTAGATGAAAGTCATTCTGTTTCAGGTGTTCCTGCTCACAAACACCTTAACTCTTTCAGCAGTTAGGCCTTTTTGCCCTCCATGCCAGATCGTTACTTATTCGCAAATTACCATTGCTGAGTAGTTACAGTTTGAATTTCACCTTCAAAATACTTCAGTTGTAATCAAGCCACCTATGTAATTTCTCTTCTTCCCTCTAAGACAGCTGAAGATATATGTCTTGTTCCACCTTTTAATAAGGACAATGCTAATTGTGGAGGGTTAAAGAAAGATGACGGAAAAGAAGGTTTGAAAATAGAAGTTGTACACAAAGGTGAAAGCAAAGTTCGAGTTGGAAGGTGATACTGAATAATTTCCATTCCAAAATAAGAAGACAGACCAGCTACTGAAGAACCTGAAGAATGAGTGTTTAGTAAGTGTGTGTGGTGAACATCGTGGTGCAATGTGGCAAAAGAGAGCACCAGCAGTTCCTTAGTTCAGGAAGAGGGAAGAAAGATTATTTAAGTATATGCAAGCTTTTAAGTGCAGTCTTGGTCCTTACAAAGTTTTAGAAAGACTATCACAGAAGAAATAAGGAGAAATGTGATCAATTTGAGCAACGTGATCTAGTGAAAGATGTCCCTGCCCATGGCAGGGCATTGGAACTAGAGGATCTTTAAAGGTCCCTTCCAACCCAAACCATTTGATGATTCTGTGATTCAAACTGGGACAAGAGCTCTTTATTATTACCTTGCTGCAGAGGAAAACAGGTTGTGTAACTGTGCTTGGCTGGGAGACTGGGTAGGTGTATTAATCTTCAGCTGATGACAAGCTCAGGTGTATCTGTGCAATGTGATGCATCTGCAAAAAATATAAACCTAGCATATGCTGAGAAAGAAAATTGCCAACAATTGTGAGGATTTATCACTGCCACGTGCAAATGGACAAGATTTCTGGTCTCCTGTGCTAGAGATTCATTGGAGCTGGGCCAGCTGCACTGAAGCAACTGGTCAAGGAAGAGTATTTCTTAGGAGACGATATTAGAATGGCCTGTCTTGTGTAAGGAAACTCCAGAGACTAGGAGGTGATGTGACTGCAGTTCATAAATGCAACAGGGCGGAAGAAAAGGTTTGTGCTCTTAAGGGGAATACTGAAAAAGAACAAACTGATGCAAAGCAGCTGTAGATACTATTAGCTAAATATAGTATTAAAGCAAATGTGCATAACTTGTATTCATGTTCTACTTGAATAGTAATTGAAATTAAAATTAAAATATAAATGTAGTGTTCCTCATTAATCTGACTACGTATCTGAGTTGTTCATTTCAGAGGATCAAAATTCATGAGTCATGTGTTGGGAAACCATGAATTTCACTCCTCAAATAATTACATACTTTTTTTTTTTTTAAGATTCTGTGTTCTGGTGTGTCTTGAGTTCTATATTTTGCTCTTTTTCTCTGCTTCTAGAACCTGCTGTTGTGTCAGATCTCCCCCACAGTTCCTCATCAGAATCTGTATTTACCTATAGTAATTAGGCCTATAGTAGTAAAGAAATTATTGCCTAAGAAATACAGATACATAGTATATTTCTTCAGTTCTGTTTAAGTGTTTGTGTGAGCTGCAGATATATTGATGTGCAGGATTAATTTCCAGAAGGAAACTTAAGTGGCGTTAAAAAAAATCACCCCAGTACCTATGTTTGATTTGGTTCAACAACTCCACACTCAAGTTTATAATTTAAATTAGGTTTTGGGAGGCAACTGGATGCCTTGCTCAAGAGAGGGAAAACTTGTTTTTCTGGTAGGTGTGGCTGCTGTTCCTGACATTAAAAAACACCAACCACCTGAAATAAAATCTGTCGGCAATCGTCTTAGGTAACGTACCAGTATTTTTTCCCTCAGCATGTTCTGTATTGAATATTTCTTGCAATTTATCTTAAAAATATTTAAGTTTTTATCTGGTTAGAATAAATAACTTGTAGGTTGCACCTTAGCAAAAACTAAATGGAGGGCTGAACAGAACTTCACTCAGCTGTCTGCTTTAAAAGGTACTTTTTTCTTTCGGATGTTGAGTGTTCGAAACACAGTTGAAAAGATATATATATTTTTTTTATCATTCATTATTTATAGCCAGAAACAGCAGAAGAAATAACAGGTAATAAATTAATTGTATGATTTAATGTTGACATGTTTTAAGATTTCTTTAGTAAAAACTATTTATTCTATAAGGCTGAACAATATTTTAAGTCATAAATAGATAAAACTGAGGAAAAAGTGTTCAATGTGACTTACTCTCTGTTGTAAGAATGCTAAAATATGTAAAAATCTGGGAATAAGAATGCTCAGAGGAAAATTTTTTGTCTGACTTTAGAATGTTTAGTAAAAAGACTTGCAAAGTTGGTGGTGTTCTTAGTCACAAAAGCAGAAAGCTGTGGGACAGTAGCAGGTTCTCACCGTGCGTTTGCAGTTCTGCTCCAAATTTTAAGGACTTCTGGGGGCAATTCTGTGTTTCGGAGACAGAAGAGTCAGTGTCTACTGGTGTTCTGCTTTGTGCCTGGTGCCACGTAGTGAGATTTCTGGTACCCTATGACGGTTCTAGTCTGTAAACTAATTTCTTGGTAGCTGGGAAAGGCTGCTATAAATCACACCAGCCTTGGCAAATGGGGCATATTTAACATGGTATGTTGTGACCATAGTTGTTCTTACTTTGCTCTGCCAGGGAAGAGCAATTGTGAAAACATTGCACATTATTCTGAAGACATGGGCAATTATTTTTTGCCTAAACTCAATTGAGGTTCGGAAGCTAGATTGCTGTATTCAGAAACTAAAATTTTACTGGTTGGGAAATACTGCATTTAAGCAGAAAACCAGACCCTAGGGGAATTTTTCAAAGTAATCCGTGAAGTTGCCAGTGAATTTAGGCACTTCAAAGTTATGAGCTGCTGAGTATATCTGGAACAAAACTATGGACTTAGATTCTTTCTAGATTTGTATATTCCTTACTTTTCTTTGAAAATGCTAGTTTTCTTGTCCATCACCAAACAGTATTGAGATAGAGGCTCTCAAATTAGCTTTACACAATGCATGAAATGGGGGGGGAAAAGCATTAACTATTAGGTCTAATTATTATTTTGGAATAGACTGAGTAATATGCTTTGGAAAAATATGGCAAGGTATTTCGCATGTGCACACTCTCTGAAGATACTTAGATTGCTAAATAATTAAGCAAGTGATTTTGTTAAGAGTCTTGAGAAGTAAATGAAAGGACAGGAAATAGGAGAATCTTCCAGTATCTGCTACGCTTAACGACATTGCTATCTGTTTTAGCTACAAAATATATACCAAGAAATCTGGGTCTTTTAATGATACGATTTTTCTTTCTCAGCAGCTGGCTTTGGGCAGCAATGGCATGCCTACTAGAAACGTTTTCTTCATCTTGTGAGATAGAATCAGTTTATTCCGTCTTGGCATTTTACCCCACACTTCTTGCTGGCAGTCAGGGATACTCTCTTCTACTAGTCCTGTTTTCTGATCAAACATGAATTTGATTAATCTGGGCACTCTTCTTCCAAGAATCTATGTGGTACAGCAGTCTTTGAAGAGACTTGCTGTCACCTCACTGCTTATGATTCATATCTGGATGCCTAAAGATGAGTTTGTAGAGGAAACTTTAATCTGAGCCCCACTTGCAGAAGTTACTGCTGGAGAGTGCCATGAGCTCCCTGTCAGGCATTAACACTTGCAGGGACAAGTGCTGCTAATGATTTTGGCCACCCAGGTGCTCAGGGGATGCCAGTCCGTTCCTGCAGATGCCCAAACCATGCCAGAAACTGAGACAAATTAATGCAGCGTGAGGGGGCCCAAATCTCCCACAAGCACAGTATGAGGTGACCTTCCCTGCAAGTCTTGCCCTGTACAGTGCTAAGCTGGGAAGAGCCGATAACTGAGAATAAGTTTTATGCCCCCATAGATTTCACCTGTCTTATGCTGAGTTGTGTGAATTGACCTTCCCCATATGTATTGTCCTATCTGGTGAACTCCAAGTTAGGGAATTTTTGCATTAGAGGTTGTGTCGGGATCATCATGTACAATCCCAAATTGCCGTATTTTTTATGAACTTGATTAATTCTGTATACATGTAATTTATATATCTGCCCCTACCTTGTCTGTGAGAAGCCTTGTTGAGGTGTTTTTGGTGTATAATTTATATACACACTATGTAGGGGAGAAAAAAAAAAGGGGGGTGTGTGTGTGTTTTCATTTAAAAATTACTGCCTAATTACTTAATTGGATGTTCTAAAATTTGGATTACAGAAAATAATGAATAATGGCTCCTTGTTCTCCTGTATATAGGCCTCTATCATATTCTCTCACAGAACCCTCCATGTACCAAACCTTTTCCAAATGTTTGACGTATAGAGGCATTCAGCATGACATACAGTATTATCCATCCCATTAAAGGTGTGATTGATTTTTCATAAAAGCACAGTAGCTGGCTCTCCAATTCAGTGCAGAGTGAAAGAGATTTGCTCCCCATCTTGCTTGTGAAATTCTTGAGCAATGAGCATGTCAGTATTATCTCATATTATATATTTTCTTTTCTGCAGATGCAGCAGTATAAAGTGCAAGGACAACGAAATTTACATCCACATTAGATACATTCAAAATGTTGTGTGGAGGGAAAAAATCTTACTTTGCTGCTGCTGTGTGCATTATTACTCTAACTTCAATGGTCACACTTTCTTATCTTAGGTTACAGAATCTTTCTCACCTGCCAAAAATAATTCAAGAAGGTAGTAGATGTAAAGGGAAAATTACCAATAGCACAATAACAGCATTAAAAGATAACAGAACTTTTATTATATCCCCTTACTTTGATGACAGAGAAAGCAAAGTCACTCGTGTGATCGGGATTGTTCACCATAAAGAAGTAAAACAACTATACTGCTGGTTCTGCTGTCAGCCCAATGGAAAGATATATGTATCAAAAGCAAAAATTGATGTTCATTCAGACAGGTTTGGATTCCCTTATGGTGCAACAGATATAGTTTGTTTGGAACCTGAAAACTGTGATCCAACACAAGTATCAATTCATCAGTCTCCACGTGGAAATATTGACCAGCTGCCAGGGTTTGAAATTAGAAACCGCAAGGCTGAGACCTTTGCTGTTGACTTCACTGTGTGCATCTCTGCCATGTTTGGAAATTACAACAACGTCTTGCAGTTTATACAGAGTATAGAAATGTACAAGATTCTTGGGGTACAGAAAGTGGTGATCTACAAGAACAACTGCAGCCAGCTGATGGAAAAAGTCTTAAAGTTTTATGTGGAAGAAGGAACTGTGGAGATAATTCCCTGGCCAATAAACTCACACCTCAAGGTTTCTTCTGAATGGCAGTTCATGCAAGATGGAACACATATTGGCTACTATGGACAAATCACAGCGCTAAATGACTGTATATACCGAAACATGCAGAGGAGCAAGTTTGTGGTTCTTAATGATGTTGATGAAATAATTCTTCCCCTTAAGCACCCTGACTGGAAAACAATGATGAGCAGTCTTCAGAAGCAAAACCCAGGGACTGGTGTTTTCCTCTTTGAGAACCATATCTTCCCAGAAACCATGTCTACTCACATGTTCAACATTTCATCCTGGAATACTGTGCCAGGTGTTAACATATTACAGCATGTTCACAGAGAGCCTGACAGGAAAGATGTAATCAATCCCAGGAAAATGATAGTTGATCCACGAAAGGTGATTCAGACTTCAGTCCATTCTGTCCTACGCGCTTATGGGAACAGTGTGAAGGTTCCCATGGATGTTGCCCTCATTTATCACTGTCGGGTGCCCCTTCAAGGAAACCTGCCCCAAGGATCCCTCATCAAGGATACAACACTGTGGAGATATAACTTATCATTAATCATGAATGTTAACAAGGTGCTAAGTCAAACTGTACTGTAAGCTCAAAAGTGAAACCTTGGTTGTAAGGAGGGAAAGTGGAGACCTACCCCTACCATGGGGAGGCAGAGGATATAATTTAAAGATCACAGTAAAATCACTTCCACTTAAAGTTTACATCTTACAGAGATTTAGGAGAACAGCCCTTTTTTGTACTGTACAAAGGTAAATGCATTTGATTTGCGAACTGAGACAGGGTACCTGGTAAGGGTCCACTCCTGTAGTTGATCAGTGCTGCTCCTCCTGTAAGTGGTCAAGTGCTGAATTGGCTTAATCAGGTAAAGTCTCTACTGCACCTTTGTTAGACATGAGAGCTGTGGCATAGTGAGAAATTGCTCTTTTGCATGCTTATAGCTGTGAAAGGACATTATTCAAGGCCTAGGAAGTGACCATGCAGAAATTAGAAAGTTAATGTAACAATATCCAGGTTTCTCTTTTTCTTTTCCCATCTTCATATACGTTTTAGCTAGTACAGTGAACCTGTAAACTACCTGAAGAAGGAATGAATTGATTTTTGGTTATTTGTATGTCTGAAGTACTTGGTGGATAAAAAATACAGCTGTGCTTAGTGGTGCCTATTAAAAAATGGCTTGGGACAGCATCTCCCAGATGAAGAGCTGCATTGGCATTAATGCTGTAACCTGTTATAATCACAGAGGTAGGATAAGAAAATGCACCAGCTGTAGCACAGGAACTGTCACTTAAGCTATTTTGTTAGAGGTTCATTTGTCTTAAGGAACGTGGGAATTTGTAGCAGAGCTGTGAGTCATTTCATGATACCAAGGATCAATGCAGATGGTATTACCTCTTCTGGAAAATGTAAAATGAGTTTGTTTTCAATTGAAAAAAAAAAAAATCAGTATTTCTCAACTGATTCAAATAAAGTCAAAGGCTATACACTTTTTTCAACTTACGTATAAAACATACAACTACAGTCACTGGTATTAAAGGTAACATTGCTTAATTCTTGCAGTTTGTATGTCACTCTTTGGGTACAAAATTTGTATGCACCAAGTTGAGTAAAAGGTAAACAAATGCAGTGTGATAAATACTGATCAAAATCTACTAGTTTAAATTATAAAAAAAATTGAACCCTTTCTATTACTGGAAATTGCATTTGTTAAAGAGGTGATGTATTGTAGCACTGAACACAAAACTGCTGGAGTTTTGCTGATCCAAATGACTCTCCAGCTTGGGGTTTGAGACATGTAAGTTTAAGAAGAGTGATCCCTCTTTTGTTACCCACAGGTGTTCTGAATTACTTAAGTGGCAAGAGCCGAGTCATGTTGCAAAGCTTTAAAGCAGAGGCAAGATACAGACTGATGCTGAAGAAAAAGAGAGTTTTGTGAACTGAAAAGCAAGGCTATTTCCACGGGAATGGATGAATAACTACTTAAAATATGTAATAGTTTGGGGTTTTTTTCTGGCCTCTGTCTCTTCATTCACAAAAATTGGACATCAGGTGGATTTTACTCGTTTATGTGATGGGTAAGTTGAATTATGATGCTTCCTTATGTAGCTGTAAGGGTACAGAAGCTGTATGTTTTCTAACCTCAATCTCAAAATAGTGCTAGGTAATTTATTAACTTGTGCTCAAGGGTCAGATGGAAAGCAAAGCAAACAAAACCCATTTCCTCACTGTAGTTTTGCAATTCCAGTAATGTTTTTTCTGTTTGCTGAGCCCACAAAGCTATGTGCATTGTACTAATGTGGCAAAGTATTAGAACATTATCAGAATGTCTGTATATAGAACATACATTAGCATGTACAAAGGGACGTCGGGGGGGGCGGGCAGTGACAGTCTGACACCTCAGTATGTGTGAAAGCAGGTACACTTTTTTAAATTTCTACACCAGTGTCATGTTTTCATTCCTTCATCTGTTTTGTGGTGGCACAAACCTATGCCCTTAAGGAGGTATGTCATTAGTGGTTAGTAGCATTGGCTAGCAAATGTCCAGGTAGAGGTTTTACTCAGAAGTGTTCAAGAGACAGTCTGTAAATAACAACTGTTTGCTAATTGTATTTGTAATAATCATCATCTGCTATGTAACAGGTTAAACACTTCTAAAATTAAAAGGGTAGAAGAGCAGTGTAGTGTGTATTGGATGCTTCTCATTATGCTTTTCTGCTTGCATACTACGAACAATGCAGGAAAGGAGAA
The DNA here is from genome assembly GCF_001431845.1 of Calidris pugnax. Lineage (NCBI taxonomy): Eukaryota > Metazoa > Chordata > Aves > Charadriiformes > Scolopacidae > Calidris > Calidris pugnax. Next base: position 6,952,047 of record NW_015090846.1, read on the forward strand.
TTTAGAGTTCTTAATTTGTTTAAAATTTTCTGCAACTTGTGAAATACTTGTGGCAGAATCCCTTTCTAGCTACCACTTCACAGCTTTTAACAAACTGTAGTATTTGCTTCACAGTGGCAGCAGCATCTCTCAAAGCCTATCAACAAACTGGCAGCTGCATTAACATCAAAGGGGTTTGCTAGAGTGGTGCTACTTTGCATGGCAAGAGGTCCATTCAGAATGCTAGTCATGTAGTTTAGAAGGGGCATCTGGAAGTCCAGCTCCTGGCTCAAAGCAGGGTACAGTCGTGTGGTTTGCTCAGGACTTTGTCTCTCTGGGCAACACGGTACATTCTTCAACTACCCTCACAGTGAAGAAGAGAGTTGGAATTTCTCTTGTTGCAATTTGTGACCACTGGCCCTTGTCCTGCTGCATGTTGCTGAAATGGGTCTGACTTTGTCTTCTCCACCTTCTTATGAGGAAGCTGGAGACAGCAATGGTGCCTCCCCACCCCATCCTACTCCCACCTTCCCGCACTGTTCTCGCTGCAAGGCTGAACTCGGCTCTCACAGTTTCTCAGACACCTTGTGCTCCACCTCCCTCTGAGGCCTCTCATGGGATTTGCTCCAGTGTGTCAGTCTGTTTTGTACTCGAGAATTCAACATTGAACTCAGATGTGGCCTTGAGCACGGAGCAGAAGTGAAGAACCCCTTCCCTCCAACTCATGGTTATGTACTTGTAAAATTCAGTATACACTTGGCCACCTTAGTCACAAGGTCATGTTGCTAAATCCTGTTCAGTTTGCTGTCCTTTCCTGTAAAGTTGCTTTCCATCTTGTTTGCTCCAGCCTGGCTTGTGTGGGGTGATTGTGTCAGGTGCAGGGTGGTGCATTTGCTTTGATTAAGCTTCATGAGTTTTCTGTCAGCCCACTTGTCCAACCTTGTTGAGAACCCTCAGAATAGCATTCCCTGATCTCTTGCATATTGACTGCTTCCCCTTCTCCTCCAAATTAGTATCGTTGGAAACTTGCTAAAGAGTGGAGTCTGCCATCATAAAGGTCACTAATAAAGTGGTTAACCAATTCTAGCCCCTTAACAACTGGTTACCAGTTAGACTTTTGTATCACTGATGACCATCCTTTGAGTCCGGCAGGCCAGCCCATTTTCCATTTGGCTTGCAATCCAAATATTCACTCTGTATTTCACAGATTTGGGTGGAAGGAAGTTTCTGGCATGTTCCTGTCTAAACGCCTGCTGTGAGGTAATATTTCAAAGCTAATGCAATATTTTATAGATGGCCCATCAAACCATGTCTCCTTTAGAGTAAATTGAGTTACTGCACATCATACACAGTATAGTTTCTCCCACATTAAGAATGAGGACAACTGGGTTTCAAAACAACTTACTGAAGGGTTTCTGTTTCAGGTAAGTTTTCTTGGCTTTTGAATGAGAATAGAAGCTCTAATACATCATTTCTGCCCCAGTCAGTGTGGTTTGAAGCGAGAACTGTTAATTTGGCTTCCAATTGATAAAATCCTCAACTATAAGTACATTTTCAAATTAAGTTTGTGTGAATATAGGTGGAAGGCTGAGTACTTAAAACTTGGTCTGGTATTCCAGAGCCACTGCTCCACTGTGACTTCATGCAATTCCTAACACATCACTCAAATACTTCTGTACGAAAACTCCCTTTCCATTGGTACAAGGCATGCTGCATAAATTTGGGAACTTTGGCCCTCATTCAGTATTAAGTATGAAATTAGGTCTCCTTGGACAGTGGGAAGAAAAAAAAATCATACTAACAATGGTAACGCTAGGCAGTTTTATCTTTTCAAGGACATGAGCCAGTCTTCATGAAAACTCATGTTTTCAAGTTGTGTTAAAAAAAAAAAAAAAAAATTAAGGGGAGATTTTATTTTAAGGGAGGAAGGAGAAGAAACCAACCTAAAGCATTTCTAAAGCATGAGATGTTATAGATACAGCTTTTAAGTACATGTCAAATACCACAAAAGTATGTGGCTATTCATTTGCTACTTAATAGTTAACTCATGTACATCAGGTCTCCTACAATGATCAAACCAAAAGACCTTTTTCTACTCCTATGCTTTTCTTCAGGCTTTTGATATTTTATTTTTTTTCCCCAGAGGTGTGGCATTCTGTTATTTGCCCTTGCTTTCCAAATCTAGATGTAGCAACTACTTTAAGTGCCTGATTATATTAACTGCAACTTTTGGAAAAAGTGAATGGCTGCTAGACATCATTTAATGTAAGAGAGTGACTCTTTCTGTAGAGATTGAACATCATCTTCCCGTTCATTACATTCCTACCTATCTGTGAACTAAGTTATTTCTCACACAAACTACAAGAAATATGGACTATAAAATACTGATTAAGCCATTCTGAGTTACCATCAGCAAATATGATGAATACTGTCAGAGGTCCTCTAAGGTTAATTGCAATGGCAAGCTCTATCAGATAGCTGAAAAGCTGGCTCATTCTCTCTGAGGAGAGTTCATGTTGACATGTTCCCAAATTTAAACAAACTATTATTGTTAGCATCTAATCCTAGTTAAAGGACCCATTTGATTCTGCTATTGCAAAGGCTAAGTATTTAAAGCTATCATAAGGAAAAAATGTTTTGAAGAGAATGATAATGGAGAGAGAAAGGGCTTGCTATTTCTCATTTGATTTAAGCAGCCATGCACTGTAACCAGTATTTGCTGTTACATGTACAAAAGCCTATGGTTCTAAAATAGTAGCTTCACCTTCTGTTTCAACAAAAAAAATAGGTCAGAAGTCAGGTCAAGCACTACTTCATTTCAGACTTGATGGTAGATTTGAATGGTTTAAATGTGACAAGCTATGCTTCAGAGCCCAAACAAGTATGCTTAAACATGAGTACAGACAAAATTTTGTGGTGAATACTGTTAGCATGCTGTATTGCATTATGTCCAAAACAACCCATTCCCAAATGCCCAAATAAAAGTAAATGATTGTGCATTGCATGATGATACCATTAGGTGTGCAACTTTGGTTCATGCAAAGTCTCATTTTATGGACACGTTGATGATAGTCCATATATTCCTGAAGATTCTGCATATGTGAGCTTTTCAGCCGTGTTCTTTCCATAACACCAAATGAATACTATGGTCTGGCATACTGGTGGCAAAAACCAAGCCCATATCATTTTGGCCATTTAGTCCGTTTAACCAAGACATTTCACCAGCCAAAAAGCTTGAACCTCTCTTTGACTTTCTATACTCTGGTAGAGGCCAGCGGCTTATCAGTTTTTCTGTCCTCAAGTCCATTATATACAGGTATCTGTTATCAAAGAGTAGAGCAAATATCTCTCCGAAGCCCAGCAAGGACACATTTGAGAAGTCAGGAGGTTTGATAACCCTAGAAGACAAGACAACATTGTTAGAAAGTGTCATGATTTAGTCATGAACCTGCATCACTAAAACAAATCCTTAGGTGTCTATAGAAAATAAGTGTCTTATCTCATGATTCTGAAAGTAGTTAGGAAGAACTGGATTCAAATTTTTCAAATTAAGCAACTGAACACTTAGCTGCGGTCAGGCCTGTGGTTTCAGTTCTGCCTTTCTGCATTCAGGACAGACTCTTCTGAACAAAGGTAAGGGTTTGAAAGGGACTTGGCACAGCACATGGAAAAAAAAGTCTTGCTTCCAGATACACATAAACGAGCAAATGTACTTGTGTTTTACAGTAAGTTTCCACAGGGATTTCATGCGTTAATATCTTTAAATTAAGATATCTTAATATTCTTTTGACCACAGAAATGCTTTCTTGTGATTCACTCAAGATTGGTCCTTAACTGAATGTGGTTTTACTGACACTTAGCATAGGGTTAGCATTTTCATCTTAGAGAGAAATAAAAGTATTTGTTAGTTCCCCTACACTTTTGGGATAACTTTGCCGTAATAAATAAAACTTGGAACAGAAATTGAAGACAGTAAGCTTTCCACAACTAACTGAGCACTTGATCATAGTGTTACATAAAACACAGAAATGAGGCACAAAAATGTATGGAGATGAAAAAATCTGTTCTCGGCAGTAGGAGAACGTTTCTCTTTTGAAAGATGGGAAGGTAAACTAAGAGGTGAAATTACTCAGTTATTCTTACTGGTAAGAAGAACCTCTTTTAGAGTAGGTCCTCCTATGGCAGATATTTACAAATATTTGCATGATTTCAATTAATAGTCTGCTAACAGCTCTAAAATGCAATTTTTTCTTTAGTAAGTCACAATCTTTGGAGCCACCGTTTCTGACAGATACAACCTCATTCTTATTATGGAAACAGAGTGACATCCTCTTTGATTCCTTACTGCAATCTGATAGATTTCACTGTCATTCCACAGCATTATCAAGAATAACAGATCAGTAGTGCTGTAAGGAAAAAGTCTTTTTAATTTCTTGTCCCATCAAAGGATCCAGAAATGATGATACATTAGAATTAAACCTGGTGATATGTGTAAAGTAAGATGTTTACAGAATTTTTATCAAGATTCTTTTGACCTACATCTAAAGTAAGTTATTAAAACTAATATGTTCCATTTCTTATTTATTTAAAGAAGACTAAATCATAAACTGAAAGATTTACCTGAGAATATCATAGCTGGCAAAGTCCCACTGGTATAAACCTAGTGCTGAACTGCACACTATGTATTTACCATCAAAGTGCAGCCTGGGCTGTAGGGAGATGCTGCGATCTTCAGACACAGACAGTGTTTTTAAGCACTTGCAGTTTATTTCCCTTCCAATAGGCCAAATCTACAATTAAAACACAGTTTAAGACCATAAAACGTTACATTATAAACCATTAGACAAATAGAGCAAGCCTCACAGTCTCTCTTTAAGCACTGGGTAAATGTGTGCATGTTTTTGCAGAAATATTTCTCTCCTTTAGGTAGGAACATCAATTCTGTAAGTGACTTGTCTTACAGTATTGTCGCAGTATATGTTGTTTCTAGCCTAAAAAATCCCAGCGAAAATTGGTGCTTTAAAGAACAGTGAAAAAATCAACCATCTAATTGGACAGAAATGTAAAAATGTTTCAGTTAAAAAGCACTTCCATAGCCACAAACTATTTACAGAACTTTCCAAATCCAGAAGTCCCCAATACTAACTGTATTTGCAGTTAATGTGCTTTGCTGTCAAATTAGCACATTAGGCATGCACGAAAAGCACTTATTTTTGGCATTTCCATTCACACAGAGCTATCATTTAAATCTAAACATGAAGGAAAGCATTGAAAAATTAGCTTCCAAAGAGTTGCATGTCTTGCACCACAACTTTACAAACAGGGAATATGGAAGAAAGTAAAGTCTTATGTTTATAAACTTCAGCAAAGCACTCGAGCAATTTATTTCCATGGGTACTGAAATAGTAAGTGTATGATATATAGTACGTACCTTGATTTCATACTTATCTGCACTTAGAAGAATATAATCCCCAGGACTATGCATAAGAGATTTGACTTTGCACTTCTGCAAAACTACCTGTAATTGAAGGATGTAATGATTTATGTTGATGCTGTTAAATAACCAACTTTCATTTGCATTTTTAACTTCATTGACAACTTGTACACTATACTCTTGTATAAAGGCAATACAAATACTTTTAGCAACTGAAGGGAAACTACAGTTTACTTTTCTTGTTCCTATTAGTGACAACTTACTGTATTAATAAGCAAACATATGTACTTCACCTCTAGAGTCACCCCTCTCACCTCCAAATTCTGAAATACTCAGAAGAAAAATACTGATTCTTGACTTTCATGCTCAGATTTTGGTTATCAAGATCATTAGTTTTTCTACATAATTTTAAAATTATCTTTCTTTCAGAACCATTGTTTTTATTCAGTCTTTTAATCAAACACTGATTCCTAACATTATGCCAGCTGCTTTCGAATAGAAATATCTTCAATGGTCTGAAAGGTCTAGTTCTTTACATATTTTTCTGCTGAAATGTTATTTTTTGGTATTTTCTGATGTTCTCCAGAACCTACACCAGATTCTACATGTGTTAGGATTAGAAAATAGAAATTTAGAACGTTACAAACTTATTGCAAATAAGCGTTTTGCAAGATTCATCGAAAATCAATACTCCCACCTTAGTGACCCATTCTGTGTGTCCAGTAAGGGTATTCAGGCACGTTCCTGTTGATAAGGCCCATACTTTCACAGTGAAGTCTGCCGAGCCACTGACCAGAATATCAAGTTCATCATTGTAATCCACACTAAAAACTACAAGCAGATAGGGTACTAAATAAGGAATACCAGTCTGTATGCACGTGTTGTTCTGTCATATAGCCTCTAAAATCATATGCTACGACAGCTTTTACTGTTGATCTTGAACTGCATATTTGAATTGTTGCCCTGGATTCCTAAGATTACATTACAAAATTACTGATTTTTGTCCAAATTAAGAGCATGTACATCAGTGGTTCCTTTGTGGTTGGATTATGGCAAAGTGTAACTTAAGCTAGTTCCTATTATAAGAGTTCTAGTAAGTCAATTCCAGCAGGATTAGTACATGTGATACATCTCATTACTCACAGGGGAGCACACCTACACCAGAGTTGAGGATATTTTGCAGTAGAGGACAAAGAAGTTAATTATGATGGAAATGCAAATACAGATTCCCAGGTCCTGTTGTGTTCTTTTCTGAAAGCCCATTTCGTCTAGGGATGCAAATAACTGCTATGGCCATATGCTCCCTGCCACCTATGGTCTGCATCTTTTTGGTAGACTCCAAGGTACTGAATAACCATGGCATTTAACATTATTTCCATGCAACTGCAAAATACTACCTGGCTAAGTTTTGGCCTTATTCAAGGGCACACAGATCTAGATCTGTCTATCTGTTTGCTCCCTCCCTCCCCCTCTCCCCCCCAAACAATGACTTGGGATAGAGCCTGAAAAAAAAAAGCTATTGTGCAAAGAGCTAACTTAAATTACAATTTCTTGGATAATGATGTATATTACTTGACTAGTGAAATTACAAATTGAAAAATCCAACATACCTGCACCAGTATGTCCTCTAAAATGCTGTGTCTTTGCCCCAGAGCTCCATTCCCAACAGGCTACTGTGTTATCAAAAGATCCTGTTACAAGCTTTTGCTCATCAAACTTCACTGCAGCACAAGTGTGTGTCTGGATACCGTATATGCACTGACCTGTGCTTACATCCCACAGTTTTGCAGACAAGTCATCTGATCCTAGAATAGAAAAGAACAGGGTAATTGGAAGGAAAATGTAAATAATATTTCCAATCCTATACTGGTCTTGCATGTTTGTCTTACAGTATTTTCATAAAATCACAAAATAGTTATGGTTGGAAGGGACCTCTGGACGTTAGCTCTTCTAACCCCCCTGCTCAAGCAGGGCCACCTAGAGCCGGTTGCCCAGGACCACAACCAGACGGCTTTTGAATATGTCCAAGGATGGACACTCCACAATCTCCCTGGGCAACCTGTGCTCAATTACTCTCACAGTAAAAATGTGCTTTAGAGGGGACTCCCCGTGTTTCAGTTTGTATTCACTGCCTCTTGTCCTGTTACTGGGCACCACTGAAAAGACCCTGATTCCATCTTCTTTGCACCCTCACTTCAGGTATACATTGATAAGATCCTCCCCGAGCCCTTTCTTCTTTAGAATAAAAAGTCCTAGCTCTTTCAGCCTTTCTTTGTGTGGGTGATGCTCTAGTCCCTTCCGCATCATCAAGGCCCTTTGTTGGACTCTCCAGTGTGCCCATGTCTCTCTCTTGTACTGAGGAGCCCAGAACTGGATGCAGCACTCCAGGTGTGGCCTCACCAGTGCTGAGTGGAAGGGAAGGAGCACGGCCCTTAACCTACTGGCAACACTCCTCCTAAAGCAGCCCAGGATACTGTTAGCCTTCTTTGCGTCAAGGGCACAATCGTGGCTCATGTTCAACCTGGTGTCCACCAGGACCCCTGGGTCCTTTTCTGCCAAGCTGCTTTCCAGCTGGGTGGCCCCCAGTATCTACTGGTCCCGAGGAGTTGTTTCTGCGCGGTTGCAGGGCTTTGCATTTTCCCTTGTTGAACGTTTTCTCATTAAATAGCACTTTCAAGCTGCTTTAATAGGGAATAAGCCCTAATTTTAAGTCTTGGCACTACAGCAAAGCCTCTTGTTTTCATGTTAATTAAGCTACTAGATGTCTGGCCTTCCATTTTCCTCATACCCTTCTAGCACCTTCCATAGATTCCAGCACTGCCTCTCACTGACAGTGTCTATTTAAACAGACCCATCGAAGTCACACCACTCTCAGGTTTGCAGAGCTACTGACTATACTGCAAGCTTTAGTTTATTTCAGGTAGGAAAGGAGTCCACCAAATCTCAAAAGACAGCGGATGAATACCAGGGTGCCATGACCTACCAGTCTCCTTTTGCTCCCCAAAGTTTCTTTTTTATTTTAAACTCCTAACAGTAAGTCCAAGCCACTGGCTTTGGAGAGCAGAATAAAATCCACGCCCTTACACCCATGGTTTCTCCTAGTGGTTTCAGCACAGAAACGTGCCAATTTTCAGAAAGTTTTGACAATGCTGCTTCCTGTGCATTTACATTCCCTGCTGAGTAGGGAAGTGAAAGACTGGCTAGAGTCTAGTTGTTGGTTTCTAGTAACCATCTTCGTGTACCAACAAACATGGGAGTACTTAGCCTGTATTCCCAACGTATTCTATAGCACTGTCATCTCAAGTGATTGGGAAATCCTTGGAATATGCTCTTACAGCAGTTCTGTTATTATTCTTTCATACTTAAGGTTTCATATTTGTTCTGTCTGTATTTTTAGGTTCAGACTGAAATTTTGAATTCTACAGTCTTCAGGGAGGAAGCTAAAATTATCATTACAATATGCAAGTCAGACTATTGCACTTTACATATATTGCACAGATAACTGCACTTATATCATGTTAAGAACTGCACTTATATCATGTTAAGAACTGGAAGTGCTCACAGACTGCCTCAGAGAAACTGTCTGGTTTCAAGGAAGAAGACAGACTTCCTGCCACACCTTGGGATACTGCAGTGATCGCATAGCCCAGACAAGGTCCCTTTAACTGGAAGTTATCCTCTAAGATGATAACTAACATATCTGTACTTCTCAAATGGGCTTACTAATCTGAAGCATGATACCCAATGATACTGGTTTTTTGGTCTCCTTGTTTTCCTATTAAAGTGACTAATGAGTTTATTAGTGGGCCAGGTATTTCAAAAATTGAAAAAAAAAAAAAGTTATTTTGAATCATCTTAAATTACATTAGCACTATCAAAATAATCTATCTGGTAAAGGAAAAGCAAAATGTCATTAATCATATGGGGGGTGGGGGCAGAAAACAAAGAATTGTAAGACTGCAAGTTTTCTGTCCTTCCTACCTGTACACAGAAGTCCATCTTTATAGTAAAGTGCATATACTCTGGCACTGTGTCCAATTAAAGAGGATGTCTCAAAGGCTTCGTGGTCCTTCAGTTGCTTCATCCTTAAAATAGCCTTTAGGTAAACCTTCTTCCAATGCAGAGGATCCTGAACAGAGTCATCTATTTGCCAACCCAAATTCTTACATGCAGTCTGCCACACCTCTGTACAGGCACTTATAACCTTATTCCACTGCTTAGAGACGAGGCAACATGTGAGTAGGGTCTGAGGATCAAGCCATTTTAACAGATAAAAACTAAGTTCCAATGGAAGAAGTTTGAGGAAGTCCCTCTTGAGGAGAATCTCTAGATTATTGGAGAGGTGCCTGAGCTGGACTGCTCCACTCAAGCTAATCAGGTGATCCAGAGTTTCATTTTTCTGCAAGTCCGTCAGAGAAAGAAATGTAATAGAAATGTTATCAAGCCATGCTTCAAAGTCCTTTTTCTCCATAAGGTTATGGAAAAATTTACCTGTGATACATCAAAATACTGTATTAGTTCTGTTCAGAAAACAAGGTAAGCATCACATCTTTATTACTGGTACATCAGTACTCCAAATGGCATGTTAACACATAGACTTAAGTGACCAAACGCGTTTTAAAATATTCATTAGGTTAGGACTAAGAACTTGCATGCACTTTGAACTATCGCTTGTTCCGCATCAGGCTCAGAAGTGAATTGTATGGAAGTAGTGAATATTAGCATTCATTATGAACATTAACATCTTTCTTGTTCTAGATTAAGACTTCCAAATTCTGAATCCAATAAGGTAAGGGTTAGTTTAAGTTTTAAACCCCTTCTGGCAAATAAACACTGTCTTGCAGTTTATTCATGGATTATACTGATACAAGGAAGAAAGCAAAGCATATACAGAGATTGATAAACTAGCTACTGACAAAACTAATTCATACCTTTGTCCTGAACTATTTTGAACACAAAGCAGGCAACTTAGTTTTTTTTAAAGAAGATATAGAGAGATGTCTGAAGAACTGTTTTGAAGCACATTAGCCATCTTTCTTTTTGGCTCGTGTAAATACTATAGATTGTACTGGCCTAATATCAGTTTTACCACGTTTGCACTGTTTTGACCTAAACACTTATGGTGTTGTTTTTTTTAAATTCCTGGGGTTTTGTCCTATTTTTTTCAGTTTATTTCCTGTGAAAAGAACTAACTGTGAAACTGAAGGTTTGAAATACTACCTGCTGAACTATGTGAACTCTATGCATTTATACTACCCTGAGGCATCTCAAGTTCCTACAATAAGTTTGGACAAGCGGTTAACAAGATAAACATTGGCCAAACAATTATAAAGCCATAATTATTTATTTTCTTTGGAAGATCTAATTCCATTCATTAGACAACTGGCTGAATTTAATTCATAGAAGCTCCCAAACCCAAAGAACTGAGGAATCTGAGTGGGAGTTAACTCTATACAGACATTTTACCTTCATACAGTAAAATCTTGAAGTACACCTCTTAACATAGCATAGTAGCACAGAAAAGTACAGCCTTCCCTGTGATAGGCTGCACCTGGCGTGCCACCGCTGCTACAAGCACGAGAAGGCACTGGGTGTCAAATGCACAGAAACAGCTATTGAGTCCTATTGAGTCACAAGTTCATACAGTAACTTTTACTGCTGACAGCACTTACCAGCTTTCCTCAGCACATATGGCAGAGACTATATTTGCTGTTCTAAGAGGCATGTGTTCTCTTTAAAACAAACAAACATTTCTAACAGGCTCCCTATGAATGAAAAATAGGTGAGCTCTAAGGCATTGCTGTATCCAATACACAAAGTTAATACTGAAATCAAGGGCTGCTGTGAGGCCCCGCAGCCGATGCTGTGAGCACGGGGCTCTTCTGGGTGTCAACCAGCGAGCCCCCTCCGCTCCCCGCCCGCTCCCATGTACCTCCGCAGCAACAGCCACGGCGAGGGCCGCGACCTCCAGCGCCGCTGCTGCCGGTGCCGCTCGCCCGAATCCCGCGGGCTGCGGCGCTCACCTCAGGTAGCGGCCCGGCGCGGAGCGTCCTTCGGCGGGCAGCCGCCGCGGCTGGCGCGGCCCCCCGGAGCCCGGCATGGGCTGGGGCTTCCCTGAGGCCATGGCTTCCACGGCAGGACAGGCTCCCGGCGCTTCCGCGGCCCGCACAGTAGCCTGCGGGCACCCGCGGCAGGAGGCCGCGCTCGGGCGGGACTGGGTGCCTCCGGCGCGGG
>NW_015090846.1:6963796-7008801 GCF_001431845.1 Calidris pugnax
GGTTCGTGGAGCCGCGGTTGGGGCTGGCCGCGCTGAGGCGCTCCCTGCAGGCCGGGAATGGCTGCGGAGGAGTCTCGTTGCCTGCTGGGTTACCCTGACTCCGATTCCTGTCCGAGGTGAGCGCGGGCGCCGCGACACCGCCGCTCTGGCGGGCTCGGGGACGGCGCTGACTGCCCCGGAGCTTGGCCGCGGCGAGCTCCGGGCCGGGCCCTCTGTCGGGTCCGCCTGAGCGTTACCAGCTCCGGTGAGGGGCTGGAGGCGGGAGGTGGGGGTGGCATGATCCTTGTCAGGCCTCTCATGCTTCAGAGTGCAGAACACGAAGCTGTACCTGGCCGCGTTCGCCGCTGTCCTGGGACCGCTCAGCTTTGGCTTTGTGCTGGGTTATAGCTCGCCTGTTATTCCAGAGTTGAGGAAAATCAACGATCCTAAGCTAAGATTGGACAGCAGCCAAGCCTCGTGGTTTGGGGTAGGTCTCTGTGTGATGTATTGCCGTTTTGTGATTTCACTTGAAAGCATAGGTCCAAGAAGATGCTGTTTATGTGATGGGGCCGTACTCCTCTAAGGCTGGAGAGTTGGGCAGAGAGAAACCTGATGAAATTTAACAAGGGCAAGTGTAGGGTGCTGCAGCTAGGGAGAAATAACCCCCTGCACCAGGACAGGTTGGGGGCTGACCTGCTGGAGAGCAGCTCTGAGGAAAAAGACCTAGGAGTCCTGGTGGACAACAAGAAGACCATGAGCCAGCAATGTGCCCTTGTGGCCAAGAAGGCAAACGGCATCCCGGGGGGCATCAAGAAGAGCGTGGCCAGCAGGTCGAGGGAGGTCATCCTGCCCCTCTGCTCTGCCCTGGTGAGACCCCATCTGGAGCACTGTGTCCAGTTCTGGGCTCCCCAGTTCAAGAAGGACAGGGAACTACTGGAGAGGGGACAGCAAAGGGCAACAAAGATGATTAAGGGCCTGGAGCATCTCCTACAAGGAGAGGCTGAGGGGCTTGGGTCTTTTTAGTTTTGAGAAGAGAAGGCTTAGGGGGGATCTAATCAATGCTTACAAATACTTAAAGGGAGGGTGTCAGAAGGATGGGGCTGGTCTTTTTTCAGTGGAGCTCAGTGACAGGACAAGAGGAAATGGGCACAAACTTGAGCATAAGAAGTTCCACCTAAATGTGAGGAGGAACTTCTTTACTGGGAGAGTGGTTGAGCACTGGAACAGGCTGCCCAGGGAGGTGGTGGAGTCTCCTTCTTTGGAGACATTCAAAACCTGCCTGGACAAGTTCCTGTGCAACCTGCTTCAGGTAGACCCACTCTGGCGGGAGGGTTGGACTAGATGATCTCCAGAGGTCCCTTCCAACTCCATACGATTCTATGAATGTATTTTTGGTGCTAAAATGGCTTCTAACCATTCTCATGTTTCTCAGTTGAACCTGTTAAGGGACCACAGAAAATAAATTTTTAATAAGTTAGTGTAATCCATCAATGCAGGGAATATATGTTTTTTAAGATGTAGGCTAGACTTCAGTTTAGTCAAGATAACAAACTCTTCGGGGCCTTAAAACAGTTTGAGGCCTGTTTGGTAATGGACAGCTTTGTAGACAGATTAGGAAACAGTTACTGCTGCTTTTTTTCCTTCATTGAAAGAGGCTTTTATGTAATATGAAAATTACTTGCATTTCAGTTGTGGTGAGTAGTGCTTCTTGACTATGTTTTGATTAAGGAGTTAATGTTTCTTTTGATTTTTCAAAACACCTGCATATTCTTGCACATTTTTTTAGAAGCTGCTACTTCTCAAGATTTTAAAAGAAATTGCTGTTATTTATTTGTATGTATGTAATGTTTTTTTTTTAATTTGTTTTTTGAAGTCAGTAGTAACATTAGGAGCTGCTGCTGGAGGAATACTAGGAGGCTATCTTGTGGATAAAGTTGGGAGAAAGCTGAGTCTAATGCTGTGCTCAATACCATATGTTTTTGGATATGTAGTTATTATATCTGCTCAGAATGTTTGGATGCTTTATTTTGGACGAGTGCTGACAGGCTTGGCCAGTGGAATTACTTCACTTGTTGTTCCGGTAAGTAAGATGTTTTTCTGGGGGTGTGTGCATGCATGGTTGCTTTTTTTGTTTGTAGGGTTTTTGTTTCTTTTTCCATAACAGTATTATAGGTGGCTTAGGTGAACTGAGTAATTAGCCAGTTTGTGGATTTAGACGGAAGTAATTTTTATAAAATTATATTTTGCTTTTTGTTAATCATGAAGAAAATTGAAATAAAGTTAGTTTTGCTATGTGTTCCTGATACAGTCATGTGATCTTTCAGATTATTAGTCTCTTATTTGATTGCTTCTGTTTATGTTCTACTATAGTCTAGTAATTTTTATCTCTTAAATTTCCTCATATATAACATTAGGGGGCACTTAGTTTTGGTGTGGGTTTTTTTCTATTACCAACTGCTTTTAAGTCTTACATTTCACCAAACTCCTTGGTTTTACAAATAAACTCTGGCTGCTTACTCATCCTAGAGTAGTGCTTTCTGATTCCATTTAGCTGTTATTTTCTGAATATTAACTTTTCCCATGCATTCAGGAATGCAGTAGGGAAGTTGAGATAATTCATTCTGTTGTTGTCTGTCTTCTCTGGTATTATTTAACCTTTTGGATCTAGCTGAACAGGTAATAGTGTGAAATGAACCATCTAGAATTCGTTTGTTTCTTTTCTGGTGGTTCCAGCATTTCTAGCTTTTGAAGTGAGATGCAGACTAAAAACCAAAGAGTAAGAAGCATTCATAATGAAGTATGAAATAAATGCTTGTTCTTTATCAATCTAGATAATTATAAAAATAAAATTTAAAAAAAGGTTCAGGGTAGTAGGGTCTAAATGATAATCTTGGGCAACTTTATCTGTTGTTGGAAGCTTGGTTGCTTAGTCTGTTGTGTTAATTCTTTAGAGGAATTCTGTGTGCTTTACAAATGACTGCTTTCTCTTTGTTTCACGGAGCTGAGGTCTAAGTTCCCAAATGTAAAGGGCTTAACACACAGCCAACAGTGAAAGATCTGTGTGACTGCAGTGATGAGGGAGGAGACCGTCGTATGTAATACCAGGTTTCTGTAGCTCTAAATTATTCTTGAAATAACGATGACTTATTTTCCTTCCAGAAAAAGTAAGAACTGAAATTATTAGAAAGGATTGTACATATAAATACATGGGATTTCTGGTTTATGTATACAGCTAAACTGTAGGTGTTGACTTGGGGTCAATATATTAAAAAATATCTGGAAAGTGTAAGTTGATCCCAAATACTGGTTGAGGTATGAGGCTGTTCATATAAGCTGTATTAAGATGAGTTGTCAGTTTTGAACTTCATGGAGAACAAAATAATTTGTCCTCTTTATGTTAAATTAAAAATTTTAAACTTTCCATGCAAACAATTTTATATGTGGCTTGGGATACCTGTTCATGCAAAGACTGTTCCAAGCTCTAGACTGCTTTGTGATGATGCATTTCTTGTTGAATACGGCTAACAAAAGAAACTCTTGCTAATGCAAGTTTATTCACCTTTAGGATACTGATACTGCATCAACATTCTTCTGGCTTTGGTCGTCCTTTTTTTCCAGGGTTTTTTGTAAGGCTGATGTACATTTCTGAGATGGGTCTTTTCTACTTATTCCATTTTACTGAAGTTATTTTAAAGGAAGGGAGTTACTAGGAAATAAATCTGTGGGTTTTTTTAGAAATTAATTACTCATCAAGTCCTTGATCCGAAATTGGATAGAAGTAATTATTAGACATTTTCTCCCTATGTTTTAGGTGTATATATCTGAAATATCTCATCCTAAAGTCCGTGGTATGCTTGGCTCTTGTGTTCAGTTGATGGTGGTGACTGGCATACTGGGAGCCTATGTTGCAGGTATTGGGGTTAGGGTTCTAGGTTACAAAAAAGAATTAATGCATGTAATGAAAGAACTGCACTGAAGAATTGCAAGTAAATTTTAATTTGTTTGTACAATTAATTGATGTTTACGGTCCTCTTTCCTTCATTTTTGTTACCCAGGAATTACACTAAAATGGCGCTGGCTGGCAGTGTTGTGTTCTTTTCCATCCTGCATAATGCTGCTGTTCATGTCCTTCATGCCTGAAACACCGCGATTTTTGCTGAATCAGAACAAACACTCAGAAGCCATAGCTGCTTTGTGTTTTTTGCGGGGACCACATGTGGACCATGCCTGGGAATGCAGGCAGATTGAAGCTGGTGTTCAGGAGGAGGTGAGGAGAATCTGATTTACTCTTTAAAACCTCTCGTATGGAGATAACATCTGAAAGCATATAGTGCAATTAAAAGGGTTTTACCAAAGCTTAGTTAATAGCCCCTTCTACAAATGGTGGTCCAAACTGTTCCCTCATACAAATGAAACTCAAGAAACAAGTGAGATTCAAAGAATCTTTTTCTTCTACCTTTCAGCTGCAACTGCTGTCGCCGTTGACTGCCATCAGTGAACATGAGTAGCAGTCGGGCTCGTGATCTTGATAATTATATCATAGCTCTCTAGTTTTTTGCCTTATTTGGCAATTTAGTAGGATTGTTAACACCTCTTAACACTAATTTCTTATTGTTTGTGTTGTATGAATGCATTTTCTCTTGCGTCTCTAAAAGCATCATTTAGCCTCTTGTGAGATGTGTGCTTAAATAAGCAGGTCTAGCCATTGAAATTCAGTTTCTGCAAATTGTGGATTCATTCCTGTTAATTTTCTCTCCTAAGTACTGTTAATTTCTGTCTCTACAACCTGAGAAAGGGGGGAAAAATGTTTTTCTGCCATTCTCAGATATCTTTAAATGTAAACATTTTTACTGCTAAGGCACTTAGTTTTGCCAAAGGTGGGGGGTGGGAGTGGGAAACTTCCTGAGTTTGAACAGATTGAAATGTTCTGAGGAGGCTTTGTGTCGGTGATGTTTTTGTTCTTTGATTTAAAGATAACATTTTTCACCAATTCCATTGCTTAATTTTTTTAACAGGGACTGAGTCTCTCAGAATTTAAGAACCCCTCAATCTACAGGCCACTTCTTATTGGTGTGGCTCTAATGTTCTTCCAGCAAGTAACAGGCATTAATGCAGTTATGTTTTATGCAGAAACTATCTTTGAAGATGCAGGCTTCAAGGTAATTAGTGTGTGTTTCCAAACTGAAGAATGTATATAATAGTTTCAGCTTGATCAGTGCTATAATAAGTCTCAAACATGTAACAAACTGTCTTGATAATGATCTTGCTTGTGTCATAAATAACAGGATTTAGGTATTAGTGGGCTATTTTAGTTTCATTTCTAGATACCTTCTTGATTGTGTTACATGGGCATACCTGAATGTTCCAGAGTTTTTTTGGGGAAAGTATGTTGTATTTACTAGACTGAAACTTTGATACTGATAGAAATTCCTATTATAGTAATCTTCCTATAAAAATCTTTTTTATTGAAGTTGCAAATGCAGCGTTTCAGAGGAAGTGAAACTCTAGGGAGGAGCTGTGGCTTATTTTAAAGTTTATTAAGGGACTGGTACGTTGTCTCCCTGCGCTATTAATTTCTGTGGCGTAGTTTGTTTTCACATTCAAGAAACAAATGCATTTGTAACGCTTGACAAGTGATCCTCTTACCAGCCTGAAAGATCAGATTCTCCCTATCTTTTATTTCGTTTCAGGACAGCAGAATGGCTTCTGTTGTTGTGGGTTCTATACAAGTATGTTTCACTGCTGTGGCTGCACTTATCATAGATAAAACTGGACGAAAAGTGCTGCTTTACATATCTGGTAAAACATCATACTGAACTTTTTCAGCAAGAAAAATTACTATATAGGACCAAAAAGTATCTTAACTGTTGGGGGAATTAAGTATTGCAATTTATGCTTTTTTTTTTTTTTAGTGGTTTGCTTTATATTTATAATTTGATATAACTGTAGACTTAAACACGTAAGAGGAAATTATCATGTTATATATACATTGTAGTTAGCCGTATATAGTCTAAAGGTGTTCTATCTTTTTGTCTTCTTACTGGGCCAGTTTTTATTTTGAATTAGGTATGTCACTGAGACTGTTCTTACTACTGTGATTTTTCTGCTTAATAAGGTCCAATGTCATGATACATTCTCATGCCCAAGTTGTCAACAAATGGCTATTTCAAAGTAATTTCTCTGTGGCTGCTGCTGCTTTCATGGCATGCTGTGGTGGTGTTATACAAAGACTATAATTAAAAAATTTAACTCTACAAGTAAATGTGCTAAAGAAAACAAATTCTGTTTGCTACAGTTGTGCTGTACACTCAGTAGTAATGACTGCTGTCGAGACTATATTGTTTGGCTAGTGTTAGAATGCTTGCCTAGCATCTTTCACTTGTCAGGGCCAGTGTTTATTTCCAAGAACAGTATGTTTTAAGAAACACTTCTGTGAGGGCCAGCATATCTTATGTGTGGCTGACCAACACTTGGGTATTCTTCCAAGAGGCAGAATACCCAAGTGGCAACCAATAACAACTTCATTATTGCTTGCTTTTCAGGGATAATCATGGCTCTCAGTACAGCATTGTTTGGGCTTTACTTTAAAATCATCCTTCTAGATCGAAACAACTCATCAAATCCTGATGTGTGGTTCACTCTAAATTCAGCATCCCCGGGAACAGAAAGTAGCATCTCCTGGCTTGCAGTAGTGAGCCTAGGGCTCTTTGTCGCTGGTAAGTGGTACAGGCTTCTAAGTAGCTGTTACACAAAACTCAAACTTTCTGATGAATGTGACAATTTTGTTCCATTTTTCGACGTTATTGATGAATGGAAATAAGTTGTGTCTTTCACAGACCTTTTCAGTGTATAATGCAAAGTTGAGCTGAGTGTTCACGGCCCTGGTGAAAGAGCTAGCAACTTAGTTAAGCCAATTCCCTGGAAAATTAATTTATACCTCCTTGTACTAATACTAAATAGTAATTGCTCAAACTGTTCTACAGTTGTGGAAAAAAAGTGTCTTTGTTAGTGCCTGAGCCACACTAAATTCTGTGATGGTACAATGCAGCAGTAGTTAGAAACAAGGTCAGTTTCTAAGCTTACCTCTTCAGAGACTTTGTGGCAAGAAGTTCTGCTTGTTAAGAATATTCTTGTAATTAATTTCATTAGAAATGCACTAGTTTATCATGCTGCCCTAAGATAACTTATTCTCTTTCCTTCTTATAGAGGTACTGTTTTAGTGGAATCATCCAAGAATCTATAGAGGGAAAACTGCATCCCCCTTACTTGATTAATTTAGGCATCATTCAGCCTTTCCTTTAACATGTACTTAACTTGCATTTATTCTCTTCTGTTTCTAATTGCAGGTTTTGCCCTTGGCTGGGGTCCTGTTCCATGGCTGGTGATATCTGAAATCTTCCCACTTAAAGCTAAAGGCATATCGAGTGGTGCTTGTGTGTTAACAAACTGGATTATGGCCTTCTTGATAACCAAAGAATTTAATGATTTTATAGTAAGTATTGTAAACTTACAATCTGAAGTTTCTTATAACAGGGAAATGTATTAAAGATGCTCCTGAGGGAGCCTTGAGCCACAGTCTTCTGTGGCAATACAGAACTGTAGTTGTACAGTAGTGAGTGGTAATAATGTGTTTGGTTTTTTCCTCTCCCCTAGGGTTTCTTAACATCTTATGGCACATTCTGGCTCTTCTCTGCCTTCTGCTGCCTCAATGTAATTTTTACAGCCTTTTATATTCCTGAAACAAAAGGACAGACCCTGGAACAAATTGAGGCCTACTTCAGAAGATCTTAAGCCTGAGGCTTTTTATATTGATATGAAACATTCATATGAGTTCTGGTGCTATGGTTGAAACTAACTGCATCACATAGCAGACATCTTAGTTACTAAACTTGCTACCAAATGATTTTAATGAATTTTGTAAAATCTGAATTCTGTTTTTTAAAAAAGTATCTATGGGGGTCTGCATACAGTTCTGCATATTCCCTGTAGCAAATCTCCTCAGTGCAGGTTTGGACATATTCTTTTTCTTAGATTCCTGTGTTCTTTTCACCTGGTGCAGACTGACTGTAATGGCCAAGTAAGAATGTTAAATATATTGGCCAGTATCTTTTTTCTAAGATGTAAATTCAAGTCTAATTTTGTAAATAAATAAATTTCCCTGCTACACTTTACCTTTTCCTTATGTCACATGCTACAGTGAAGAAGTGATGTCACCTGCCTAATATTTATTTCAGATTGCTACTCTACCTTTGTGTTGTTGCTACTATTTCTAGGATGCCTGACCATGGAGTAAGTCTTGGTCCCCGCTGCAGACGAATGCTTGGCTTTCACCGGCGTTAGTGTTAAGTTTGCATTATTTTTCTTATTGCTGTCAAGTTGACTAGGAATGCATTTAAATCACAAGAAGGGTTGTAGCTCTTAGGAGAATGTACTTTAGAATTCAGAAATGAGCATTGCTTTTTCAAAAGGAATTACAAGGTCTTGGCGACAGCAAGAATATACTCTTAGCCAGAAAAGGAAAAAAACCCTCTCTTTTGCAGTGTTAATTTAAGGGTTAAAGTTCTCCAACTGGAGCAGGTCTCTGAATGGCTAAAAGACGCCTGGAAACACAAACCAATGCTGGATTATAATCCTTGTCCAAGACAGGTAACGCTTAAGACACAAACACCAATCTCACAGGTTACGATACAGCACTTCAATGAATGACATCTCTGAAACAAAATTTCTACGGAACTCAAATGGAAACAGTAATCCAGAGCTGTCGGTGATAGTGGACTACCTCCTGTCTTTTTAATGTCTTGACCGATGAACCAAATTTGTAAAAGCCATTAGTTTTGCATGTGCAAAAGAAAGAAGTGAGGTCAAATTTATGGTTTATTACATATGGAGGAATAAAACATCTGTTACTCCTTCCCAAAAGTGATAAATGGCACTTAAAACAGTTCCAGCTGTGATAGGACTGTTTCTATTTGGATGTCACATCTAAAACACAAACCATATACACTATCACATGATGTTAAAAACAATGGTAATACATTGGTATTTAAGACAAGTGGTAGATAAAGAATTTTTCATCACAAACTTAGCAACAGTCTTAACAATACGCAACTATTACAAAGCAGTCTGCTAACATTCAAAGACTTAGTTGAAACTGACGCTCCAGACTGATAACACTTTTTGCATAAACCTTTAGAGACGAAACATTTTTCCATTCAACCAGATAAATACTTAATAGAGCTATAAATAAATATGCAGAAAACAATCTCTGAAATTTTATCTTCAAATCATGTGCTAGTATCATGGTTTCCAACAGCAAGCAGGACTCAGTTGCGGGTCAGCAACCAAGTGAAGCAGGCAGGCAGTGGACAGGCCGGTGAAGTTGCTGTGCTCAACTTGTACAAGTTGGGTGCAGGTACCAATGCTTGCTGCATACTGTCATGTGAGCTTTTCCCTATGGTTAGTATTAGGCTCTCAGGGTATAATTTATTCCTCCACAAAATCAGGCTAAGCTTATCTGAGAAAAATACTGCTTTAACAGAATTAGAAAGCACTGTGCATATGAACCATGGCATCAAATTGGTAATGATAATAGTATGATACTTATTTTCATACACACACAAGCACAAAAATTATTCTGAAATAACCTACTGCTTGCAGATGGGACTTCTCCCCTCCCCCCTGTAAGATCACATTACTTTAGAATACTAGATATGCTTAGGACTTTTAATCCCTTAAAACTTGTGGTAGAATTTACAAATATATACACATACATGTATATACATACATATATGTATTAAAAACCAAGTCCAAACCCAAATGATATGTATCTCAAATGCAGACTAAGATGCTGCATCTGCAAGCACAAGTTCTAGATCTACACCTTCAGGAAAACACACATGAGCTTGAATCTGTGGCTTGGTCAAATATACATATAACGGCAGAAAGTAAATGTCAGGAGCAGCAAGCGAGCATGTGTAACTGGTTATGAAATAATGTTATATTTCATGTGGGTGCTCCCTGTCCCCTGCTCTAATAAGAACTGTTTAAATATTTATTCAGTGGACTAGCCTGGTACTACCAAAAAAAAAAATTAATTTGAATCTACCAATCAATTACAAATGTTTGTGCATGTACAAAGTCACATGAAGGCAGACAGCAAACCTCAGCAAGTTTGCCGATTACACCAAGCTGTGTGGTGCGGTCAAAGCGCTGGAGGGAAGGAATGCCATCCAGAGGGACCTGGACAGGCTGGAGAGGTAGGCCCAGGCAAACCTCATAAAGCCAAGTGCAAGGTCCTGCACTTGGGCCTTGTCAATCCCAGGCACAAATACAAGTCAGGCAGAGAAGGGCTGGAGAGCAGCCCTGAGGAGAAGGACCTGGAAGGTTTAATGAGTAGATGAGTGCACATGCTGGAAAAGCAGAAGGGAAACAACCTGTCTCTAAGGCTGGAGTGAACATCCATCCCAGGAGCCTTCCAACAAGCCTTGTCATCTGACATGGGTCTGAAGGAGGAGAGGTTGCACAGATGTATAAAAACCTTGTCCTTTAGAAATGACGCACAAGAACTGCATCACTGCTACCAGCTGGCTTTTGTTTTGATTTTAATAAGCAGTCTGAATGGTATTGATCTAAGACAGTATTTTAAAAGAAACAATGGCTAGAAGCTAGTTCAGAGGATGCCAACTCATGACACTAAGAGGCATGTAATGCACGGCAGTCTGATGAGACTGTTGAAAGCCCACAAACACCACATCCTTGTACAGTGGATATTTGTCCAGCTGTGTCAGCAATTTTATATTATTGTGGGATATTCTGTCTTTTGAAACAATAAATGTGATAAAGACCTTCATAGAAATTGGTTCTTGTGGCTTATGCCAAATAAAATTGGAACATTATTACCATGTTCTCTGCCTCCTACCTATACTCTAGGCTGCTCTCATACAGTGTACGTAGTAAACTACATACACATGAGCCTGAAGCCTCAGCTACCACCTCCAGGTGCCTTATAAACCAAACTTATTTGGTCTAGATCTCTCCCAACTTCTTTTGTTAGGTCTAACATTAACCCTACATCCCTGCAAGGCACGCTGATTAATTACAGAAGCAAAAACTCAAGCAGCAGCAGCCTTGTTAAGGCACTTACTGCATACATTAGGAATGAAGACAGGTAATTTTTTGCCAGGGTTCAGATGCTTCCAGTCCTGTAGTAATGGTCTATTAGGTCTGGTAGTTCCCATTGTGACCTACATAACAGCTTGCACCTGACCCCTTAAAGTCAAGCTGTAGCATAAAATTCAGCTGGGAGGTGCAGGGGAGGCAGTTGCTGGGCTTCCCTCCTCAAACTATACCAACATCCTATTGCAGATAAGTACCATGGAGATAATCTGACCTGTTTTTGTCTAGCTCAAGCAATCAAAATTAATCTGGACTCCTTACAGTCTTTTTGCTGTTTGTTAGTATTTGCTAGATGTCATCAATGCTGTAATTACAGGTAGCCCTTCAAAAATTCACACACACACACACACACTCTCTCTCTCTTACTTTATGGTAATATTCTATAGCCACTACTATGGTTCTGGTTAAGGAAAGTACCTCTTGCTTTTTGGCCCCCCCTTTCTATAATCAAGTCTCGATTATGATGCAAATGTCACATCCACGTGCACCCTGACCACCATCATAGCCAGTGGTCAAGCTTTCTGTCAAGCTTTCTGTCAAGCTTTCCTCATTCTTCTTGATCTCCCTAGTGCTCCATCTCCAAGGCTTGTCTTTCAGGATACCAAAATATGTGTTTGTTCAGGTTCTTCCAAACAAGTTTTAAAATCTCCATATACTGCTTCAACTGCTATCAAATGAGGGTTTAGTCATGTCAAATCATGCTAGAATAGCACAAGTGAACACCTGAAATGTATTTAAAATCTGATATCCTAACAGTGCAAAGCAAAGTTTCCAGTTAAAATTGTATTTTAACTAAAGCTCCACTTTTGCAATACACTGGTACAGTCTTCAAGAACACCCACATAACCAAAATGAAATACTACATTGAGAAATCTGTTTATGGAAAACGGTGGTGCTTTTGCTTTCTAAAAATATCTAAGTGCAAGCAGTGCTCCCTAAAGTGCATTCACTAAGTCCACAGAAGTTTTTACAACTTCCAGGAGAATAAGCACCACATGATACTTTCAGATTGATTTTTTTAAATCTTAGCTGCACAGATAAGTAGGACAGGGCAAATTAACACAATCTCTAGAAGTATACATTCTCAAAAATTATTACAAGCTCTTGCAAAGACTTTGAGCTGGCACTTTCTTTTAAATGCTTATCAAGGTTCATTGCCACACATCTATGGGTGCAATAATACTGAAACAATAGTAGCCACTGGTTAGTACTGCTTCTGCTCCTAGACTAATTACTGCTGAAAGCATTGCTTCTTTTGTTGATCAGCCACTCCAGTTGAAAGACACGATTCTTTCAGGTAAGGCCTTGCATCCTTTCTTAGGTGTATTATATACAAGAAATTGGGCAAAAAATATGTTGCAAAACCAGTTTTACATTCAGACAGACCCAAGCAAAAGGCACACATCTCCAGATGATCATGCTTGGACAGAAAGTGAAATCATGACACATGAATGATATTATGAAATAAAATCAAGGATACGGAAATATTTCTACATATAGAACAAGAAATACTTCCTAATAAAGCTAAAATCATCAAAGGCTGGAAGCATCACACTTTCATGAAACAAAACAAACAAAGAAAAAACCCCAAACAGAACAAAACCCTTTCAAAATACTGTTTAACATTGATTTTTGGCATACAGGAAAGGATTATTAAAAATAATTTAGCTTTAAACATGAAACCCTGCCTTTAACATAGAAAAAAAAAATCTAAGATGACTATTTCATCATAGAAAACTAGCTTCTTAGCAGTGAAATTTCTATCTAGCTCCAGTTAGAGAAATATGATCATCTGGAATGACTTACACTCTTGATGCAAGAGCAGCCAATAGCTAATGCTGATGCCTGCATAGGAATCTTTGCGTAGTCAGAAAGAAAAGCAGTGGGTGGCTCTTCTGCCTGTACTGGGAAAATCTTTAGGTACACTAGAGTAACAGTTTTCCAGTAGATGGAGAAATACAGCCGTTGTTTTTTTTTTTTCCCTTCCAATTCTTAATGAATATTTTGAAAGTTTCCCTTCCAATTCTTAATGAATATTTTGAAAGTTTCTATAAAAAGTCTCTTTGCTTAAGGATTCTTACTGCCAAAACAGTTTCCAAGTTTCTCTAAAAAAAGTGCATGGACAGGCCAGAGCAAAGAAAGCAGCCTCTTCATATCTTACCTGGCTGTTATAGAACATCCTTGATTCTTCAGTGAACATACCGCAGCTGCATCATTTCAAGGAGAGACTGCAATGTTTGGAAAGACCTTGCCTGTAAGCCTTGTTGTTTTGTTTTGTTTGGTTTTTTTAAATACTGAAATACCAAAAGGAGTGACTGATGTTATGGAATAACATATGTTATGTTAGGAATTTTACCTCTCCATGTCTCACATGACATGACATACACTGTTGTAAAACAACTCACTATAATAACAGTAGTTAACTTAGCTGAATGTCATTCAGGTACTTCAAATTATAAGAAGCTCAGAACAAGTAATACTTTTTATTTACTTCAGTTTCAGCCATAATCTCTCATTGATTACCTACTTTTAGAATGCCACAAGAAGTAATGGTTCATTAACTGAGAAAAGAAAACATATCTATGTCAAAGATAGAAGCATCATCAAACCAGGCTGAGTTAGCCAGAACAACACAGGTTCTATAAAGAGTAATCACCAATACTTCCAGCCACATTTTACCACTAGAAGCAGTGTTTGTGACATTCCCATAGAGCTCACAGAGTTATAAGAAAATGTGAAGTAAGGAAGAAAGGTTTTAAGACTATCTTCACTTCAAGTCAATGATGTCTTCATCATATAAAGAAATCAGCTGAAATGGATAGCTAGATGGTGAGCTCTCCTCCCTGTTTGCTAAAGTATTGGGATCTGAACTAGTGGAAAGATGATGTCCTTCAGAATAGCTTTCAAATGAGTTCGAGATTATCCTGCAAATAGGAAAACAGAAGTTACTAAAAAAATTATACAGATCAGAGCAAGTAGGATCAATGGCTATTTCTACATTCAATCAAGTTATCCTAAAGGCAGAGAACACCATTAAAACTGAGTTTCTCTCCATTTTACTCTGCTGAAAATTATCGAAAGGCAATGTTAATGAAGCCCCCCACCCAAATAATTTCCAGATAGTGAAATAAATCAAATATAGTTTTACATTGCAGCAGATTTTTTTGTTTGTATTGTTAATCTCAGTCTGCTGTATCTTGGCTGAATTCTGCCATTACTCCACACAAACTCAGATTGTGAAATCAGTGAAAACAAGAGAATGGCAGTGGGATCAGGTAAGCAGCGCCTAACAGACAAATGCTGTGGTGTTTCTTTACAAAAATTTATTCTGGAAATAGCAACACATGAGCATACGAAGAAAACAGCAAGCAAACCTGCACAGTGCAGATCTATTTGTCTGAATCCTAATGACAGGCTCAACTGCAGCAGGTCCCCACAAAATCCCATATAGTCTTGCTTTGCTCATTAACATGTCTTTAGCTAAAAGTATAGTTGCTTCAGTACTTACAGTATTCAGATACTATAACACACACAATAGCATGAAATTCACACTGGCATACAAAGGTCTCAGTCAGCCTCAGGCCAACCGAGATACGCATGAACAGGTTGAAAACCAATCAATTCTGAAAACATTTACAGCTTAACTTAGCTTCTTTTCTAAAGCCAGAATATTTACCTGTCACTACTAGTTGATCTTACTGCTCCCTGCTTGGGGTCTGACTGTCTTCGAGGAGCCTTTTTTTGCTTCTGTGCACTTTCTGTCTTGGGTATAGGCTCATCCAAGAGACCTCAATAAAGGAATAGAAGACTTACTACTCTCAAGCAAAAATAAAGCGTTCATGAAAATGTTAAGGTATCTGTCGCTGGTTTCCATTAACTAGTTTCTACCTGGGTTAGCATATGTCATCCTTATATGTGATGAGACTGGCTAGACTATTTGCAAATAATATTTTCTCACAGTTTCATTTGTTTGTTTATACTACTTATTTATGAATACTGGTTGCATGTTACAAATCTGACTGTGATGGTCCAAAGATTAGACATTATATACTCGGCAATTGATATATACACTGAAGAATTAGGAGAGTTTACCCAGCAATTCTTTACGTGTTCTGCTGGCAATTTCTTTAATTTCCATACGAGATAAGGATAGTGAGTGAGTAACTGGAAGAGTGGCAATGCCAGTGGATGTTGTTGTAGTGATGACCTTGGGAGCCAAAGGTGACTTCAGAGGCCGTTCAATGCTTCGCCCAACCAGATTACTGAGAGGAATTTTGTACAGGTTCTTGCATGGAACTTCACCTGAAACACAGAAGGAAAAAAAGAACAGAATAATTTCTTAATACTTCCAAATGAAAAGTTATACAGAAAAGTTACGTTCATTCTGCTGTGTGCTTTTTAACCCAAGTAACAAAGATCATCTTAGCCCCGCAGATCTTTCAATATAAATAGACTAGAAGGAGGAAGAAATGCAATCACATTGTGCAGATCTGCAATTTGACTAGGAAAGAAAAAGAAGATTGTCTCTTGGCGATGTAATGAATCAGCAGTGGAACCAGGAAGTAAATTTACATGTCCTGAGGCTGGTATTCTGGCTAGAACACTGTGGCTCTGCACTCTGTGCAATATTCCCCACAAATATTAATATGTCCCAAGTATACTGGAGCCCGGATCTCAAGTGTGTTTTCCTAATTTGCAGGAAAGAACTCTAACAGCTTACCATCAAATAGCCCTGTCTTTTAAAAATTGAAATTGTGATTCCTTTCTCCTTTCCCCTTCTGCCCACAGTGCAGCAGCAGATTTAAATGAGGAAGACATAGATGCATGCTGCATTTTGTAGTTGAAGTTCCCTCATTTCTCCATTATTGTTCCCCTATAGACTGACTGTTCACAGATCATGTTACACCAAATTGACTGCAAACTCTTTCAAGGCTAGAACTACTTCTTACTTTTGGTTCGCAAAAGAGTTTTAACTATCCAGTCGCAGTTTAGCTTTTCTTAAATTAAAGGAACGGTGTATGTGAAATGTTATGTTTTCCCACAATTTTATACCTTGCTTTACATATAGCCACGGATTCATCAAGCTACTGAAGCTTAATTCGTCCCCTCCTACAGAAACGTTTTTTTCAAAACAGTGCTACCATGCAATCAGAAGAGATACTACAGGACAAAAACTCAGGTGCTTCATGTCTGTGGATAAATAGAAAATCTCCATCTTCCAGAATCTCAGCTAGGAACTCAAAATCTTTTACCCAATCAATTTAATCTTAATAAATATCAGCTACACTGAGATGTGACAGCTGCTGGAATCACAGATCATTATTCGATCTGCCTGGGAACCGTGTTACCTTCTAGAGAAGAAAGAGGACATTCTGGCATTTCAGAAGCTGTTGGTGTTTGAGGAGAACTTCTTGAACTCATTTCTTTAGCACTGCTGTCAGATGATCCACTTACTGCAGCAGTAGCTTTAAAATAAATATCTGACTGAAACGACAAATAACTTATCATTAGTACAGGGAGACTTTCTTAACCATTTTCTGAGTAAGAGCTCAAATGTTTGTCCACTACATTCTATTAGCAGCAATACAGCAGTAGTGACAAGTCAACCAGGGCTGGTCATGGAAAGGTTATCCCACTGTAAGTGGAGAGGACATCTGTGATATAGAGGATAGCATTTGCCCCATAAACAGCCATATATCTTGAATCTACATTACTGTGAGCAATAAAGGACAGAGAGATTGATTCTGATTCTCTACATACTTGATATAAACTAAGAGCACACAGACGAATAGTTACCACAGATCAAATAGCACACATTTCAGTTTTGATTTGCTTGGGTTTTGGCTACAGCAACTTTTTATGTGAATTAGATCCCAACATATCACAGAAATAGTCAAATGAAATTTTTCCATGTCTTACCCTTGATGCTACAAGTTGAAGCTCAGGCACAACTGCTGTGTGGACTAAGTTCCCATTCACCACTAATCGGATCTCAATGGAATCAGTAGTGAAGGCAAGGATATAAGGAAAAGCACAGACTGCAATGAAACAAAAATTATTTGGCAAGGAAAAATGGTTAATATAAATGTTTCCTGAATGGTCCGTGAAAACTGCTCTTGAGTATGTGACCCCTTCTGACATGTCCATTTCCTATGAAAAGGGTTGTCTAACATACTGATGGACACTGAGCTACATCAAGTCTGAAGAAAACTTCACTCTCCACGCCTGGCAGACCGTAGACTGAATGGAAAATAAAAAACCAGGAAAAAAAAGAAAAGAAAAAAAGTTCAAAGGAAGAACTTGGCACCAAGTCTCCACTTTTTTGCAGAAACTTAGCTGAAGTTGCATCATGAATGTAACATGCTTATTCCTAGCATACATACTGTAATTCCACTAACAGTCAAGTGCAAGCCTAAATGTAATGAAAAGAACAGCCATCTAGTAAAAAGAGGTATTTTCTTACCAACAGCATAAGGAACTTGATTCCAGCTGAACTGGAAGTCACAAGCTGATGGCTGGATCAGTGGACAACCTCCATTGAAAGGATATACCTTTCTGTATTGGCAAACATCTATAACAAAAAAGAAGCATCCATCATCTTACACTGCAAGTGACAAAAGCCAACTTTATAGGCAGATTTTGAAGAAGTGCTGGCATTATCTACACAAATGTTTGATTATGTATAAGACCCTCTACGTCTAAACAGATAAGGGAAATGTGCTTCCTCTGTGAACACAGCATTTGAAAACTGAAAAGAAAAGACCTACGTTTTAATAAGTTGTCACATTTCACAAAGTATTACTCTGTTTCAACAGTTATCAGTTCCTTACCTTGTGTATGGCTAGAGGAATAGCTAAGAAAAATTCAGAAAGCAGTGTCAGCAGAACTGCACCTCTCTGTCAGTAAGAACTGTCCTTCAGCAGCCACGTGCCAGCACAGTTCATGTTCTTTGAAGACTATTACAGGATATCACAGACACCAATGAAAAAAGAATTACATATGCATATTGAGGTATTACCATTTTCGGTCTTCCCTAAATACTTACAGTTATAACACAACAGTAGCCCAGCTTCACCATCTTCATATACATCAATAGCTGCAACAAAATTAACCTGCAACAATAATGGGAAAGCATAATGAACAGGCAGAGGATACTGAGGTTATTCCGACTAGGTTTTGACTAACAAGCAATGCAATCGGTTGGGAGAGTGCATAACTACAAATAAAACCCAAAAAAATAGAGAGGAGGAAAAAAAAGGCTAAGTAATTTTTCAAATGTGGTTTCTTCTGTGATTAATCTTCAGGATGCTTTCAGAATGGAAATGAACTACTTTTGTATTCAATTCTGTACAGTGAATATTCAATACCACACACGGAGTATAAAGTAATAAAAACTTACGTAACTTATTTGGCAATTTAAGTTTTGGGAAACGGGGTGATTCAGGACAGCTGTGAATCAACACGATATGCTAAAAATAACAATTCTTTTCAAAAAGTGAAATCCAAAAAGCTCCATTGCACATCATGACTAGCAGAAAGATCAGATGTGGTTGATAGGGATGTACTTAAAGATTACTGAATAGGCTGAATTTAGAAACTGAGGACCAATGCTGGATAAACCACAGCATTTTTTACACAGCAGAAGCTACATAAATTCTCATATTTCAATTCCGTATTTGTCTTTTACGGTTAGATTAAAAAAAACCAAACCAGCCACAAAAAGTAGGATATCTGTTCCTGAAAGAAGACATTATTGAGATATTTAAGATTACATTAGACAAACACTTCCCAGACCTCAACATATACTACTTAGACAGGGAGAGGGCTTGGAGACCAATTCGACAAGCAGCGGTTCTTTGACTTTCATTTATACAATAAGCTTGAGATATTCACCTCTTGAGTTAAGATTACTGTATAGGTCAAGAACTGTTAGAAAGACTTCTAAGTTTATATATCTATACCAAACACATTTTGACCCATCCTTCGTAGTGGCAGAAAGCCATTTCTGTTCTGTTACCCATGGAAATAATTTGGTAACCCATTTCAACATCACAAAAATCACTGGCTCAGCTCATATTTTCTTGGGAGATTCCTGGGGAGAAAAGGAACAGTGGTGGTAGTGATGATGGTATACTTTCCATCCCTATTCTTTACTTATAGTTCCTCCCCGTATAGATTAAGACAGATTTCCAGTTTACACGGTATCTCTCATGCTATGAGTACCTCTTCATCATCAGATCTGAATAAAAATGTAGATGATTTAAAAAGAAAATAACCTATCATCAAGAACCATCAAATGAAAAGAGTAGTCCCTTATGAGGAAAAGAGAGTCAGTTAAAAATTACAACAAAAAAAGATTAACTGTGCAAAATTTTCCTTCTTTTTTTTTGTCTAAAGCTATATATCCATATTTAGAGACAATTAAAAAAATCTGATTTTCAAAGATGCTGAAGATCATTATCTTCCCAGCAGCTGGACATATTAGACCTCTTTTTCGAAAATCAGGACATTTGCCTAAATCCCAACACTATGTCCTGGTTAGAAAGATTCAGTTAATTTACTAGTTCACTGAGCAGCAGTTTCTTGAATAGAACTAAAAGCTACGTGTAAATATTTTAGCCTTAGTACATGCAAATAGGCAAATCTGAATTGGATACTGGTGGCCAACAACTGAAGTTATGTTGCTGCAATCTATCAAACAATAAAACACTGAGACCATAAAAAAAAAAAAAAAAAGCGAACTATAGACTATGAAAGGAGAGAAGTAATTTTTGCTGACAGCGATATTCCAGAGCCTTAAACAACAGGCTCTTTCATAGAGTGTCATATCTTATAACTACCTCTCTTGGGAGCGATTACCACCACCTATCCCAAAAGGAGCAAATATCTTGAGTGCCCTAGAGCAGAGGTCATAGAAGTGAAGAGACATGAGGATCTCCATAAATCATGCTCCCAGGAGTTCAGCATGGGATACACTTAGTCTGCAAGAAATTATGTTCAGTGTAGTTCTGCAAGAAAATAGTTTCAATGATGAAAACTTACCTTGTTTGTTTCAACATGATGCAATCTATAGGACTCCCCAGTACTTTCATTAACTAAATCAAATTGATGTCGATACGCCACACAGATCATATTGTCACTGTCACCAGTAGGTCCATCCACCAGCGTCATAACCACTGGAGGGTCAGAAAGGCATATTTCCTATAATGTAAATAGAATTATTCTCTTTTTCAAGCTCCTACTGTGGTTGCTGCAGGTACTCCATGAATTTAAAGGGATGTGCTCTAAGCATAGAAACATGATAAAGAACAAGCAGAAACTTAATTTAAAAAATCTGAAAGGTTTCTATGGCATATATATATGAGGGAACCCCATCATGTGGCTTCTCACTTCTATTTGTCTGGAGGTTCAGGAAGATAAAAATGCATGCTCTTTGTCTTTCCCACCCCCCCTGCTGAGTGCTGCCCAGTCTGTTAGAGTAACTAGTGGTTAGATTACACATACCCGGATGTACTGGAACTCCTCTACTGGAGATTCAGATGACGACAGCACAGAGCTGCTGGTTAAGCTGTTGCACGGGTTATATTTCTTTGTGACGAGAAGTAGTTTGTTCCGAATAGCCACAACAATCCTCAGTTCACTGCCATGGTGAGTATTAATGGCATACAAGTGGCAGCCTGAGGAAATAAGGCTCTAAATTTTAAACGTTTAGTGTAGGGTCTACTTTTTTTGTTCTGTATTTGTATAATTAGTACAACGGGGCTCTGATGCGTGACTTAGCAACACAGAATTACAAACATCCCAACAGGATAGAGAAAGACAAAAGGCTGTGAGTGTCTTGAAATCTACTTTTCCCATTATTCCTTCTGCAAGTAAAGACTAAAATCAGAGGGTTTCACTAGTCTGCAGGTTTCAGCTTTCCAAAGCAGCTTGCTTCTGAAGACCAGAAAATGTTTATGTCTACTAAAATAATCAGCAACATCCAAATTAATCTAAGCACTACTATTTAATGGAGATTTGCCAGTGTTCCTCCACCTTAAAATGCCCTTTATTTCATCACACACCCCTGCATAATTCTTCTCATACCCCTCAATCCTGAAAGCAACATTATCTTTTTTTTCTCTAGAGCTTTTCATCAGCAGCAATTGCCAAGTAACATGGTATTCACAAAGTTCTAAAGCATCACGCTGGACTATACCAGACATATTTTCAAATATAAGCTTAACAAAGTTTGAATTGACTGTCCGGAGAAAAAAAACAAAGGTGAACACCTACAACTGCCTCAAGGGAGCTAATAAGCCCCTGGCAACTACAAGCATCATACTACAGTGGATACATAAGATAATAAAATCACCTTTTGTTCTCTCCAGTTTGTTTTCTCTGCAGTCATATTTGCTCCTTATCATTTGCTTCGTTTCTATATCTTTTTGGACAGCACTGAGTCTGAAGACAAGGAGACGAGAATCTTTCCCTGAAGAATGAAGAGAGACAGGGAACAAAAAGTTAAAAGAAAAGATGGTGGTAGTTTGAAAATAATACTTCAAAAGAGAAGCAGCACCTAACAGAGTAAAGATAAACAAAGCATACTGCTTCTCTGGGGATGAGCCGCAACATCATACAAGACTGCTTTTGAACTCTCTAGGCTTTACAGCTCTTGTAACCAATGCCTTCAGTTCAGTAACTGAGTTTCCTATCAGGTGGTGCTACAGCAAAGAATAATATAAGAGCTTCAAAACAGTGAAATATATGCTATTCCGCAGATATACAAAATTTTGCAAGACAATGAAAATATAACCAATATAAACTACACGACAAGAGTAAAAACCTTAACTTTAAAAGCTGGAACCATCCAGCCGAGCAGCTGACAACTGGATCCTTAACAGACTTTGAAACCCTTGATCCTGCTCTTGGTTTGTATATGTTCACTT
Source organism: Calidris pugnax (assembly GCF_001431845.1). Classification (NCBI taxonomy): domain Eukaryota; kingdom Metazoa; phylum Chordata; class Aves; order Charadriiformes; family Scolopacidae; genus Calidris; species Calidris pugnax. The sequence continues at coordinate 6,985,879 of NW_015090846.1, forward strand.
TGTGAAATTCAATCACAGACTGTTGGATAAAAAGTACCTCATTGAAAAAGTGCACATTTTATGAACATTTAATGCTTCCAAATGAGGCGAAAAAGGAAACATTGTGAGTCCAAACAACCAGAATGTGGCGACAGTTAACTGAATAAATGTAATAAAACACATTTGGTAAAACAGTGACAGTGTAAGTAATTTCCCCCACATTTTTGCACAACCGAATAAACATGTAATTCAGCCAAGGAGATTTCCAAAGAGTGTTGAGTTCCTACAGTAGCTGAAGAAAGACCATATGACCAGTTTCAGGCTTGCCTTGAAGGAAGCATGAATGAGCATTTACAGATTTTCCTCCACCAGCCTTTTATAAAAGAACAGCAGTTGCTGCATGTGCTCCCTTATTCTAATTGAGGTATCCAATACACTTGCCACTGACAAACATGATTACGTCATACTACCCAGCACCAGCCACATTCATATGAGAATCAAACAACAGGGACCTCTCCTACCTTTGTCTGTTCGGGCAATCAAAAGATCCAAAGCTTCCAACACATGCATCTGCTTTATTTGGAGAGTTTTATCAAATACTTGCACTGATGGTTGACCATCTAAAAAAGAAACATGCATAATTATTCAAATTCCTGCTAAAATTTGCAAATCATTGGTTTTGGTCTATTTCTTTCTTGTAATAAGCACCTCATTTTTTTCTTATGAAAATGAAAACACCTTCATAAAGCTGCTACACATACCACAACATCATAGCCAATACTTCCTCACGTGAGAATTTTATCATTGCCACGGATCAGATTATGCAACGGAAGCCTAAAAGGGACGTTCCTTTGGAAACTTTGAGAATTTTCACTGAGAACTAACTTCATTCCCTTGGTCCCGCTGGCCTTATGTAGTGCACAGAAGATAAGGGTTCAAACTAACAATATGACTGAAGAAGCAGGCTTTCATTGTCACATAAGCCTTTGGCTTCATGCTCACTATCATCAGTGGCTAAAAATCAGGACAGGCCATTTAAATACTTCTTGATCTTGGATTTGACTTTTTAAGTCTTTTCAGATGGTCAAAATATTCTGCATTAATCTTGGCTCTCCAACATAGCTTGATTCTGGTGCAAAGACAATTTTTGCAACTAGGTTACATAAATGTAATAAATTCAAATGAATTGGTAACTATCCCTGTCAATGAAGACCTATCAACACCTGGACAGAACTTACGCACATACATTTTCAAGAAAATGGTCAGATACATAAAGATTGACACAAAAACACTAGATCATTTACTAACCATCTATTAACAAGATGCCAGCATCTGTAGAAACCAGCAAGGACTGGCCCCAAGAATCTGCACAGACAACCTCATGAGGAAAATTACTGCAGAAAGATTGAGATTCCCAAGGCTATGAAGTAACATAAGGGATACATATTAAATACACTAAGAAATACAGATCATACAGACACAGAATGTGATGGACAATGGCAAGTAATAACATGTAAATGCTTTTGGCAGGATGTATTTCCAAACAATATATTTTTTGAATTTGAAATATCAAAATTTTGTTCATTTTCTTGTAGAGGAAATACTTCCCATATTAATTGGGTTTGGAGATAGTAAGTGTAAAATACATCCCTGAAACACTGGAATTAGAACACATGCTGATACTTGGTGCAACCCTGGAAATACTCAATATGTATTTTATCTAGAAAAACACACTATAGATGTATGTACAGATGTATAAAATGTATGTACAACCATGCATATACAATTTGCTTACATTTTATGGCTCAGTTTGTGACATTTAGTCACTAGCACATGATACAGTACTAACTGCCTTTCTTCCAAATTGTCCTTTCATCATGTGTTCTCTGTACCTACCTTGCGAAGTCTGCCCCTCCTCCCCCAATTTAAATATTAGCTGAAGTATCTGAAATTCTAGAAGCACTTCTTAAGCTTCTGTATATAAGACGCATGCAGCAGAGTGTGGTTTGCATCTTTCACTCCCTAATGCCCTTGAACAAAATCTGGTACTACAGGAAACAAACACACAACTGAATTTTATTTTACACTTGATGCAGAAGTTAAAATAAAAGATAACTGCATATGGAAAATGACATTTTCATCAAATATTCTCAGGAAAATGACATTTTCATCAAATATTCTCAGATATAAAAATATCCTCACTTGCTTTAACTTGAGAAGTGCTTCTGTCCCCAGGATCATCCTTTATTAATTTGATATTGGCTGCAGAATCACTTTGACAATACACATTTCATCTTTAATGCTACAACATCTAATTACAAAAGTAAATAAACAGTATGCAGCCCTGATACACAATGCCATACTCGATAACATTTAATTTTTTTATAACTCTCCTCAGACAGGTTCACTCACCTCCTTTTTACAAAAGCTTGCGCTTGCCAAGTTAGCTGTGGCATCCCCTTTCACAGTAGTTTTCAATTATATAAAAATATCCTCACTTGCTTTAACTTGAGAAGTGCTTCTGTCCCCAGGATCATCCTTTATTAATTTGATATTGGCTGCAGAATCACTTTGACAATACACATTTCATCTTTAATGCTACAACATCTAATTACAAAAGTAAATAAACAGTATGCAGCCCTGATACACAATGCCATACTCGATAACATTTAATTTTTTTATAACTCTCCTCAGACAGGTTCACTCACCTCCTTTTTACAAAAGCTTGCGCTTGCCAAGTTAGCTGTGGCATCCCCTTTCACAGTAGTTTTCAATTTCAATGCCTAACACAAACAGATGTTTTATTTAAATTGAGTTTTTGTCAGCAATACCCAAGGTAAAGGCTATAAAGAAAGGACCATTTAGGACTACAAAATAACTCCAGTTTGGAATTCCTATTACATTTTAAGTAATAAGGAAAGAAGCAGAATTCTGTATATCCTGAACAAAACATATGCCAAGGAAACATAATCACAGTACCACTAACTCTTCAACTAGAAGTAGCCAGAAGTGAGCTAACTCTGAAAGGGCTAAACTCTCTAGATAAATACTGTATAAATGTAGTTTGAGCGAGATACATTGTGTATCTGTTTAAGGTATCCTATATACCTTCATTGCTAACCTTTACAGTGGCGTTCCTATAAAGTGATGACACATGCATTCTTTAATGCAAAGTTTAGAAACTACCTAAACCAATTTTACTGCCCTAAAGTTTGCCTACCGTTGCGCAGGGTCTCTGTGAAATGGCAGTAATCAGCTGATGAACCATTTGCACATTTGCATTAAGCATGGCCATCAGCTTACAGAGACACATTAAATACTTCATTGCATTAACATCTTAATTTCATCCCACCAGTCAGTAGAGATCACCTTGACAATAAATAAGATTTAAACATATTGCTGAGCCAGTCATCAGTTTTCTTTACCGTCTAAAATCTCAACTGACTATAACTGAGGGACAGATACATTCATAGAGTTTGGCAAGAATGACTACAAGCTACTTGGAAGGCATGTTGAAATGTGTTCAAACCTAGAGTTTGTAACTTAGAGGAAAGTTTTTTTTAGGGAAGGGAAAGATTCAAATGTGAAAATAACCTTCAAGAAAAACACAAACCAGATATCTATGAATCTTTAACCCACATATTAGAATACCCTTCAATGAAGGCCATGCCAGGGATGGAAGTCTTGTTTAAGAAATGGGTCCCAACTAGATTTGTTAACCTGAGTGTCTCATCAGTGTTTAACTTAAGGGACGGCAGGGGGGATCAAGCCTGTAAGTTCCTATACTTTCAATAACCATGTTTTTCTTTAACTTCTGTAAAGTAGTTAGTAAACTCGGGGAATAAATCACTAGTTACTTCTGTCTGAATATGACAAACACAGTCACTTTTCCTTTTTTACACATGCATAGAGTGACTAGTTATTTCAAGGGTGGCTGGCAAAGGGGTGGGCAAAGCACCGAGAAGCAGACTTGGCCGCCCTGCCAATGCCAATGCAAGCTTTAACATCCCCGAGATTCTTTTGCACCAGCTCTCTACCACCTGGTCCATTCTCTATCTTTAACTGGATCTGGAACTTCTCAGATTCTTCCACTCTTAAGCTTACTCAGATAAAGAAATGGAGGGGAAGGGAGGAGGCTTACATTTTGTTGGTTGGGTTTTTGTTTGGTTGGTTGGTTTGTTTCATTTTTTTTCTGTTTTGATTTCCTGCTCTGTTAACTCCTGCTGAGTTAAATCAGCTCAGAAAAGAGGTATTCTTAAGATAAGCAGCAGAACCATGTCACCAGTCCAGGATCAAGAAGGGACAAGAGGGAAGGGACAGGGGAACTGATGACCACAGACACAGCCTTTTTTTCTGCTGCAATACCATACTAATTCATCACTGAATCAAAATGTCAATAAGCCCAGAAATTTAGCAGAAAGACTGTCAAACCTTCTTCCTGGCTACAGCAAGGTAAAAAATTTCTAAAAAATTCAATCTTAAGAAAACATGTAGAGGAAATCCATGAAAGATTACGTTTCTCCAAAGCACAGAAAAGGAAAGAGCACTCTTCTGCTTGGAGGCAGAAAGCATCTACTGCACGAAGTAGGGAAAGACTTTTAAGGTTTGATCCTAAGGTGTGATTTTTCCAACCTTCCTTTAGTTCATGTATTTTATAAGAACATGTAATTGTGTTGTGTACCTCAGGTGTTACAGATAAATACTTTTATTCAGATTTGACCTTAACGTAAACTAATAAAAATACAAAACTATTTCTGACCACAGAAGGCATTATGTCCTGACATAACTCTGCAAGCTAATCAAATTCTAACAAAAGGGGTGACACAGTCTTTGTAAAGGTAGGTGCATACCTCCTAAACTGATCCTACCTGACCAAGTCGGACAAACTCTGCTTGCCGAGCTTCCTCTTTTTTCCGTGTTGATTTTGGTGACTCTGGTAACACATCACTGAAGGACCTTCTGTTGAGCACGTTCTAAAACAGAAACCGTTTCTTTTTTAAACTCAACCAAAAGTTTTCACAGTCTTTTAATCTGAGTTAACTTAGTGTGATATCATTTAAATTTTCTGTCTTTTTGGGGGTATTTTCCTGTAGTGATGAATCTAACTGTATAGCATCTCAGAGAATAGAAATTGCAACTCCTCCAGTCCTTCAGTGATTTACTTTCCAACTTGTCATAGCTTATCACTGTCATGTTATATACAATTACGACAAAGACCTCAGACCTTGCGGTCGGCGAGGCGGCGGCAGCACCGGCAGCACCAGCGACGAGAACTGAGGTGAGCTGGAGGCGAGGGCCGGACGGCGCCGCACAGACGGGTTCCGAGCTCAGAGACACCCCCGCCATCACAGCCCGAGCCCCAGTCTGAACCAGGAAGTCCGCGGCAGCCAATCAGGCGCGGAGGGGGCGCGGCCAGGAGCTGCGCGGAGATTAACGGCGGTCAGAGCAGATACTGGGCGGGTCGGCAGCCTGGCTAGGGTGTGGCGCGTGACAGGTCAGTGCGAGGCGGGAGCGGGCAGGCCAGTCTGACTGGAAAGAAAACGCCGCGGATTGTCTACACTCGGCCCGCAGCTGCGCTCAAACGGAATAAAGCGACCCAAACTGACCTGCTGCAGAGACATGCAGCTGTCCAGGTAACCGGCTGCATGGAATGTCTGTCACTCCTGCAGGAGGACAGCAAAGACGGTTCCTGTGTGCGCTGTGAGTAGGTCAATGATCTGCTCAGCCTGGTGGCTGAGCTTAAGGAGAAAGTGGAAAGACTGAGATCCATTTGCAAATGCGAAAAGGAAATTGATTGGTGGAGCCACACCCTGCCATCCTTAGGGAAGAAGGAGCAGGTGGAGGTTCCACGAGAGGTAGAGAATCTCCTGCCCTTTTATCCCTAGGCAGAAGGAGGGGAAGTAGGAGAGGATGAGGGGGAGTGGAAGCAGGTACCTGCTTGGGGCAGCAGGAGAGGACCCTCCAGGCCTCCCCCGCCTTCCCAGGTGCCCGTACAGAACAGGCACAAGCCTTTGGAGACAGAGGATGAGGGAATCATAAGTACTGATAAAGGCTTATCCAGCGAGTTGCTGAAGCAGCCAGCTCCATGTATTGATCCATTTGCAAATGCGAAAAGGAAATTGATTGGTGGAGCCACACCCTGCCATCCTTAGGGAAGAAGGAGCAGGTGGAGGTTCCACGAGAGGTAGAGAATCTCCTGCCCTTTTATCCCTAGGCAGAAGGAGGGGAAGTAGGAGAGGATGAGGGGGAGTGGAAGCAGGTACCTGCTTGGGGCAGCAGGAGAGGACCCTCCAGGCCTCCCCCGCCTTCCCAGGTGCCTGTACAGAACAGGCACAAGCCTTTGGAGACAGAGGATGAGGGAATCATAAGTACTGATAAAGGCTTATCCAGCGAGTTGCTGAAGCAGCCAGCTCCATGTATTGAGACCTGCCTCTGTGAAGAAAAGGAGGAGGGTGATAGTTATAGGTGGTTCCATTCTGAGGGGAACTGAAGGTCCCATATGCCAGCTGAACCCTTCCCACAGGGAGGTCTGTTGCCTCCCAGGGGCCCGTGTTAGGGCTATAACCAGGAAGCTTCCTGTCTCAATACAGCCCTCAGATTATTACCCACTTGCGATTTTGCAGGTAGATAATGATGAACCAGTGAGAAGTCTCAGGACGATGAAGAAAGATTTCAGGGCTTTGGGACAGCTAGCCAAGGATTCAGGAGCACAAATTGTGTTTTCCTCTGTCCCTCCGGTTTTGGGGACTGATGACTGGATAAACAAAAAGACCAGGCAGATCAATGCCTGGCTCTGTAACTGGTGCTACCAGCAGGGCTTTAGGTTCACAGACCATAGTTTGATTTACAGGACACTGGGTCTGCTTGAGTATAATGGGAAAACCCTATCCTGAAAGGGGAAAAGGGTATTAGGCCAAGAGTTAGCAAAGCTCATGGACAGGGCTTTGAACTAGAATCAAAGGGGGAAGGGGATAAAACCAGGCCCACTAGTAATGAGCCTGGGGGTAAAGGGTCAAGGAATGGGGTGAAATTGGGAGCCCAGCTCAAGTGCATCTACACTAATGCACATAGCATGGGCAACAAACAGGATGAGCTGGAAGCTGTTGTGCAGCAGGACAGCAGCTATGATGCAGTTGCCATCACAGAAACATGGTGGGATGACGGTCATGACTGCAATGCTGTGATGGATGACTGTAAGCTCTTCAGGAGCGATAGGCAAGGAATGAGAGGTGAGGGGGTGGCTCTGTATGTTAGGGAGTGTTTTGACTGTATAGAGCTAGATTCCAGTGATGATAAAGTTGAGTGTTTATAGGTAAGGATGAAAGGGAAGGCTAACAAGGGGGATTTTGTGCTGGGAGTCTGTTATAGACCACCCAACCAGGATGAGGAAGCAGATGAGGTATTCTATAAGGGACTGGCTAAAGTCTCTCAATCACCAGCCCTTTTTCTGGTTGGGGACTTCAGCCTACCAGACATCTGCTGGAAATAGAACACAGCAGAGAGCAGGCAGGCTAGGACGTTCCTTGAGTGTATGGAAGATAACTTCCTGACACAACTGGTAGGTGAGCCAACCAGGGGAGGCGCCTCACTAGACCTACTGCTCACAAACAGAGAGGGACTAGTGGGAGATATGGTGGTCAGAGGCTGTCTTGGGCTTAGTGACCATGAAATGGTCAAGTTTTCAATAATTGGAGAGGTAAGGAAGGGGGTTAGCAAAGCTTCCACCTTGGATTTCTGGAGTGTGGACTTCAGCCTGTTCAGATCACTGGTTAGGGAAGTCCCTTGGGAGGCAGCCCTGAAGGGCAAAGGAGTTCAGGAAGGCTGGGTGTTTTTCAAGGAGGAAGTCTTAAAAACTCAGGCACAGGCCATCCCTGTGCACTGTAAAGCAAGCCATTGGGGGGGGGAAAGACCGATGTGGCTGAACAAAGAGATAGGGTCATAGCTCAAGGGAAAAAAGGAGAGTTTATGGCCTTTGGAAAAAGGGGCAGGCCACTCAGGAAAATTACAAAGGTGTAGTAAAGTTATGTAGGGAAAAAGATTTGAAAGGCCAAAGCCCAGCTAGAACTTAGCCTGGCCTTGGATGTTAAAAACAATAAAAAGAATTTCTATAAAAATATTAGTAGCAAGAAGAGGACTCAGAAGAACCTCCATCCTCTATTGGATATAGGAGGTAATGTAGTGACACAGGGTGAGGAGAAGGCTGAGGTACTGAATGCCTTCTTTGCTTCAGTCTTCAGTAGTAGAGTAGGAGGTTTCCTAAGTACCCAGACCCATGAACTAGCAAACAGGAGTGGGGAGCAGAATGAAGCCCCTGTAATGTAAAGCGAGGTGGTGAGGGACCTGGTCCAACACCTAAATACAAACAAGTCTATGGGACCAGATGGGATCCACCCAAGGGAACTGAGAGAGCTGGCAGAAGTGCTTGCAGAGCCACTTTCCATCATTTACCAACAGTCCTGGCAAACTGGGGAGGTCCCAGCTGACTGGCACCTAGCAGATGTGACACCCATCCACAAGAAGGGTCAGAAGGATGATGCAAGGAACTACAGGCCTGTCAGTCTGACCTCGGTGCCTGGGAAGGTCACAGAACAGATCATCCTGAGTGCCATTATGCAGCGCATGAAGGACACCCAGGTGATCAGGCCCAGCCAGCATGGGCTCATGAGGGGCAGGTCCTGCTTGACAAATCTCCTTCTATGATAAAGTGACCCGCTTGGTGAATGAGGGAAAGGCTGTGCATTACCTGGACTTTAGCAAGGCCTTTGATACAGTCTCCCACAGTTTCCTCCTGGAGAAACTGGCTGCCCATGGCTTAGATGGGAGTAGTCTCCACTGGGTTAAAAACTGGCTGGACGGCCGGGCCCAGAGAGTGGTGGTGAATGGAGTTAAATCCAGTTGGAGGCTGGTCACGAGTGGTGTCCCCCAGGGCTCGGTACTGGGGCCAGCTCTCGTTAACATCTTTATCGATGATCTGGACGAGGGGATCGAGTGCACCCTCAGTCAGTTCACAGACACCACCAAGTTTGGTGGGAGTGTCGACCTGCTGGAGGGTAGAAAGGCCTTGCAGAGGGATCTGGACAGGCTGGATCGATGGGCTGAGACCAATGGGATGAAGTTCAAGAAGGCCAAGTGCTGGGTCCCGCGTCACACCAACCCCCTGCAGCGCTACAGGCTTGGGGCAGAGTGGCTGGAGCTGCCTGGCAGAAAAGGACCTGGGGGTGACGGTCGACTGTCAGCTGAACGTGAGCCAGCAATGTGTCCAGGTGGCCAAGAAGGCCAACAGTAGCTTGGCCTGTATCAGGAACAGCGTGGTGAGTAGGACTCAAGAGGTGATCGTCCCCCTGTACTCGGCACTGGTGAGGCCCCACCTTGAGGACTGTGTCCAGTTTTGGGCCCCTCACCACAAAAAAGACATGGAGGTGCTGGAGCGGGTCCAGAGAAGGGCAATGAAGCTGGTGAGGGGTCTGGAGCACAAGTCTTATGAGGAGAGGCTAAGGAAGCAGGGGTTGTTCAGCCTGGAGAAAAGGAGGCTGAGGGGAGACCTTATTGCTCTCTACAACTACCTGAACGGAGGTTGTAGAGAGGCGGGGGTCGGGCTCTTCTCCCAAGTCACAGGTGACAGGACTAGAGGAAAAGGTCTCAAGTTGCACCAGGGGAGGAATCACAGTACCACTAACTCTTCAACTAGAAGTAGCCAGAAGTGAGCTAACTCTGAAAGGGCTAAACTCTCTAGATAAATACTGTATAAATGTAGTTTGAGCGAGATACATTGTGTATCTGTTTAAGGTATCCTATATACCTTCATTGCTAACCTTTACAGTGGCGTTCCTATAAAGTGATGACACATGCATTCTTTAATGCAAAGTTTAGAAACTACCTAAACCAATTTTACTGCCCTAAAGTTTGCCTACCGTTGCGCAGGGTCTCTGTGAAATGGCAGTAATCAGCTGATGAACCATTTGCACATTTGCATTAAGCATGGCCATCAGCTTACAGAGACACATTAAATACTTCATTGCATTAACATCTTAATTTCATCCCACCAGTCAGTAGAGATCACCTTGACAATAAATAAGATTTAAACATATTGCTGAGCCAGTCATCAGTTTTCTTTACCGTCTAAAATCTCAACTGACTATAACTGAGGGACAGATACATTCATAGAGTTTGGCAAGAATGACTACAAGCTACTTGGAAGGCATGTTGAAATGTGTTCAAACCTAGAGTTTGTAACTTAGAGGAAAGTTTTTTTTAGGGAAGGGAAAGATTCAAATGTGAAAATAACCTTCAAGAAAAACACAAACCAGATATCTATGAATCTTTAACCCACATATTAGAATACCCTTCAATGAAGGCCATGCCAGGGATGGAAGTCTTGTTTAAGAAATGGGTCCCAACTAGATTTGTTAACCTGAGTGTCTCATCAGTGTTTAACTTAAGGGACGGCAGGGGGGATCAAGCCTGTAAGTTCCTATACTTTCAATAACCATGTTTTTCTTTAACTTCTGTAAAGTAGTTAGTAAACTCGGGGAATAAATCACTAGTTACTTCTGTCTGAATATGACAAACACAGTCACTTTTCCTTTTTTACACATGCATAGAGTGACTAGTTATTTCAAGGGTGGCTGGCAAAGGGGTGGGCAAAGCACCGAGAAGCAGACTTGGCCGCCCTGCCAATGCCAATGCAAGCTTTAACATCCCCGAGATTCTTTTGCACCAGCTCTCTACCACCTGGTCCATTCTCTATCTTTAACTGGATCTGGAACTTCTCAGATTCTTCCACTCTTAAGCTTACTCAGATAAAGAAATGGAGGGGAAGGGAGGAGGCTTACATTTTGTTGGTTGGGTTTTTGTTTGGTTGGTTGGTTTGTTTCATTTTTTTTCTGTTTTGATTTCCTGCTCTGTTAACTCCTGCTGAGTTAAATCAGCTCAGAAAAGAGGTATTCTTAAGATAAGCAGCAGAACCATGTCACCAGTCCAGGATCAAGAAGGGACAAGAGGGAAGGGACAGGGGAACTGATGACCACAGACACAGCCTTTTTTTCTGCTGCAATACCATACTAATTCATCACTGAATCAAAATGTCAATAAGCCCAGAAATTTAGCAGAAAGACTGTCAAACCTTCTTCCTGGCTACAGCAAGGTAAAAAATTTCTAAAAAATTCAATCTTAAGAAAACATGTAGAGGAAATCCATGAAAGATTACGTTTCTCCAAAGCACAGAAAAGGAAAGAGCACTCTTCTGCTTGGAGGCAGAAAGCATCTACTGCACGAAGTAGGGAAAGACTTTTAAGGTTTGATCCTAAGGTGTGATTTTTCCAACCTTCCTTTAGTTCATGTATTTTATAAGAACATGTAATTGTGTTGTGTACCTCAGGTGTTACAGATAAATACTTTTATTCAGATTTGACCTTAACGTAAACTAATAAAAATACAAAACTATTTCTGACCACAGAAGGCATTATGTCCTGACATAACTCTGCAAGCTAATCAAATTCTAACAAAAGGGGTGACACAGTCTTTGTAAAGGTAGGTGCATACCTCCTAAACTGATCCTACCTGACCAAGTCGGACAAACTCTGCTTGCCGAGCTTCCTCTTTTTTCCGTGTTGATTTTGGTGACTCTGGTAACACATCACTGAAGGACCTTCTGTTGAGCACGTTCTAAAACAGAAACCGTTTCTTTTTTAAACTCAACCAAAAGTTTTCACAGTCTTTTAATCTGAGTTAACTTAGTGTGATATCATTTAAATTTTCTGTCTTTTTGGGGGTATTTTCCTGTAGTGATGAATCTAACTGTATAGCATCTCAGAGAATAGAAATTGCAACTCCTCCAGTCCTTCAGTGATTTACTTTCCAACTTGTCATAGCTTATCACTGTCATGTTATATACAATTACGACAAAGACCTCAGACCTTGCGGTCGGCGAGGCGGCGGCAGCACCGGCAGCACCAGCGACGAGAACTGAGGTGAGCTGGAGGCGAGGGCCGGACGGCGCCGCACAGACGGGTTCCGAGCTCAGAGACACCCCCGCCATCACAGCCCGAGCCCCAGTCTGAACCAGGAAGTCCGCGGCAGCCAATCAGGCGCGGAGGGGGCGCGGCCAGGAGCTGCGCGGAGATTAACGGCGGTCAGAGCAGATACTGGGCGGGTCGGCAGCCTGGCTAGGGTGTGGCGCGTGACAGGTCAGTGCGAGGCGGGAGCGGGCAGGCCAGTCTGACTGGAAAGAAAACGCCGCGGATTGTCTACACTCGGCCCGCAGCTGCGCTCAAACGGAATAAAGCGACCCAAACTGACCTGCTGCAGAGACATGCAGCTGTCCAGGTAACCGGCTGCATGGAATGTCTGTCACTCCTGCAGGAGGACAGCAAAGACGGTTCCTGTGTGCGCTGTGAGTAGGTCAATGATCTGCTCAGCCTGGTGGCTGAGCTTAAGGAGAAAGTGGAAAGACTGAGATCCATTTGCAAATGCGAAAAGGAAATTGATTGGTGGAGCCACACCCTGCCATCCTTAGGGAAGAAGGAGCAGGTGGAGGTTCCACGAGAGGTAGAGAATCTCCTGCCCTTTTATCCCTAGGCAGAAGGAGGGGAAGTAGGAGAGGATGAGGGGGAGTGGAAGCAGGTACCTGCTTGGGGCAGCAGGAGAGGACCCTCCAGGCCTCCCCCGCCTTCCCAGGTGCCTGTACAGAACAGGCACAAGCCTTTGGAGACAGAGGATGAGGGAATCATAAGTACTGATAAAGGCTTATCCAGCGAGTTGCTGAAGCAGCCAGCTCCATGTATTGAGACCTGCCTCTGTGAAGAAAAGGAGGAGGGTGATAGTTATAGGTGGTTCCATTCTGAGGGGAACTGAAGGTCCCATATGCCAGCTGAACCCTTCCCACAGGGAGGTCTGTTGCCTCCCAGGGGCCCGTGTTAGGGCTATAACCAGGAAGCTTCCTGTCTCAATACAGCCCTCAGATTATTACCCACTTGCGATTTTGCAGGTAGATAATGATGAACCAGTGAGAAGTCTCAGGACGATGAAGAAAGATTTCAGGGCTTTGGGACAGCTAGCCAAGGATTCAGGAGCACAAATTGTGTTTTCCTCTGTCCCTCCGGTTTTGGGGACTGATGACTGGATAAACAAAAAGACCAGGCAGATCAATGCCTGGCTCTGTAACTGGTGCTACCAGCAGGGCTTTAGGTTCACAGACCATAGTTTGATTTACAGGACACTGGGTCTGCTTGAGTATAATGGGAAAACCCTATCCTGAAAGGGGAAAAGGGTATTAGGCCAAGAGTTAGCAAAGCTCATGGACAGGGCTTTGAACTAGAATCAAAGGGGGAAGGGGATAAAACCAGGCCCACTAGTAATGAGCCTGGGGGTAAAGGGTCAAGGAATGGGGTGAAATTGGGAGCCCAGCTCAAGTGCATCTACACTAATGCACATAGCATGGGCAACAAACAGGATGAGCTGGAAGCTGTTGTGCAGCAGGACAGCAGCTATGATGCAGTTGCCATCACAGAAACATGGTGGGATGACGGTCATGACTGCAATGCTGTGATGGATGACTGTAAGCTCTTCAGGAGCGATAGGCAAGGAATGAGAGGTGAGGGGGTGGCTCTGTATGTTAGGGAGTGTTTTGACTGTATAGAGCTAGATTCCAGCTATGATGCAGTTGCCATCACAGAAACATGGTGGGATGACGGTCATGACTGCAATGCTGTGATGGATGACTGGAAGCTCTTCAGGAGCGATAGGCAAGGAATGAGCGGTGAGGGGGTGGCTCTGTATGTTAGGGAGTGTTTTGACTGTATAGAGCTAGATTCCAGTGATGATAAAGTTGAGTGTTTATAGGTAATGATGAAAGGGAAGGCTAACAAGGGGGATTTTGTGCTGGGAGTCTGTTATAGACCACCCAACCAGGATGAGGAAGCAGATGAGGTATTCTATAAGGGACTGGCTAAAGTCTCTCAATCACCAGCCCTTTTTCTGGTTGGGGACTTCAGCCTACCAGACATCTGCTGGAAATAGAACACAGCAGAGAGCAGGCAGGCTAGGACGTTCCTTGAGTGTATGGAAGATAACTTCCTGACACAACTGGTAGGTGAGCCAACCAGGGGAGGCGCCTCACTAGACCTACTGCTCACAAACAGAGAGGGACTAGTGGGAGATATGGTGGTCAGAGGCTGTCTTGGGCTTAGTGACCATGAAATGGTCAAGTTTTCAATAATTGGAGAGGTAAGGAAGGGGGTTAGCAAAGCTTCCACCTTGGATTTCTGGAGTGTGGACTTCAGCCTGTTCAGATCACTGGTTAGGGAAGTCCCTTGGGAGGCAGCCCTGAAGGGCAAAGGAGTTCAGGAAGGCTGGGTGTTTTTCAAGGAGGAAGTCTTAAAAACTCAGGCACAGGCCATCCCTGTGCACTGTAAAGCAAGCCATTGGGGGGGGGAAAGACCGATGTGGCTGAACAAAGAGATAGGGTCATAGCTCAAGGGAAAAAAGGAGAGTTTATGGCCTTTGGAAAAAGGGGCAGGCCACTCAGGAAAATTACAAAGGTGTAGTAAAGTTATGTAGGGAAAAAGATTTGAAAGGCCAAAGCCCAGCTAGAACTTAGCCTGGCCTTGGATGTTAAAAACAATAAAAAGAATTTCTATAAAAATATTAGTAGCAAGAAGAGGACTCAGAAGAACCTCCATCCTCTATTGGATATAGGAGGTAATGTAGTGACACAGGGTGAGGAGAAGGCTGAGGTACTGAATGCCTTCTTTGCTTCAGTCTTCAGTAGTAGAGTAGGAGGTTTCCTAAGTACCCAGACCCATGAACTAGCAAACAGGAGTGGGGAGCAGAATGAAGCCCCTGTAATGTAAAGCGAGGTGGTGAGGGACCTGGTCCAACACCTAAATACAAACAAGTCTATGGGACCAGATGGGATCCACCCAAGGGAACTGAGAGAGCTGGCAGAAGTGCTTGCAGAGCCACTTTCCATCATTTACCAACAGTCCTGGCAAACTGGGGAGGTCCCAGCTGACTGGCACCTAGCAGATGTGACACCCATCCACAAGAAGGGTCAGAAGGATGATGCAAGGAACTACAGGCCTGTCAGTCTGACCTCGGTGCCTGGGAAGGTCACAGAACAGATCATCCTGAGTGCCATTATGCAGCGCATGAAGGACACCCAGGTGATCAGGCCCAGCCAGCATGGGCTCATGAGGGGCAGGTCCTGCTTGACAAATCTCCTTCTATGATAAAGTGACCCGCTTGGTGAATGAGGGAAAGGCTGTGCATTACCTGGACTTTAGCAAGGCCTTTGATACAGTCTCCCACAGTTTCCTCCTGGAGAAACTGGCTGCCCATGGCTTAGATGGGAGTAGTCTCCACTGGGTTAAAAACTGGCTGGACGGCCGGGCCCAGAGAGTGGTGGTGAATGGAGTTAAATCCAGTTGGAGGCTGGTCACGAGTGGTGTCCCCCAGGGCTCGGTACTGGGGCCAGCTCTCGTTAACATCTTTATCGATGATCTGGACGAGGGGATCGAGTGCACCCTCAGTCAGTTCACAGACACCACCAAGTTTGGTGGGAGTGTCGACCTGCTGGAGGGTAGAAAGGCCTTGCAGAGGGATCTGGACAGGCTGGATCGATGGGCTGAGACCAATGGGATGAAGTTCAAGAAGGCCAAGTGCTGGGTCCCGCGTCACACCAACCCCCTGCAGCGCTACAGGCTTGGGGCAGAGTGGCTGGAGCTGCCTGGCAGAAAAGGACCTGGGGGTGACGGTCGACTGTCAGCTGAACGTGAGCCAGCAATGTGTCCAGGTGGCCAAGAAGGCCAACAGTAGCTTGGCCTGTATCAGGAACAGCGTGGTGAGTAGGACTCAAGAGGTGATCGTCCCCCTGTACTCGGCACTGGTGAGGCCCCACCTTGAGGACTGTGTCCAGTTTTGGGCCCCTCACCACAAAAAAGACATGGAGGTGCTGGAGCGGGTCCAGAGAAGGGCAATGAAGCTGGTGAGGGGTCTGGAGCACAAGTCTTATGAGGAGAGGCTAAGGAAGCAGGGGTTGTTCAGCCTGGAGAAAAGGAGGCTGAGGGGAGACCTTATTGCTCTCTACAACTACCTGAACGGAGGTTGTAGAGAGGCGGGGGTCGGTCTCTTCTCCCAAGTCACAGGTGACAGGACTAGAGGAAAAGGTCTCAAGTTGCACCAGGGGAGGATATTCAGGATGGATATTAGGAAAAATTTTTACACTGGAAGCAATCCAAATTAAGCATTGGAATAGGCTGCCCAGTGAAGTGGTTGAGGCATGGTCCCTGAAGGTGTTCAAAAGACAGGTTGACAGGGTGCTGGGGGACATGGTTTAGTGATGGCTTTTTTTGTCAGAGTTGGTTTGATGGTTGGACTAGATGATATTGAAGGTCCCTTCCAACCTAGATGATTCTATGACACGAGCAGATCTATTTAGCTAAGAGACACAAACAGTGAGGAAAAAATAGCTTCTTGCTAATTTTAGAAATATTGAACTTCTTTTTAGTTAAGAATGACCTTAAGAGTAAATCTTCACCATCTAAAATGAAGTTCTCATTGTTACCCAAGGGTAAAAAATGATCAAATTTACACATAATGAAACGAGTAAGTGCAGTTTTTATGGTGATGAGACTAATACCTGCATTTACAGAGCCTAAGTTTCCTATTCCCTTGCTGCAAGGAAGATTATTCAAAGTGTGACACTGTTAGGCTGCTTCTCACACCTGGTTTAAACAAATGCATGAAGAGTCTTATCCTGAAAGGACTGCTTGTCAGCTTTCATTCAACTGTAAACCAAGTTATATGACAGCTAGTATTTAGTCTAGTGTATGCAATTCAGGGCTCATTAGGATTACGGTCTTTTAAAGCAGTAGAACATTCAATTGACTAGTGAAAACAGGAGAGCACATGCAATCGATGTAGAGACTTCTGACTTACATTCACCTTGTGTAGATCAGGCATCAGGTCTTGGTATAAGGAGCGGATCAGCATGTCTAGAGTGCGTTGACGTTTCTGAGAAAATGTTGGGGTTTCCAAGGTGGCTTTTTCCCCATTTATTACTAAAATATTATGGAAAAAAGATACATTACCTAAATGAAATTTGACAACTTCCTCTGATTCTAGTTTGCCTCCCTACAAAAATATCTTTTTTACCATGAGTAATTTAGAGTTTCCTCCTTTTTGCACATCTTTTAGTGAATAATAATCCCTTAAAATTAAAAAGAGAAAAATTACTAATAGGAGAATTCTACAAGGCATCCCAATAACCTAACTAATCAAAAAATTAAAACCAAGCCTTTAATCAATTTAAACACTGAACCAATTTAAATATATGAAATTAGTTACTGGTCAAGTTGCTGTCAGGTATCGCGATCAGTTCTCCAAGCTTTCTTTCTTGCTGATTTAGAAGGGCAAGTAAGGGTTAATGAAAACTGGAACTCTATTACAGTATTAAAAAGTTCTTGAAGGTGCTGAAAGGGACTTATGCAGCACGCATTTAGAAAAGCTTATGTTCTCAGAGCTGCTAACCTAACATCTTCTATTACTAAATACCAAAGAGCATTATAAATTCTTCCCAATCTCCAAGTCCTTTAAGAAAATGCTAGGCTAAATATGGCCGTACATTCTGCAAATGTAAAAGTCAGTTTGTATCTAGTAGCCTGAGAAGCATAATTGCATAGAAATTCAGGTTTTTGTTAATCTGACTTGAATAGTTTGATGGAACTGATGCTACAGATTTGAAAATAAATTCTGTACAGAATAGCAGCATACACAAGAAAATGTTTACATTTTAAGAATCATTAATTTCAATTTATTAAAGCACTTATTAAAAAACTGTTTCCAGCAAAAGAAAAATTGACTTACATTTCACTAACACAAAATCCCTGAATTCCTGGTGATTTGTAAACACAGGTGGGGATGGAAGGGGAGGCCCAAAGAGAGGAACACTTTCTTCTGAAAATATTTTCAGCCTATTGAAAGAACAAATCTTTATCTTTATTGAAAGTCACATTCAAAAGCCAGTTTTTATAGACACTATTTAAACCAGAAGAAAGAACTGGAAACTGTTATCTGGATATGTCTTTGGGTCTAACAAAAAATGTTCACTTGGAATTATTGCCTTGAGCAAAATTCTGCTTCCTTTACACCAACTCACACTGGGACACTAACAATTACAACACAACTTTGCTGCTCTACTTATAGAACTATGCCTTTAGTGGCACTAGTAAATTCCTAATATAAATTCCTAATATAAATTCTTTAGCCATGAGAGACTTCAGCATCCAAGCTGGAAGTGATTTGAAGCCTAACCAATCCTCTCCTCAGGCACATATCCAAAAGAGAACATAACTTTCCCACTTCTTTTTGACCTAGTCTAAGTACTGTATGACTTAACATGCTTTCGATAAAAGAGGGACCACTACAGACATTGCCAGTACTTTGTAAAGGAGAAATAGCAGTGGCAAGTGTATGTCCTATACTGAGAATTGCAGCACACACTGTTAGCTAAAAGGTGGCTCTTATTCTCTTTACTGCTCATTTGGTTCAAGCTCAAGGTGAATCCCTCCCATGGGCTCGGACAATGACATCCCTCCCTTGGCTTGTTCAAGAGTGACAGATACCTTTGTCATCTCACCATTAATCTCAAGACAATATTTGGAAGTAACTATTTGATTAAAGCCACTTTGTCCATTAAAACCTAGACAAGAGGCTGCAGATATGCTTGTTTTTCAGCTTCTGGTGAGACCTAACAGACTCGGACAACATACGGCTCCAAGCGTAAGGGTCACAAGGCTAACTGAAAAACAGATGAAGAACACATTATTTACCAGCAAGATTCCACTAGGTTTTAAGTATGTGATGTCCAACTGTACAAGTACTCTATTAAGGTCCCTAAAAAAGAACTGGTTTGCCTGGCTACAACCAAACTCAGACCTGTGAGGATCCTCAGTCCACAGCTCTCACAACAGCACATCTAATTAACTTTCATCATACATGTAGTTCAGTATGTCATCAACCTCACCACATCAGAATGTTCCAGGCATATCTTCCATCATTTTATTACATTTCATCTAAATACTAGTTTTGCCCCCTCAGCTTATGCCTGTTCCAGAATTTCATTTTTCTGATGGTTAGAAACATGCAACTTATTCATAGCCAGTTTACAGCCCTCTGCATCCAGGTCCATACTGCTCTTCAAATTTCTAAGTCCATTTGGCTTCCTGGCATACAGACAGGTGGACAAGACAAAATGTTTTCCCGTTATCTCTAAACCATCAGAAATTCAGTGTGAAGCCATTTGTTACAATCAGCACCTACCTGTAACTATCATTCTGGTTATTATACCTCACTAAGGCAAAAATATCTGCCATGCAGTTAAGGAAGTTAATCCACTACTAATGAAGCTCACATTTATTTTGATACACTTTTTTTTCCTGCAGCAGATGACAGATTTAATAAAGGTAAAATATATTAATCAATGTAAATATATAAAATATTCTAGACTATACACATTTTACGGTTTATAAAGGAGGTCTCATACAAAATTTTGTTTGATCAACAGTTTTAAATATTGAGCTAGTACAAAGACAGACTTCTTGCTATTATATGAAGCATAAAATGTGATATACAATTTTGTTTCGTATCTGTTTGATGGACTTTTGATTAAAAATTCTTTTAGTTGATGAAAAAGTACCGATTCTGAACTTGGCTTATATCAAAACTTCAATTGAAGAAAAGATTCAACAGAATAATTTAGCTAACAGAATTATAAGAAAGTAGAGAGGATGATTTAAAGTGCAAGTACACAAAAGTGTATTAGCAGTCTTGATTCATAACTTTGGGAAAATGTGAGGAAAAAATCCTTACGGTTGTCTTGCAAGGTATTTTTATGGAATCAGTTAGAGACTTCTTGCTTTCATAGATTTCCTTAACACTGTCTCTAAGTTTTCAGTCCTTATAAACGGTGTCAAAGAAAGTGTAAGTCTAAGTAACTTCATTGGCTGTATGCCTATTTTCCAGACAGAATGAGGAGACCTCTGCCAATAGCTGGGATCAGTACTATCAGAGACTGCACAAAAAAAAAAAGACTTTATGGTGGCATTCAATTATTTCAACGTAAGCATCCAGTGCTATTTAAGAGGCTAGTCTCCAGCTGCACTTCCAAAGGGGCACAGATCTCCTGTACACCCAGAGTCTTATCTGCCAGACCGGTACAGACATTTCAGATACATTTCAGATCTAAATTGGTGCTGGATGCCTTTATTTGGGTAACTCAGTCCTAGCCCACAGATGACACATTGCTATATAGGACAGCACAGTAGGATATCCCTATGCTAATTTTTCCCGTTGTATAAGTAACAAAAAAGGAGTGTTATAGTATATAAGAAAGTAAGTACAAAGGGCTAGTACAGATTCAATGAGCTTTAAGATTTACCACATCTGACACAGATCAGTGTTAAGCCTCACTTTTCTTGCGGACACCTTTATCCCTAGCTACTGTGAACTGAAAATACCAGGAAGGTGATACGACTCCATCGACTAGCTGTGGATTACTTAATATAACCTAAATGATAACATGTCCTTATGGATTTAGGGTACATCTGCCACTCCAACTCATTGACATCAAGGGCAGTTGAACCTCAAAATGTTTGTCAGAAATCAAAGAGTGGGGTGTATCAATTATATTTAACAAGTGCTCCTAACAGTAATAACGGAAGAATGATTCCTTTTTTAACACTGACACGCTGATGAAGAGGTACATTTATTTGGTAAACATTTGTTATTAAAAATATCTAGATTCCTCCAATATCTAAAGATTTACCTTTTTTTTTTTAAATTGTAGAATTCTTTTTGTTCTAGTCACTTCTTCCATTTAAAAGAGTAAAATACGTTAATATTAAGAGATTAAATCTAAAAAGTAAGAGCAGTTGTGGATGAAACTAGCAAGAAAGTTCTAGCAAGACTTAGCCTGAGAACTAGCTTTAGAAGTTGTAAGCTTTGCGATCGTTTTTAAAAAACTTAGCAACAGAGCATGAATAGAAGGAAGAGTTTTCTTCTTTCCATCCATTTTTGTTCATTCCATTCCATCTAGCCTCAGAAATGCCAAATTGGGATCTATAGACCACTAGTGTGACCCCATGATAATCTCATGTGATTGGCAGCTGGTTTTTGGAATCATATCGTCTTCACAATGTTTTCAGCCAAAAGTCTGAAAAACACATTCTCCAGATTTTTGGCAGCCTATGTGATTTATGGTCTGAAGGACTTGAGAAATGCTGATCTAAAATACATAAACACCTAAAACAGACAGCATCTAAACATTAAAAGGCAATATTCAGTAGTTAATGGCAAATTAATACGCTTCACTAAATATTTTTATGAATTTATATTTTATGAAAATGTATGAAATTTAATTTGTGAAGTGATTCACTAAAAACGTGTTTTAAAAAAAAAATCACATTCTTGCTTTGACCTTATCTTCTAAGTGGTTCAACATAAAAATTGTTTTATGAAGCAGACTTAGAGATATCTAATCAAAGGCAAAGAATGGCACTGTTTTTCTAAAATAGTTTTCACTTCCATAAACAGCATGCAGGGTAGAATTAAAAGTAATATCGACCTTTGTAAAAATAAAATCACTAGAAAATGTAAGCAAAAAGATACGCGTAAAATGAGAGCGAATCATGGATGGCTTGAATGCTGGAGAAGACTCTTCACCTTCCTGAAATACGATAGTGACAATGTCATTTCCAATATGTCGCTTCCTTTCTACCTGGAAAAAAAAAGGAGGGGGAAAAAACAAAACAAAACAAAACAAAACCAGACAGACACAATGACTTAAAAAGATATAAATAAATACCAGAACATTTTTGTGAGAAAATGGTAAAACAATATTCCTGCACTGCAAACAGAAATATTACAGTCAATACGATTGAAGCCAATATAAAATTATTACTTAACTATAAGCAAGTAAACCTAGCAATGCCATGGTGCACACACAAGACAGCTACTGGAACAGCAGCTATTGCCTATTTTTAAGTTAGCAAAGCACTCATAATTCCATAATTTCCATAATTAGTATTCAAAAATTGGGTATGAAACACCTAGCATTCCAAAAAAGCAAATCTGCCACTTGAAATAAAAGGGAAAAAAACCCCGATGCTGAGTTATTCTTTAAACACAATAAATATCCCGACTGGTCTCTGGTTTCTGCTGATCTTGTCATCAATGCAAGGCAACAGCATGAGAAAGCAGCATGGAAATAAAAAAAGGACAATGTTATCATATAATCTAATTATATTATTAAAATAATACCATATAGTTATTGATTAAATAAGAAAATACTTGAACAAGTAATTTGCAAGTAATTTTAGGTAAATTATTATGGATGTGTGATATATAGGTCAACGAATGTGCTTATAAAGTATTTTTTTCACCATACAATGCATAGGTTCAAAGCAATGGATGACAGCACATTTGAGCAAGTACCCAAGAACCCCCTAGTCAATTTATGACAGTGCTACAGCTATGGTCTACAGAAAATGCACAAAGCTTGCCATTTACATGCTCACATGGGGAACTTCTTTCAAACTACCTTAACAGCTTGGCTGAGTACGAGTTGTGTGTTACATTGGTGAGTATTCTGACAATTCACACACAAGTTGAATTTCCAACCTTCCTAAATTCTTTGAAGTAATAATTGCAGCAATGAAGCTTTACAAGTCATTTGAATAACAGAATACTCAGTCACTCAGTCAATCAATTTTGACCTTCTTTGCAACTGTCTTTTGTACCATAATAAAGATGACATGGTGCATTATCTTCTAAAACACATCATGCAATTTTCAGCATTAGGTATAATATTAAGGAAAAAAATACAGCAAAGATATTAAGACTTACATTTCCGAAATATTAACGGGGGGGGGGGGGGGAAAAAAAAAACCA
>NW_015090846.1:7009055-7038530 GCF_001431845.1 Calidris pugnax
GGGGGGGGGGGGGGGGGGAAAGCAACAAGCACCAACAACCAAACAAGAGAGAGAACCATGTACCTGCTGCTTGTTTTCTCTAGAATATGGAAGCATGGTTGAAACATGGAACATAATTTCATGCCCTTGAAAAACTGTATAGATAGAACACGTTCCTGTTGTATCATCTGCAAGGGAATACAACATCATTAGCAGGAATATATCCTTTAAGCTTTCTAAAGATCAAAGGTATTTCAGGTTCTTCTACCAAACCTTCTTTAAAAGTCATCCTTTTTTTCCGATTTATTATAGAAAATGTCCATGCTGCAAGTTTTACGTGGATCCAAACCCAAGTCTGCAACCTCATCTACGTATTCAGACACTTAAAACCTAAGAAGTCCTTCAGCCAGCCTCCTGAAATCACACACAGTTCTTCAAGCCATGATGCCTTACTATCATGAAGCAAGTAACATCAGATTATTCTTCACCCCACTCCAATATAAAATGAAACCATTCACCTTGAAAATACAGGTAATATAAATACTTTTCTTCAATTGCATTCCGTAGCAGTGATTTAAGCTAACCTGACTTTTCCCTGGTGAAGCAGAGCACTTAGCATGCACAAGGAAGTCTTTTTTGGGATTGTATTATTTCTACAATATATACGATATTCACATGCAATAAGCAAAACATTTATATTGCAGCCCCTCTACTTTTTTTTCTTCAGATGAGTTCTTACTTTTAGTGTCCAATCCTCCTCTGTAGCCTGTCCAGCCTTTCAAAGTAACTGTGTCACCCAAGAGATGCAAAAATCTTTGAAAGCTTTCACTTCCGATTTCTACATGTGGAAGGGAGAAGCATTACAACAGAAAAGCACATGTAGTAATAGAACACCTATAAAAAAATAATCAAAATATAGGAATAGGTCCTGCTCCCAGAACATGAGGACCAAAGTTTCAGCTGAATTAGTTTCTCCTCGTGTCATCCAAGCCTTCTACCTTTACAGAAACAGCATCCCAGCCTTGCAGACTATGCATCATCATGTGACAATAAACTGATCTACTTTGCTAATTTCAAGAGACTATTAAAGCCCATAGAAGAACGTGATCATGCTACAAAAATGTAAGAATGGAAGAACTAGAAACAACAGTGACTTTTTGCAGGTAACATGAATCGCATCCTTCAACTGCTTCCTTTTTCTAAATCTTAGGTTGTATAGTCTATTTCTAGAAAAGAATTTCAATGTATTGCAAGTTGTAATAACAGGTTTCCTACAGCAACCTTTAATAGTAATAGAAGATTCTATGCTACAATTCCCCCCCCCAACACAAACACGAAAACCTACCAAAACTACTGTTTGCATAACCATCACTCTCCTTCTGGCTTCCATGTGGCACTATCCTATGCTTTTTTTTTTAATTTAGATGTATAAAACAATTAAGAAGAAGGTGAAAAACTTACCATTGCTGAACATTTCATCATCTGTAAGCTGGCCATCCTTAGCATAGAGGACTCCAAATTTAAAATTCACAGATCCCTGAGAAATAAGACTAAATGTTATATGATAAAGTAATCAAACAAAAGACCTAATATAACATTTTCTCTAAGGACTTTCATAGACATACCTTTGTACACATCCTACACGTGGGAGTACGTATTTCAAACCAACTCCACTACATGCTTAAGTAGCAGATACCTAATAATTTACATTTAATCACAGATTATGAATTTTATTACATACTAAGTTGGTGATCTATTAATATGATATATTAAGCTGGTGCTTAAAATTATTTTTGACCTCATATGTTGCAAAGAAATACTACATTTTTTTACTGCAATAAGCAATTGATTTTAAAGTTGTCACAAGCATGTCAGTGCAAATATTTCAAATACAAGGCTGTATTCATTGAACAGGTCTGTGAGCTAGGAGTGGTAAGTTTACATTTACCTCTTGCTCTTCAAGAACCAATAAATCCTGTAAACAAAACAGTATCTTTAGCACACTGGTATTAAAGATAACACAAACAAAACTGTAACATCATTGTATAAAGTTTCATTTTGAAGTGGCCAGTTCAACTGACAAAGACACTTTACCTTGCAGTATCATGAAACCCTACCCATCATTATTATCCTGCTACTGAAAGAAGCAAACTAATAGCGTTTATACTTAATGACTTATTTTCCCAGAAAATAATAAAGAAAAACAATCAAACAAAAAAAGAAGACACATCCTACCTTTTGTATCTCAGGATGAAAAATTTCCCTTGGGCTCTTCTCAAATTTGTCAAGACTCATAGCACTGAAATGCAAATGAAATACTGCTTTATAGAAGGGCAAGTATGTGTTTCAACACTAAACCACTAACTGGTTACAGTAGAACTGGTTCCAAAAGGAATTGTTCAAAGAGGATCTCTGACACAGAATGTTTTGTGGAATAGCCATTTCTATCCCACAGTGCTAACCTCCAAGACTTCCTAAACTTCTTTTGGATTTTAAAAACAGAAGATCCTACATGGAGATCAGGTTTAAACTTACTGCATTTACTTATAAAGCGCAGAGCTTTATTCCATCACCCTTCACTTCGGTTTTATACATAACCATTGCAAGCATTTTTTGCACTCAATAACCTATTCTATTTTGTAAGCTTTTCTTGTCTCTCTCTTAAAATAACTGAAGGCAAGTCAAATGAAAAACAACAAGTTCAGCATCAAATTCACGCACCAAAGACCCAGAAACAGAAATACTTAAATAAGAAGCAAGATCAACTGCCTCAATAAACAGAAATACTGATTTATATCATTTTTTACTAACTTGCTTTTACTATTATTTTTGCCCATTTTTTTCCCCCCCAACCTGAATTTATAGAACTGCACATCATGTCACAGAATGTCAAATGCAGTCTGACTGGGGCACATTGAACTACCAAGAGTGAAAACTGATGCACCTTTCCATCACTCTTCATGCTAGATCACGATGCAGATGGCATTTGCTTTAGTTACTTTTGAAAGGGATTAAAATGTTCCAATTAATTTAGAAAACACAGTTTTATTAATGTAACCAAAATTCTTTGAGACCGTCTGTACCTAGATTCACACTGGCTGTAAAGAGGGTGATACGTCCAAGGAATATCGATCAGGCCTGAGGGAAGCAAAAGTAAAAGCAAAAGAATAGTCAGGGAAGGGATTTTAGTCCAAGCCCAAGTGCGCAAGAGGAGACGGCATTTATCCAGCTGATGGCAAGTGGCACAGACTCTAGGAAAAATGGGGAACGAGGCCTGAAATAAGCCTGCATTTTCCTCTGTAAAATACTGGAGCATCACAGGATGGGACATGCGAGGGTGTTCCAGCAGAAGAGTTACAACTAGCTAACAGAAGACAATGTTTCTACACCGTGGGATGCCCAACCAAAAATGCGTACATGAGCGAGAATGAAAGAGACACTAGGTTAGAAAGGGATGTTAGGAAGATATATGTCACTGATTGGTGGGCAGACACATAAGATCTGGTGCTTCTGCAGGTATAGCGTGCGGTTCTGACAACTAAAACATTAGTCAAGCCATTGCTGTAGGAGTTAGAAGAGGGGACTTAGCTCATCTTGATCAAGAAGATGAAAGAGATCTTAAGTGTTTCCAACTCACCATCTTACGCAATACATGAAGGACACCCAGGTGATCAGGCCCAGCCAGCCCTCATGAGGGGCAGGTCCTGCTTGACAAACCTTATCTCCTTCTATGATAAAGTAACCCACTTAGTGAATGAGGGAAAGGCTGTGCATGTTGTTTACCTGGACTTTAGCAAGGCCTTTGATACAGTCTCCCACAGTTTCCTCCTGGAGAAACTGGCTGCCCATGGCTTAGATGGGAGTAGTCTCCACTGGGTTAAAAACTGGCTGGACGGCCGGGCCCAGAGAGTGGTGGTGAATGGAGTTAAATCCAGTTGGAGGCTGGTCACGAGTGGTGTCCCCCAGGGCTCGGTACTGGGGCCAGCTCTCGTTAACATCTTTATCGATGATCTGGACGAGGGGATCGAGTGCACCCTCAGTCAGTTCACAGACACCACCAAGTTTGGTGGGAGTGTCGACCTGCTGGAGGGTAGAAAGGCCTTGCAGAGGGATCTGGACAGGCTGGATCGATGGGCTGAGACCAATGGGATGAAGTTCAAGAAGGCCAAGTGCTGGGTCCCGCGTCACACCAACCCCCTGCAGCGCTACAGGCTTGGGGCAGAGTGGCTGGAGCTGCCTGGCAGAAAAGGACCTGGGGGTGACGGTCGACTGTCAGCTGAACGTGAGCCAGCAATGTGTCCAGGTGGCCAAGAAGGCCAACAGTAGCTTGGCCTGTATCAGGAACAGCGTGGTGAGTAGGACTCAAGAGGTGATCGTCCCCCTGTACTCGGCACTGGTGAGGCCCCACCTTGAGGACTGTGTCCAGTTTTGGGCCCCTCACCACAAAAAAGACATGGAGGTGCTGGAGCGGGTCCAGAGAAGGGCAATGAAGCTGGTGAGGGGTCTGGAGCACAAGTCTTATGAGGAGAGGCTAAGGAAGCAGGGGTTGTTCAGCCTGGAGAAAAGGAGGCTGAGGGGAGACCTTATTGCTCTCTACAACTACCTGAACGGAGGTTGTAGAGAGGCGGGGGTCGGGCTCTTCTCCCAAGTCACAGGTGACAGGACTAGAGGAAAAGGTCTCAAGTTGCACCAGGGGAGGATATTCAGGATGGATATTAGGAAAAATTTTTACACTGAAAGGGTTATTAAGCATTGGAATAGGCTGCCCAGTGAAGTGGTTGAGGCATGGTCCCTGAAGGTGTTCAAAAGACAGGTTGACATGGTGCTGGGGGACATGGTTTAGTGATGGCTTTTTTGTCAGAGTTGGTTTGATGGTTGGACTAGATGATCTTGAAGGTCCCTTCCAACCTAGATGATTCTGTGATTACCACTCCAAATCAGAGCCGCAGCCCAGGAAATCAGAATTAAGAAGTGAGGCTCAATGGTCTGCCAGCCTCCCTGGCAAATTCAGTCGTCTGGGACCTCTCAGAAATCTTGTGGAGTTGTAGGAAAACCCAGATCTGGTGGTACTGACTTCACTTTACACCACATGCACTGTTCTCCTCTCACATCAACACTGGCAGTGTTGTCCCGTGGACCAGCTTTAACCACCAAAAGACATTTGCTTGTACTCTATAGAGATCAAAGGCTTCAAAGACCTGCAGACTGCCCATTTGTGTACCTGTTCACTAAATGAAGGCACTTCAGGGTTTCATGAGGGTAATGAAGGGTTTCGTGAGGAGGTAAAATCCTTACAGAAGATGCATTTGAAGATGCTATCAGTGAGGGATTTGAGAAAACATACCACGTGACTAGGTCATAAAAACTGCAGATTAAACTTGAACGAACACTTTGCAAACAGGTGGTCTGATATTTCAGCTGATTATAATGTTGAAAGAAATAGAAAAGGTGTTGGGCTGGCTTGCTTGCTTGCTTGATATTCTCTTCTGCCACAAAAGAAGTAGGACAGAGTATAAGCACGCCCATACAGACTCTGGCTGGGGAAAGGAATTTTCTTGGCTTCACTGACAGCATGTATAACACACTGATAGTGAGACTTATATGAAGACACTCAACTGAAGAAATAATTCTTGGTTTCTTCCCTCTTTGGTTCCTCCTGCTAGGGCCATATAATAACCACCTTTCTAGCCAAATTTGCTGTTTCTTAGGTCTGTTTATTTTCTGTCTAATTTTAAAATATATTTTTCCTTAACCACTGTAGTTCCACTTAGCATCTGTTTTCCAATAAACTTGAAAATGGTCCCTCTGCTAAAGAAAAAGTGCTAAGAATGTTTCCCCATTTTAAGTTGTCACTTTGCTATTTCGGAACACACTTTAAAAGCACTTTTTGTTGCCTTCAGTGACTAAGATTTGTTAATCTGTTTTTACTGCTTTTATAACTCTTTCATGAAAACCATGCAACACAAGCTCTGAATTACAGGAAAAGGCATATGGACAAATATCTCAGTAACAATTTATTTGTAAATACATACCTTAATATAGATTTTACTGATAAGGTTTTTGTGGGACTATAAGGGAGACATATTTTCTGAGTACCCTATAAAAAAAAAAGCTAGGAGATATTACAGGATATACTGACTTTTTCCATATATTCAAATAGGAGTATTAATAAAAACAATTCAGTAAAAAAACCCAAAGAACAAAACTGTGCTAGTTTTACTTAGCCATATTTACTACTGCTTTGGGGGGAAAAAAAAAAAAAAAGAAAAACTAAATGTGAAAAATCATGGGTGGTGCAAATTTATTTTTTACTGAGTTTTGACTACCTTGGCATATTATATAAGGGCTGCTGAAATTAACAGATAT
Organism: Calidris pugnax; assembly: GCF_001431845.1. Taxonomy (NCBI): domain Eukaryota; kingdom Metazoa; phylum Chordata; class Aves; order Charadriiformes; family Scolopacidae; genus Calidris; species Calidris pugnax. The sequence goes on from NW_015090846.1 coordinate 7,015,401, forward strand.
CCAAACTGTTTCTTAAAAAAATTTTATAAAAAGTGAACCATGCATGCATACAGGGACGTTTTAAATCAATTGCTTGCACAAAATGCTCCTATGTAATGTTAAGTGAAAAAAAAAATTCATTAAACAATACCAGTGAACCCATATCATACCTGCCTATTTTCTTAAGGTTGTATAAGAAAATCCTAAAAGCAGTATAAAGTCATTGCCTAAATTTATGGCAGGACACAATCAAGAACATTTTAGGCAATGTTTCTAAAAATAACACAGAGTTGCAGATAAGAACAATTTAAAAATATCTGTCATCATAGACTTCTGTCAGAAAGCTTAGTATAATGTTATCTACAAAGCTAATTTAGTTTTATCTACTATGGTAGAATTAAATGTTCTTATTGTATAAAATGAAAAGTAAGTATTAAATACCAAAATTTTGAAGAAAGCAAAAAAGTGTATGATAAACATAACCAAAACAAACAAAGGAAAAGTCACAGAAGCAGTTAAATATTTGTTTCTTACTGTTTTTCTCCAAAGTATTGAATGGTATTGAGGAACACGCTGATTATTTTGGTCAGACAGTACAACAGACAGAAAGAAAGGGTTCTTCTCTGCATCTGTACCTATATAATTTTGATGAACTGTTAAGGAAAAAACAAGAAGCATTATCAACTGTAAAGATGACACACATACCTGCTTGCACACACACAGAGAGACACACACGCATGCACAGAGACGTGTATAAATACATGCATTCATATGTAAAAATATATACTTATCTACATAAATAACTATGTACTTATATAGAGAGGTGTAAAAAAAAAAAAAAAAAAAAAAAAAGAGATAGGTACAGCCTTCAAGACCAAGAAGGGTTTCAAAATACCCCTTTTCGGTAGCAAGGGTTCCACTGCTTATAGAAACCCAACCTCTGTCTTTAGGTTAAAAATACATGAAACAAAAACTTGTTTTCTGTACAGGACAGAAAACATATTAATACTAAATTAATACCATACCATATTTAAATATATAGCAATTCAAAGCCACATTGCATTTCCGTTGATCAAAACTTCAATCTGTTAGCAAGAAGATAATTACCTTTGCCTAAAAAATATTTGAAATACCATCTTGTATGATACTCTGGGTTTTCCAAATGCACATCTGTTCTGTGCCATGTTCCTGGGGTGCAGTCTGTATTCTGAAATAGAATTGGAAGACTGTTAGATCAAATGCCAAGTGAAAAAAAGGAGAACACACTATAGGCAAAAGCCAAACAAGAGTGTCTGATTCACGAGAAGAGTTTTAGCTGTATACTGCTTTTTAAAAAGCAAAGAATTATTTTGAAGTCAGTTGTGCAGCTGAAACTAAAATTTCTCCCTCTCCTCCTCTTTTTTTTTTCTTTCCTTTTTTCTCAGTCTTTTCCTATTGTACCACCATTACGGGTAATAGCTTAATTCCACTGAAAAGAGGGTATTTCAATATGGGATTTGGAGACTAGTGGTTTTAAAACTTAAAAATAAATTAACAAACAGAATTTTGCCTCCAGGTTTCATTTTCTCAGTTCTTCCCAAAATAATCCTAAGGGACTCCTCACTAGACCAGAGCATGCTCTTGAAGTTCTTCAGTATCGTTTCTGCATTGGCTGGTTAAGGTAAATTTCCAAACATCCCTCAAGTCCTTTTCCACTAAGAATTAACACGGAGAGAAAAAGCCATTCTCCATATCCATTCGTCATATGGCCATTCATCACCCACTCAGAAAATCTTCCTGTGATACAAGCTAATCAGCTTTTGAACTGCATCAGCACTGGATGCAGAATTTAAAGCAATCTAACTATTCTGCATCAAGTCTCTGTAGGGCCAAGTTCACATGATCACTAACAGTTTACTGTTAATATTAGTTCAATGCAAGCTTACCAGGACCCTACGTGCATTTCAAGAATATGAGGTATTCTTCCTTTCAATATTAAGATGATATTTACAGCTGAAAAAGTTTTGCAAAAGAAGATCTAAAGTGAAGATAAGTAGAAGCCTAAGGGTCACTGGAGTGGTTGCAGGGACACATGACGAGTTTAACAGCACAGGAATCTAGAGGGAATGGCTCTTTCAGACTCCACTCAGCTTCTTTCTCTTGTATTTAAAAATAGGCTTAGCTGCCAAAAGACAGAACTAAGGGTGAAAAAAATGAAGCTATAACCTCATCACTCCAAGAAATGAACTTAAAAGCACAAAGGTCAGCTTCAACATCCTAGTATCACCAGGACACCAATATAAAGTGATGAACTAGAGACTGTGCAGTGTTATTCAGACTATAAGAGAGGCATTTTTCTTCTACCATGATCAGATGAGCAAAACGCTACCAAAATTAAATACCAGCTTCTCCCTTAAAAAATTAAATTGTCAAGATTGCATACTCTTGAAAGAAGAGCTAAGCCAGACTTTGGGAGGAAAAAACCACCATCTCCCTCCTCTTAGATTCTTACATTCTCATATTTATTTAGCATTTTTCAAATCCTCTTCCTTAGTAATTGACTGCAAATACATCTTTCAGTGGTGGAGAATAACTGAAGCCGATTTATTTTTTCAGCTTTCTGTGAGTATTTTTAGCCACTTACCTCACCAGAGGAGCCGTTTTCCACACGGAAGCGTCCAGCTCTTTGAATGGCTCCATCAGCATCACTAGATATAAGCTACAAGAGAGTTTAAGATAGAGATTGTAGTTCCAAAAATATCCATATGATCAGCAATCAAAGCTGGGCATGGTTTCTTCATCTCCCAAGTATCATATGGCTACCCAGAAAGAACAGATCAGCACAGCTACTACTAATTTGACTAGAGGTTTGGAAAGACCCAATTTAACTCTAAGGAGGCACGAGCAGGAGAGCCAGTCGCGTTTTCGGTACTAATCAGAAATTCTCCTGTCTCAGGATTTGGCTGCACAAACACACAGAACACCTCCAGGACTTGCCCACTTTCCAGAAACTGATCTTGAAGCTTGCCCTTTTCAAAACATCTTATAGATGTGATGATTCTTGTCCTTTCAGCTTTGGTAAGCCTAAAACTCTACTTGTTTGCAGTATTAGTGAGACTAGCAGTCTTTTACTGCATTTTATTTACTGATGTTTTCAGGAGACAGAGTGCAGCAAGAATCTCCAAATATAGTACTCAATGATGATAATGAACATAAGGTACAAGAGATGTCCTGGTCGGCTTCCAGCCGACATCAGAAAATACAGCTTCTTTCCAGCTGAAGACTTGAAAAGTTTCATAAACACTCTGGAAAGACTGCCTGGTCTTTTTATAAGGGAATCCAGGGACTACCAAAACACTGAAACTCTGTTTGTTGTTAAAAAAGCTCTTGAGAAGTCAGTAAAACATAGGATAATATGACAGTTCATATAAGTTCTGCAACACTGCTTAGGATCCCTACAAGAGAAGAGGAAAAGAATGCTGCCGATCATATTGCACGTTATTCCTCTCAATACTGTAAAAATGAGATTGTCACATACCATACCAAACTTAAGAAATGGGATCTGAACAATGTCATGGTGTATCATTCCTTGCCTCCCTCTAGCAATCCATGTTATTCTAGGATAATACTTTCTCCCTTTACTTGGTTGGAACAGTTATGGCAACATTTTGAAGTTCTCTTTGCTCTTTGCTTTGAAGTGTTCTGAGGCTATGTCAGGAATAAACTAACATGGCAAAAACTCCAACACATCCTGGTGCCTTGTATAAACTGTAAGAGAAATTATATGGACAACTAGTCATATTACACCAGTGGGAAAGATAAAGGAAAAAGTGTTTAGCGCAGAGACAAAAATAATTGTGTTGTAATAAATAAAAGGTGGAAATAATTGAGCAATTGAGATGCTGCTGAGGAAAATACTAAGCAAGAAAGGTTCAATATTAAACATTTAGATATTTGAAAGGGCAACAAGCACCTTTATATATTCGTATTCCAAAAGATAAAAAGACACACTTCCATAAAATACTAGCAGAATTTTAAGAAAACCAATCAAAAGACAAGACTATTTGCATGAGCTTACTGTGACCTTAGAATCACTGATAGATTCCTTTGCCAGAAAAGAAAAATTTAAGTACTAGTAATGAAAGAGTCTCTAAACAGAAAGCAACTCACTTGCTTTTTTGTTTAAAACACCGCATCTAATATATGCAATGTATGGAAAGAAAAGAAAGATACCTAGTGTTCTTGCAATGCAAGTTCCAGCAACTAAGCCACCAATTTACACCCAATTTACATACATATAAAAAAAAATATAGTATCCAAGGACTTTAAACTACAACTATTGCTCATAGAAACTGAGTAACTTCTTCCCACAGTAAGAGAGCTGGAGTTAGTTTCTTTATCCCTCCTCACTTCTGTTTTCCTACAGTAAGTTTATGTAATTTCATTACGGCCTTGTACACAGTGACATTATTTTAACTGCTGACAGACTGCTATTTTCAGAGCAGAGAAGACATTTATATATGAGAAAAATAAAGTGCCAACTTAATATTTTAATTCAAAGAAAATGCAGAATAACTGTCAGATTTCAGATAACGGTGTTCAATATCCTTATTTTGACTAGTTCTTTTAATTTTAAACCCTTTCCCACTACTCTGAGGCATGTACACAAATTCACGTACACACATATATATGTACACATACGAGCACGCACACAGTTTTTAATTAACATAATTGCAAGCACTTCATCAAATACTACTCTAATATTTTGCTATTTTCAGCTTAAGAGAGGAAAAAAGGCTCAATTTCTACCTGAGGTAAACACGATATCTATATAATGCTTCCTGAGCCATTATGATGAAGTATTCATAAATAAGGTAGTAAAAAGATTTCATAGCACAGGTCTAGTACATTTATTCTGAAGTCTCTGTTTATTAGCCTGTAACTTTAAAGTCCAGCTTAGAAAGCACATTTTCCAAACAAGAGACAATTTTTTACCTGGAAACAAAAAGGACTTGAGCTCTGCATTGTAATGCTGCTAAAATCAAAGAACAGGCTATGTAAACTTACAAGCTCCACTGATCCATAATGCTTTCTGCTAAACTCTCCGCGTCTGCAACCCAAATCTTCAGAGACAGAGCTGGAATAGAAACGCTTCATCAGTGTACACAAGTCAACCAGCCTCAGATTTCCTGCAATGCTACACCCTGTCATTAACAAATATCATTTCTGCTGAACAAGTTTCGCAGTGCATGAACTCATTGCTGCAGGGAACACTCTTTGTTCATTGTAGTCATTGCAGTCTGGCTTTCATATTACCCCCAAAGAAAAAGAAACATCTCCAGAGGTCCTTTCCAACCCCGTATCATTCTGTGATTCTGTGTGCTAACTGGAAGCAAAAGCTATTATTAAATTAAATATTTACTCATGATGTGTTCAGTTCCAAAGCAGGTGGTGGCTTATAACCACGTTTGAAATCTGCATTTCATCTAAAGGAAGAAAAACCCACAGTAAACTTAATGTCTTGAATAGGACAACTGCACTTATTATGGTCACTCTTATTATGTTGCAACTGTTTTTTTCCTAGTCTTTTTTTAGCCTACACACAAAATGAAACTAAATTACTTTAATTCAAAAGCATAAGGAAATGTGTTGTTTGTAAACTAAGTATTTCAGAGCCTTACCATACTTGTTATCAAAAAAATAAATGTTAAAGCCTGAAATTCAAACAGCTTGTACCCTAATTGAAAATAACAACTCCTCCTTTTTCCCCATGAGAAAAGAAATAGTATTAAAAATTTAGAGATACATAAATAACAGATGAGCCACAGCAAGAGTCAGTTCCAGTGAGTAAGGCTATATGGGATTGCTACCTGAAAAAAGCACACCCCAAAAATGGAATTTTCAAAGTTTGCAGCAATACATCTCTATCTTTTCACATTTGTGACACTGAGAATTTTCAGAGCCTTATAAACTGGACAAAGATGAAACAATATTAAATATATATGGAAACCAACAGAATAAACTGTTCTTAAGTCAGGAAGTCTGAGCATACAGAAATAGGTTCAAATCTTAAGCAATGACACACCACCAGGACCTCATGTCCAATGCTTTCATATTGGACGTAGGACATACCTACCACCACTGCTGCTGGACCTTGGGTGAACCTTGCCTTGCAATACCACAGTGTTACAACACCGAGTGCTCCTCTAAGCCTGCGATACGGAGAATATGGCCCACAGGAGTGAAATGATTGAATGTACCTGCAAGCTGCACATCTACAATAACTTCTGTTACTTCTACTTCATGTGGTTTTGTAGCAGTAATTGACATGCTCATTTAAAGTTTATTTGGAAAGTCTCTTTTCACCCTACTCCTATATGTGTCATTTACAAGGAGATCATGTATGTTCTACATTTGACTGCAAATGCATCATCTTTGTCCATCCTTCCATCATCTGAAGGGAAGCATAAAAATAAACTCCAAACTTTACTACAGCATGGCTTGCAGGAAAGAAAAATTTTGAAGCTATTACTCACGAGTTCTCATCTTTTCTTTCAGAAGGAAACACATATAAATCTGGCTAACAAGTTTTTCTCTGCAGTTATTAAGACCAAGTAACATAAGACTATTTCAGGATTAGCATCTATACAGACAAAAATAAAGACATCAGATTTTATTTTCCCTTCCACATGGAACCAAGAGTTACTAAGTTTATTTTTGTATGGGTTGAAAGTGATGCTTTGCCTCTTCATACACTTTGGAGAGAATTTGGAAAGTTCAGATAAAACCTAAGAAGTAATAACGTGTCTAATGTAACTTTTAGAATTCCTGCATTTTGACATACACAAGAAATTTGGCAGATGCTTCATGGAATAAATGGAATTCCTCATTTGCAATATATTCTAAAGCATTGTGAGGTTTGTTTTTTTTACTTTCACAGAAAAATCAGGTAATCATGGTAATGTTAGCATTTTCTTTGTGTGCTACTTTTGTTCTACAGAATTCTTTTTAGTGGCTAGGTGTACAAGTTGCCTTAGAAACCACTGTAAAAGCAATTCCAATCAATGAACACTTGTCACTATCATTACTGGTGGCAGAATGTTATGGAAACAGCAGTCAAGAGAGATTTTGCTGTCACTGAGCTCCGAAATTCAGTCTTTGATCAAATGAAGAAACATATGTAAGATGACAATTCAAGGAGTGCATTAAAAAAAAAAAAAAAAGTCCAACAACAGTCACTAGCAGAATAAATCTTTTGAAGTCTTGGGAAACCCAGGTCGCCGTTTTGCATGTCTGGCATTTGAACAACCCCAAACACAAGACAAATTAGAAAGTCACCACAAAGAACATCTGGCCTACCAGACTTTAAATGGAGCCATCTCCTCCTGGCTAATTTTTAGATACTTTCATCAGTTATGCACTATCTCCACAAAGCAGGAGAAAAAGCAAGCTGACGTTTATAAAACTGAACTACTTTCTGCCTTGTGGCAAAACTAACCTCAAAATGCATGAAACTAGTGGAAAATGCCATCTCGTGAATTACCTGCATGATAAACCCAGGGAGTTACGAAGGCCTTTTAGAACTATCTGCCTACACACAAACTAAGCCTATTCCTTACTTTGGTGATATTTCAGCTCAGTGAAAGCCAAACTCTATCAGCAAAAATATGCTGAGATCTGAGTATATTAATGCTGCAGAGATTACAAAGTCAGTAGCTAACAAAAAAAACTTTAAAAATAAAATATGAAAAGAGTATTCAAAATCAAATCATATAACATAATATAAAAAAAAAAAAAAATCACAGAACGGGTTGGGTTGGAAGGGAGCTTTAAAGGCCATCTAGTCCAACACCCTGCAGTGGGAAGGGACATCTTCAACTAGACCAGGTTGCTGAGAGCCCCATCTAACCTGGCCTTGAACAGCTCCAGGGATGGGGCAGCCACAGTTTCTCTGGACAATCTAGGCCAGTGTCTCACCACCCTCTTTTACCCTCACAGTGTAAAAGATTTCTCCCTTCTATCTAGTCTAAATCTACCCTATTTTAGCTTAAAACCATTACCCCTTGTCCTATTACAACAGGCCCTGCTAAAAAGGTAGTCCCTGTCTTTCTTATAAACCCCCTTAAAGTACTGGAAGGGGCTCTAAGGTCTCCCCAGAGCCTTCTCTTCTCCAGGCTGAACCTCCCCAACTCTCTCAGCCTGTCCTCACAGCAGAGGGGCTCCAGCCCTTGCAGCATCTCCGTGGCCTCCTTTGGCCCCACTCCAACAGGTCCATGTCTCTCCTGCGCTGAGGACTCCAGAGCTGGATGCAGCAGTCCATGTGGGGTCTTACCAGGGCAGAGAAGAGGGGCAGAATCACCTCCCTCGTGTGGGAGCTGGCCATGCTGCTAATCACAAGTCCTTCTCAGCAGGTCTCATCTCTATCCCTCCATTCCCAGCCTGTGCTGATACTGGGGGGTTGCCCTGACCCAGGTGCAGGACCCTGCACTTGGCCTTGCTGAATCTCATGAGATTCTCATGGGCCCTTCTCAAGCTTGCCAGGTGCCTCTGGATGACATCCTGTCCTTCAGGCATGTCAACCACACCACTCAGCTTGGTGTCATCCGCAAACTTCCTCAGGTTGCACTCAATCACACTATGTCATTGATGAAGATATTAAACAGCATTGGTCCCAATATGGACCCCTGAGGAACACCACTTGTCACCGATCTCCATCTGAACATTGAGACATAGACCACTACCCTGTGGATGCGACCGTCCAACCAATTCCCAATCCACTGAACAGTCCACCCATCAAATCTGTATCACTCCAATTTAGAGAGAAGGATGTTGTAGGGGACTGTATGAAAATCCTTACAGAAGTTCAGACAGACAATATAGGTATACAACACATGAATGCACTAATGTAACAGAATATGTGTTATCGAGTTAAAGGAGGACATGATGTGAAAGCCATTAATTTAGAAATACAAAAAATAAAAATGTACATTAAGGTATATGCCTGGCAGCACAGTAAAGAGTCCAGAAAGTAACGTCAAAAACATGGTGGCAGAATTAAGAACAGACACTGGCCTGATCTTTATTAGGATTAAGATACATCCCAACGACGACTACTGCAGTAACATCTCCCAACCAGAGAGTCACAACAAAAAGTGAGGTGCAGAGTAAGTTTGGTCTCTACCGTACAAATCTTTTTCTTCCTCAACATGAAAAGATAATTGTGCTCCACACTCTGTCAGATGTAATCAACATTGCTTCTAGCAAAGTTCTGGAGGCCAATTAGCCCAAAGAAAGGTTCACCATAAATACTCCCTGATGTCCATGAGGGAGAGGATGTTGAAGGAGACTATCTGATCCACAAACCTAGTTTACCTGCACTTGCAAATACAACAGTCTTCACAACTGATATGACATCTACAAAACTGTATTCTCTATCACATGAATATATAACATCTATTCCAGATTCTCCAAAAAAACTTTTGATCTAAACAATCCCAGTATGGTTATTAGATTACTTTGTTTTTAGAATTTCCATAATGACAAGCCATAAAATAGCTGCCTTTAGGACGCACTCCAGCGCTTCACATTTAATCAGCTTTGCTGGCCACAGAATGACAGGAAGCAGAGCTGCTGCACAGTTCTGCCACTGCACAATAGACATAACAATAAGCATGCAGACAGTAGCCAACAGCACTATACATAAAATAACAAGGGGACAGCACTGTCACATTCTGCAAGGAAACTGGCAGAGGCTTCACGCTATTGTTCACCAGGTCTTGAGAAGAAGAGTTACCGCAATACCACAGCTAGCCTCCAGTGCAACCCCACGGTAACACATACCTACAGTGACACAAGTGAGGAAGACAGATGGGACATCCACGCATGCCTTGTAAGATGAACCCACAGGACTCCATTCCAGCCCAAATACCCAAGATCTACCCCTACTAAGGGTACAGCGATTCACAGATGCAGCGAGACAGGGTATATTCATCCACTGATGCAGAGAACACCAAAAGCAAGCGAGTTTAATGGGAGAAATAATCTATTTTCTTAGACCGCACAATATAGATGGAAAACACAAACAAGATCAGAAAAACCATAAAGAACAGTCTGAGCCTCTGAAAGATTTATGCTCCTATCCTCTCCACAAACTACATTCCAATAATTTAATGAAATACGTTGTCTTACCACAAACCACACCTTTTGTTATCAGGAGCATTTTTCTGACAGCACTCTTGCTATTTGAAAACCATGAGTATATCTGAGAAAAATGCTGATTTAAAAAATAGCGGTTTAATGTTAATATTCTTAGACATTTGCATCCCAATTCAAAGTACCTAAAACATACCTAACTTTCACATGCACTACCAGTCCTTTTAAAAATCAGAATGATACCCAATGTTAATCTCTGCTTCTTCTCAACCTAACTACTTCATATAACACTTCTACTTCATATCATACTTGTAATCTGCTTTGTATCAAGCACTTAAAGCAGAATCTCACACCAACACACAGACAAGCTTGTGAAAGTTAACCATCTTAGCCTCAATTTATGCATTGCTAAGATTTACATTATGATGCTATTTACACAAGTGCACATATTCCTCAATGAATTCTAGCCTTCTTCATTCAGGGTACCACTGAGATCTGTACTCATCAATTCTCTGAGATATCACATGATCTAATTTTAAAAATATGCTGTGATTAATACAGCTTTTTGTACTAATTTTCTTCATTGGATTACATCCTTCCTCAGTCCTGACCTGACCTACATCAGAAAACACTGTTGCTTCAGTTATGACAGTTTTAAAATAGTTTTCATCCTACTAAGATGAACTGCCAGCACTGTTATTTTACCAGTGGCTCAGACCAGTTTGGCTTAATAATTTACAATGTACTTAGACTGTAAAGTGTTTTAATACAGATAAGCCTTTATTCACATAAAAAAACCCATCTTATACACAATTCTACAGCACCCAGGGTATATTCTACCTCCCTCTCCCATTTGTTTGGGAACACAGGTGCTGCTGTGTGAATGTACAGTGACAGGGGAGAGGAGGGAGAACCAGCCTCCTCCCATTTCAACAGAAGCTCCTACAAACTTCAACAGACCTGGAAGTCGAACAACAAAAGCAAGCTTAAACATATTTTCTAATCTAAAGTTAGGCATGTATTTTTAGGACCACAAGTTTTGTCTTTCGGGAAAGCACTCTGCTTGGGGGCGGGGGGCTGTGGCAGAAGGGGTCGAGTTTGCCGACGACACCGGCGTGACCACAACGACAAAGCCCGCCTGCCCCCAGGGCTCGCCACTCTCCTGGCCGCCGGGACCTCCGCTCGCCGCTGCCGGCGCACCTCTCTCCGCCGCAGAGGCGGGCACAGCCACCCGCGCGCTCGGCAGGCGGGCGATCGCCGCCGCTGTCCCGGCGGCCCCGCAGACACCGAGCGCGCTGCGGAACCGGCCCCGCGGATGCCCACCTGGGGCCCCGCCCGCGCCAGCCCCAGCGGCCCCCGAGGGAGGCGGCCGCGGCGCCGGGACTCCCGGCCGCCCCGGGGAGCCTCCGGCGCCGCCGCTCTAACCCCGCAGCCAGTGGAAGCACAACACCGCCTCTGCGCCACCGACAGCGCAGGCCTGCGCCGCGCCCCGCCCGAGCTCGGTCCCCGCCGCCCCGGCTCCGGTACCGCTGAGTGAGGCCAAGGAAGCGGGTGGAGGCCGCCTCGGCGCCGCTTGGCTCCATACGGGCGTACGGCCGCAAGCCTCACCGCTCCAGCGCCGCTCCCGCCGCTCCGTGCGCACATCCCGCCTGCGCCCGCCCCGGTCCGCGAGTCACCGAGGCGCCGCGGCGGCTGCCGGCAGGGCCCGCCGGGAGCTGTAGTCCCGGGCGGCCCGGCCCCGGCCCTCGCGAATGGCGGGGGGGGCCGCCACGCTGCTCCCGCAGAGCCGTTATCTCTCAGCTAGTGCTACTCAATAGGAGCCAACCCCTCTGCCACCTCCCCATTCACCTGCGGTCCCTTCCGTGTTCCTTAATACTGCTACTGCTGCACCAGTAAAGGCACTGTGAGAGCTGGCACCAGCGGGACCCAAGACCAACCACAAAACCACGGATGAAGTGCAAAGAGTAAATTTATTCTCGATACCTCACAAACCGGGACACCTTAGAAGCAGCAGCCAGGCAGAGGCACGTAGGCACGGCGGAGTTCTTCCTTGCTAGAGAGTGGTTTTGGGAGAGTCCTTGTTAACGAGAGACAGCCTGAACCTGTTGGATTTTGCTGGTGTATCGGGGATTCACACAGGTATAGTTTACCATTGCACTTTGACCTTTCCTAAAGCCTGGAGGAATCTCCAGCATGTTGGACAGGGTGGCTCCGAGTCCCTCACAGGCCTACGGTATCCAAACACAGGTGTTCCACTGGTCAAGTGCACAAGACTGAAAACTGATTAGTGTGATATATGTGTTTCTCAGCGCCCTGGGTGCAAGTCAGTTGAGCATGTTTACAACCCTCCTTCCGATACTCTCTTACTTTCCCACAGGCACATAAAATGTTTTTTCAACCTGCTCACCTACAGCTCAGAAGTTGTCTCCGGACTGACATTCTCATGTTCAATCATGAGAATTGGGGTGAAACCTTACCCAGGAAGGAACAACAGCTCAATTCAGAGTTACTTCTTTAACAAAGTTGAAAAGTCAGACAGCACTTGGGCACAGTCTTTGGCTTGCTAGGCCGTCACCATCTCACTTCAATCGCAGTTGAGTCTTAAATTCCAGCCAGGGTGGAATGCAGGCACAGAGCCACTGCGTGAAAAAGAGCCATAAAAATTGAAGTTTAGGGTTTTTTTAAATGTTGGGGGTAGGAGGCAGGAAGCACTTCTGTAGTATGCAATAATTTCAATGCTGCAATAAATCTTGAACACGATAAAAACCACAATATTTTTTACACAAAAGGCTGCCTTCCATACAACATGCTGCAATTCTTGTTCCATTTTCTCAAACAACAAGCACAGAAAGATGGAAATGAGAAAGGTAGTTGCAAATTTAGAAAACAGTGTGTCCTAAGAGGTATGCTGTAAATGCATTGGTTTGGATGCTGTCTAGCTAAAATTTGAGATTCCTATTGGCAGCTTTTAGCAATGACAGGTATTTCTAGTATTCTGTTGCAGGATGCAGCATGTCTCTGCAATAAGAGAATGGCAGTCACAAATAGAACTGCCATAGCTTTATTTGTAATTACTGCTGATTCTGTACAGAATCATAGGATTGTCTAGGTTGGAAGGGACCTTTAAGATCATCTAGTCCAACCATCAACCTAACTCTCATAAAAAAAACCCCACCCACCAAAAAACCCGCCATCACTAAACCGCGTCACTAAGCACTATGTCTACCCGTCCTTTAAATACCTCCAGGGACCATGCCTCAACCACTTCCCTGGGCAGCCCATTCCAATGCTTAATAACCCTTTCAGTGTAAAAATTTTTCCGGATATCCAATATGAACCTCCCCTGGTGCAACTTGAGGCCGTTTCCTCTTGTCCTATTGCCTGTGACTTGGAAGAAGAGACCGATCCCCCACCTCCCTTCAACCTCCTTTTAGGGAGTTGTAGAGCGCGATAAGGTCTTCCCTCAGCCTTCTTTTTACAGACTGAACAAACCTAGCTCCCTCAGTCTTTCCTCAAAAGACTTCACTAAACCATGTCCCCCAGTACCATGTCAACCTGTCTTTTGAACACCTTCAGGGACCATGCCTCAACCACTTCACTGGGCAGCCTATTCCAATGCTTAATTTGGATTGCTTCCAGTGTAAAAATTTTTCCTAATATCCAACCTGAACCTCCCCTGGTGCAACTTGAGACCTTTTCCTCTAGTCCTGTCACCTGTGACTTGGGACGCCACTCTCCTGGCCGCCGGGACCTCCGCTCGCCGCTGCCGGCGCACCTCTCTCCGCCGCAGAGGCGGGCACAGCCACCCGCGCGCTCGGCAGGCGGGCGATCGCCGCCGCTGTCCCGGCGGCCCCGCAGACACCGAGCGCGCTGCGGAACCGGCCCCGCGGATGCCCACCTGGGGCCCCGCCCGCGCCAGCCCCAGCGGCCCCCGAGGGAGGCGGCCGCGGCGCCGGGACTCCCGGCCGCCCCGGGGAGCCTCCGGCGCCGCCGCTCTAACCCCGCAGCCAGTGGAAGCACAACACCGCCTCTGCGCCACCGACAGCGCAGGCCTGCGCCGCGCCCCGCCCGAGCTCGGTCCCCGCCGCCCCGGCTCCGGTACCGCTGAGTGAGGCCAAGGAAGCGGGTGGAGGCCGCCTCGGCGCCGCTTGGCTCCATACGGGCGTACGGCCGCAAGCCTCACCGCTCCAGCGCCGCTCCCGCCGCTCCGTGCGCACATCCCGCCTGCGCCCGCCCCGGTCCGCGAGTCACCGAGGCGCCGCGGCGGCTGCCGGCAGGGCCCGCCGGGAGCTGTAGTCCCGGGCGGCCCGGCCCCGGCCCTCGCGAATGGCGGGGGGGGCCGCCACGCTGCTCCCGCAGAGCCGTTATCTCTCAGCTAGTGCTACTCAATAGGAGCCAACCCCTCTGCCACCTCCCCATTCACCTGCGGTCCCTTCCGTGTTCCTTAATACTGCTACTGCTGCACCAGTAAAGGCACTGTGAGAGCTGGCACCAGCGGGACCCAAGACCAACCACAAAACCACGGATGAAGTGCAAAGAGTAAATTTATTCTCGATACCTCACAAACCGGGACACCTTAGAAGCAGCAGCCAGGCAGAGGCACGTAGGCACGGCGGAGTTCTTCCTTGCTAGAGAGTGGTTTTGGGAGAGTCCTTGTTAACGAGAGACAGCCTGAACCTGTTGGATTTTGCTGGTGTATCGGGGATTCACACAGGTATAGTTTACCATTGCACTTTGACCTTTCCTAAAGCCTGGAGGAATCTCCAGCATGTTGGACAGGGTGGCTCCGAGTCCCTCACAGGCCTACGGTATCCAAACACAGGTGTTCCACTGGTCAAGTGCACAAGACTGAAAACTGATTAGTGTGATATATGTGTTTCTCAGCGCCCTGGGTGCAAGTCAGTTGAGCATGTTTACAACCCTCCTTCCGATACTCTCTTACTTTCCCACAGGCACATAAAATGTTTTTTCAACCTGCTCACCTACAGCTCAGAAGTTGTCTCCGGACTGACATTCTCATGTTCAATCATGAGAATTGGGGTGAAACCTTACCCAGGAAGGAACAACAGCTCAATTCAGAGTTACTTCTTTAACAAAGTTGAAAAGTCAGACAGCACTTGGGCACAGTCTTTGGCTTGCTAGGCCGTCACCATCTCACTTCAATCGCAGTTGAGTCTTAAATTCCAGCCAGGGTGGAATGCAGGCACAGAGCCACTGCGTGAAAAAGAGCCATAAAAATTGAAGTTTAGGGTTTTTTTAAATGTTGGGGGTAGGAGGCAGGAAGCACTTCTGTAGTATGCAATAATTTCAATGCTGCAATAAATCTTGAACACGATAAAAACCACAATATTTTTTACACAAAAGGCTGCCTTCCATACAACATGCTGCAATTCTTGTTCCATTTTCTCAAACAACAAGCACAGAAAGATGGAAATGAGAAAGGTAGTTGCAAATTTAGAAAACAGTGTGTCCTAAGAGGTATGCTGTAAATGCATTGGTTTGGATGCTGTCTAGCTAAAATTTGAGATTCCTATTGGCAGCTTTTAGCAATGACAGGTATTTCTAGTATTCTGTTGCAGGATGCAGCATGTCTCTGCAATAAGAGAATGGCAGTCACAAATAGAACTGCCATAGCTTTATTTGTAATTACTGCTGATTCTGTACAGAATCATAGGATTGTCTAGGTTGGAAGGGACCTTTAAGATCATCTAGTCCAACCATCAACCTAACTCTCATAAAAAAAACCCCACCCACCAAAAAACCCGCCATCACTAAACCGCGTCACTAAGCACTATGTCTACCCGTCCTTTAAATACCTCCAGGGACGATGCCTCAACCACTTCCCTGGGCAGCCCATTCCAATGCTTAATAACCCTTTCAGTGTAAAAATTTTTCCGGATATCCAATATGAACCTCCCCTGGTGCAACTTGAGGCCGTTTCCTCTTGTCCTATTGCCTGTGACTTGGAAGAAGAGACCGATCCCCCACCTCCCTTCAACCTCCTTTTAGGGAGTTGTAGAGCGCGATAAGGTCTTCCCTCAGCCTTCTTTTTACAGACTGAACAAACCTAGCTCCCTCAGTCTTTCCTCAAAAGACTTCACTAAACCATGTCCCCCAGTACCATGTCAACCTGTCTTTTGAACACCTTCAGGGACCATGCCTCAACCACTTCACTGGGCAGCCTATTCCAATGCTTAATTTGGATTGCTTCCAGTGTAAAAATTTTTCCTAATATCCAACCTGAACCTCCCCTGGTGCAACTTGAGACCTTTTCCTCTAGTCCTGTCACCTGTGACTTGGGAGAAGAGACCGACCCCCGCCTCTCTACAACCTCCGTTCAGGTAGTTGTAGAGAGCAATAAGGTCTCCCCTCAGCCTCCTTTTCTCCAGGCTGAACAACCCCTGCTCCCTTAGCCTCTCCTCATAAGACTTGTGCTCCAGACCCCTCACCAGCTTCATTGCCCTTCTCTGGACCCGCTCCAGCACCTCCATGTCTTTTTTGTGGTGAGGGGCCCAAAACTGGACACAGTCCTCAAGGTGGGGCCTCACCAGTGCCGAGTACAGGGGGACGATCACCTCTCGAGTCCTACTCACCACGCTGTTCCTGATACAGGCCAAGCTACTGTTGGCCTTCTTGGCCACCTGGACACACTGCTGGCTCACGTTCAGCCAACAGTCGACCATCACCCCCAGGTCCTTTTCTGCCAGGCAGCTCCAGCCACTCTGCCCCAAGCCTGTAGTGCTGCAGGGGGTTGCTGTGACCCAAGTGCACCCGGCATCTGGCACTATCAAGTTCCATACTTAACCAAAAATAAAAAAAACCAACATAATATATAAAAATCGATTGTATAAGCGTATGTACTGAGAAAGAGAGAGAGAATAGTTAAAGAAAGGGACAGACAAAAAAGCCTGAGAAATAGAATTATGGGCATATTAATAAAAATAAGTTATTCACTGGAAAAGATACAGGATGGTAATAAACTTGAAGGTTCATCAAACTGAACATCTACCTTCTTTGTTGAATTTCCAGAATCAGATGTCCCTTAATCTGCTTCCACCTTTATAATAGCATGGGTCATTCAAGTCCATTTTGTATGTATTATAAAGACCAATGAAGAGCTCAAATCACCACTTGTGATACCCAAACTGACAGTGATTTCAAATCACTATTTTTCTCTCTAAACAAAGACTCTTCATCATTACTTCTGTTAAGGCATTATAAAGCAAGTTTACTTTCTAACAAACTTCAGGACAGATGAGATCCTCAGCACCCTGTAGACAAGGAATATACTTTGAAAATTATTGCAGACTGTTAGACAGGAATACAGCTGGTCTATTTCAGCCTGACAAGTAACACTACAATCAAGATTTCAAAATAACTCTATCAGTCCATTTTATCTCACCAACTTTCGCGAAAAACCACAAACTCACTTTTAGTGACACTTTAAAAGGATGCAGTTTCTCTTTGTAGCAAAACCATTTTGTAATTCTCCACTGATGATCTATCTATCATGTTCTGAAGTACACAGTACAAAGCACTTAGATAACATAAAATGATACAAAAGGAGAAGATATGTTCGATTTATTTTTACCAGATGAAATCAAACCCACTCATCTTTTTCACAACTGAACAAGGCTAGAAGCAAAGTTCTCAAAAGCAGACTAAGCCACAAAAAATGAAGTCTGAAGTTTGGTTGGTTTTTTTTAAATGTTTGCAAAAGAAGTGATGAAGTCATGAAAACCCTGGGCACATACAGGACTAGAGTAAGATGGCTCAAATTCTACATAAGTCCACATAGTGAGCATTCTCTATCCTCTTGTTGGTTTTGGACCTTTGAATGTATTTAGCCAGGTAAGGACTTAGGCAGAATTCAGACCATTCTAATGTCCACCGGGGACAAAAACATTTCTAGTGCGCAGGCAAACTTTACTCACCATGACTACCTCCAAGCTTTCCCCTTCACACTGCACATTCAGTGGACCTGTTCAGACCTGAAGTGCCATGGGTTGGCCACGGCCTGAACAAGTTTGAGATTCTACATTCAGTGTTGCATATTTGCCAACCCTGAAGGCTTTAACAAGGCCAAAGTGCAGCCTGCTTGCAAAACAACCATATAGAATGAGAGACAAAGTACTACATATATATATATTTATACATATATTTATATATATACATATATATATTTGATGAAGACCTTAAAAATCACAATGATTCACGCAGAGGAAGTAGGAAAATACTTTATGCTTAGCAAAAGAGATTTCCAGAAAAACCTACAATACTAGCAAGGCCAATGCACCCAGAAGCAGACCATCATCTGCTTCTTCCTATCCTTTTGTGCACTGATCATTTAATGGATTGTAAAGGTATAACATAACATGAGGAGAGCTTTCTGCGGAAAGTACACCTATTCAGCATGCCTGCAAGGTGCAGAAACTAGTCAGTTCCAAGACAGCCAAGCAGGTAGGTCAGATGTGCCGTGCAATGCTGCTCTCAAGTCAAGATGCCACGCCAGAATGACTTCCGTTCACACTATGTGACTAAAATAGTGGGTCTGCACTGTGATTTGCCTGCCAGATGAAAAGCGATGGGAATCCAAGACGCATCTAGACAGCATTGTACTGAATACTGAGGAAAAGCCAGTCATCGCAGTTTGTGCACACGAGACACTAAAATAAAAATGTAACTTAAAAGAAGCTAGAATCACCACAATAGCTCTCTCTGAAGTGTGGTCAGCACCACATTTGACACCAAGCAAACAGGCAGAATCTCAGTGTGCAGTGGGGAATTTGGTATATGAATGACAGTTCTGGCTTACTAAAAATGAGACCCAGCTGATGCAGAGAGGGGTGAAAATCCAAATTAAATCCAGTAAAGCAAATAAATCCCAAACCAGAATGCTAGCCATTAGGAAAAAGCTAACAACAACCAAGGTCCACTCCGACATAGGGATAAAACTTCAATTACTATTTTTTAGGCTAATGCACAAAATGTCTAACTTATTCCAACTCTAACCACTGTACGATTCTTATGGAGAAAAAAACCCACGAACATTAAACGGTATTTCTTCTGGGGAAAAAAAAAAGGTATATTGCATAGGTAGAACTAAAGTCATTATCTTCTAATATGCACTGGAAAATACACAAGATTGACTGATCTAGCTATTTTTGTGGGTAACTGGCTGAGCCAGCCATTTCCATAAAACCAATTATTTTCAGTAATTAAAATATTTTAAAAACCTTAGCGAAGCAGTGGATCACGATAAAACTAAAGATAACAGTTTAACAATAGAATTACTTGCTTTTACAAATATTCTAAATTTCCCAAATGGAACAACTCATCTGTACAGTTCTTCGTACAGTTTTGAATAATTTTTAAGGCAAAGTTAAAGGACACGAATTTCCTTTCCCATAGGCATGACTTTCTTATGTCTCCAAGAATACGTGCACACGCCTATCTGTACATATACACAAAGACATAAGTACAATCGAACGTATATATAACACAGATGTCAACAAAAGAAAACGTAGCCTTATCCAGGGCTGGAGGTTCACCCAGACCTCATTCGGAAGAGTTCTTCAAGAGACTTGCTGTTTGTTGGTTTATTTAAGACAAATCTCTGAAGCTGCTTCCGACTCCTCCGCTTTCAGGGTCACCATCTGATCCGACAGGCCGCTGCAGAAGGTCGAGGGGAATGAACCCCTCGCCTGCCCCTCCCGGGCTGCCGGCTTGGCTCCCGCCAGCCGCACCGCCCCGGGCAACCCGGCGCCGGGGCCACCCAGCACCGCCGAGCGGCAGCGGCGCCGGCTCCCGGCCCCCTCCCGCCGGCCGACCGCCGGCGTCTCTCGGCCGCTCCCAAGGCAGGTAGTTACCAGAGGGCTCTCAGAGGCGTCGGGCACCAGCAGCAGCTGGCGGTGAAGCTGCCCGGCGCACCTGAGAAGGGCATCGGGACGCCCTCCCGCCGCAGCTGCCCTGCCCCTCGACCCGCCGCTGCAGCGCGGCGCCTCGACAGCCCGCGGGTCTTCGGCGGCGGAGCAGGCCGCAGGCCGCGGAGCTCCGGCCCGCGCCGTCGCCGGGTCCTAGAGCCCGCGGCACCGGCGGCGGAGAGGCTGCGGCATTGTCCGTCGGGCAGCTCGAGACGGGGAGCGAAGCCCCGGATCTGTCATCGTCCTGGCCAGGGCCAGCTGCCCTTAGCTCAGTCCCTCCAGGGTCTGGAGTTTTCAGAGGCCGCAGTTTTTATCCTGTCCTGGCTGGACGCAGCTTTCTGAGCGGTCTGGGGGTCTGGCTGCAAACACCGGGTGCTGTGGCAGTTACATGCCAGTGTGCGCTGTAAGGAAGAACGAGGGCTCCGCTTGGTGCAGAAGCACAAATGGAGCAGGGGTGACAGAGCGCTGGGGATGTGGCGCTGGGTGTGCAGGGTTCCTAGCTTTTGTATTGGTGACAGCCACGCTTCTGGTGACAGCACACTGAATGGGTGGTGCTCAGGCACAGTGACAGATGGTCCCCCAGCTTCCATTCCCCTGCTTGTGGCAGTTGAGCGGGTGGGCAGGTGAGAGATGGCTGCTTGTTCCTCCTGTCTGTGTTGAGCATGTGCATTTCCATGCCACTATTAGCATTGCAGTCTCTGTTGGTGCCACAGTTAGAGATCTCTGAGTACCACCATCTACTGAAGGCTGGGGTCAGCTGGGTACCCAAGTGAGGCTACGGTCTGTGCGCTGGGTGACACCCTGGTAATGAAACAGAGCTGGAGGAGATGACCTCCGGGTGGGGAGGTGTCATTGGGTGATATTGTCTAAACGACAATAGATTATCGCTTTCTCAAACCATAACAATGGGTCATCCACAGCTTCCCTGGGGAACCTGTTCCAGTGTCTCACCAACCTCACAGTAAAGGATTTCTTCCAAATTTTTGGTGTTTTTAGTAAACATAAATTTTTCAGGAAATTCAGGGTTGCATGGGGCGAAAGAAGTCCCTCTGTCCATGTGTCCTGCTACATAAATGTCCGGGGGCAGGGCCATTGTTCCCGGCTCTCAGTATGGCCATGGTACTGCTGCAATATTTAGACCTAACAGATGGGTTTAGGAATGGAAAGTGAATGCCTGTTTTCTGTAAGGGCCATGAATGCTGACCCTTTTCTCTGTCTGCTGCTTTCCTGTGCACCAGATTAAGCTGTTTTGTTTTTCTCCCTTCTATAGTTTTTCTATGAAAGATTTTAATACTAAAAATAAAATAAGGTCTGTTCTGGTACGTGTTACCCCTGTGCAAAGCTTACTTCCCTCCGTTTGTTTTTCTCTTCCTGAAAGCATAATCCTCTATTTCTGCGTGCCATCTTTTAAATGATACTGTGAAAATAATTTTCTAGTACAAGAGGAAGAACATGTGGGTCACGTGTTCAGAAGCAGCAGACTTTGTTTTCATGATAAAAGCTTTATGCTGTTCCAGTTGATAAATTTTTAAAATATCTTATAGTAGTACTTGAAAACCTTACTGAGGTATTGGCACTTGTCCTAAAAGCAATCAAGGTCAAAGAAGAGACACGGACTAAATGGGACAAATTGGTGTCGCTTCTGTGTGCTTTTCAGGCTTTGCCACAAAACATCAGCAGCTTCGTGACTAATGACAGCGAGTCCTGATGTGGTTGTGGTGAGTTGTGGTTTCCAGTAATGTCCTTTGTTCATAACCTACAGTGTGTAATTTTGACTTCAGTCAGAAAGAGATTTTTCCAAAATGGAATGCTTCTCAAAGCAGTTGCCTTTTATGAACTTCCCACGAGAGCAGATCTTCCGAGGCAATACACTGGGCAGTAGAAGTCATTAGCAAACAAACCCTTGCGCTCTCTTTGCCAATCTTTGAGTTCTCAGTTGCAATAGTTGAGATATAAAACCCTGTTCCTCTACGTGTTCGGCACAGCCTAAAGCATTCGCCAGTCTGCCAGTCCTTATTGGTAGCCTGATGGATAGCAACACCAGGGTTTTGACTTCCACCTCCCCCCGCTAAAAAAAAACCCCAAACATCTGGGGAGTCGCTTGTTCTCGCTGATTTTTCAGTTCTAAATGAAACTTTAAAAAAAGAAATTGTATAATTTACAAACAGACTTGCATTGTTTAAAGTGCAACTGCCAAATAACTGTAGCATGCAATTTATTAGGTGTACCTAAGCAGTTAGGTATTTGTTGTACTTGTCTAAAAATAGAGGCGACTGAATGTTACAGTGTTTTTCCCCCGATATTTTGACAGCGTGCCTTGAAGTACTGTATTTCTGTCTCACTTTCAGTGGGGTGTTTCCCTGGCAGACAAGAGAGTGACCCGAGAGCAGACGGAAGGGAAGAGGAAAAAGTGGCTCCTCTTTATTTATTTTGTGTTTATTTTGTGCTGTTGCATACAAATCTGTAGTTTTTAAGGAGAAAAAGCTGTGTTTAGGTGAATTTCTCTCCGTCAGGCCCGGCCGCACGGGCCCCGTTGCCAGGGCAACAGCCCGCGGCCCGCCGGGGCGTCTTCTCCATGGCAACCCGTCCCGGACAGATGAGCGGAAGGGTGGGCCAATCAGAGGCGCGGGCGCCGTGCTCTGACTGGTCAGATGGCTACGCCAGGGTGGGGCGCAATGGTGATTGACGGCAGTAACAGACCAATGGAGCGGGGACGTCCAGGGAGGAAGGCGGGGTGGGGGCGGTGGCCAATGGGCCCACGGCGTGGGCGGGCCGAGGCGCTCCGGAAGCGGGCAGGGGAAAGTGGTGGCCGGCTCGAAGTGGGAGTACGGCGACCTGGGCGGAAAGCGGGACCTGGCGGGTGGGTACTCAGCCGGGCCGGGCCCTCGGAGCTGCAACTGGACTACGTCAAGGTGAGCGGGGGGCGGCGGGGGGCCTGAGGGCACCGTGAAGGGGAACAGGGTGGTCCTGGGGTCCCTCGAAGGATGTTGGTGGGGGCCTGGAGCGGGGCTTGAGGAATAGTCTTCCTGAGGGGTAACGAGGGGGCTGAGGGGAACCTGGGAGGGACTGGGGCGAGGCAGGGCTAAGTGAGCGGAGG
>NW_015090846.1:7038540-7044512 GCF_001431845.1 Calidris pugnax
GGGCACTGAAGGGGTCTAAGGGAGGGATTGTAGGGGGCTGAGGAGGAACATGAGGGTCTGAGAGAGGACCCCTGCGGGTGTCGCAGTGAGGGTTGGCCTGAGGGGAGCCCTGAGCTGGGATGGGGAGAGGGTTGTCTGGGGGTTTGTGAGACTCCTGTTTTTGCGGGTAGAGTGGCCTGAAGTGGGCCCTGATTTGGAGGAGGGTGTGAGGAGGAGATGGGAACGGCCTGAGTGGTGATGGGGGGAAAGGAGGAGGCTTGGGGGTGTTGAGGGGCTGGAAGGGGGGGTGGAATTTTGGGGGGTCCCCCGGTATTTGGGGGAAAAAAATGTTTGTTTTGAGGATGAAGTTACCAGGAAAGCACAGAGCCCCAAGATTTGTGGGGCAATGAAAGTGCTGCCAAGGGACGGTGAGGACAAGCCACAGCTTTGTGTTCTGGCACCTTCAGTGTGGGAGCGATTGCTGGACACCAGATGTTTTTCACCCGGCCCCGGGAGAATGAAATAAGGTGTTTTTGAGGATTAAGTTGCCAGGAAAACAAGGGGCCCCAGGGTATCCTGAAAAGTGGCTGTAGTGCAACTAAAGCTACCAGTGAGTCAAAAAAATGCAAAGCTCTAGTGGCCTGTATCAACAACTGTACCACAAATGATGCCAAATAATACTTTTTCATCCACTCGGCTGTAGTCTTTGAAAACCTCCAGGAAAGAAGAAAGCATTTGATTCCTACCCAGCTTTATTTGAAAGGGCCTTTTCCTTTCTCAGCAGAAGGTCAACTGCCACGATTTCTCCATGGTCGCCCTTTTTTCTGCGGCCACAGTACAGGACAGATGGAAAGGATCCAGAGTGCTCTGTGAATATGAGGTATGTCTCTGATGTGCATCCATGTTTTTCTTAAGGTAGTGTGGAATTTGAAGTTAACATAAATAAGGTCTGTTCTGGAGCATATTATGGCCGTGCAAAGCTTACTTCCCTCTTACTTTTCTTAAAAGCATAATCTTCTTCCCCCTTATGACCACAGCCTCTGGTCAGGGAGCTTATTCTGCCCTGGGGGTTCTCTGGGGTCAGACGTGTGCTGGGCCCACAGTTGACTGCAGGTTTGGGACTGGCTCAGCTGTTTGGGCAGGTGTGTTTTGGCATTTAGAGGAGCAGAGTTAAAAGCTTGAGCTAAGACCTTCAGGACCAGTTAAGGTTCAGCGGTAGATGTAGGAGAAAGTGGACTTCTATGTTGCTTTTTTTTTTTTTTCCCCCCAGGTCAATAATTTTTCTAATGAGTGTTCAGATGTGGCAAGATGGTTAATTACTATGCTTTTATTCCAGATGCACTATATTTTCCAGAAATTCCTGACTTTATTGCGGATGGAATTTTGGTTTTTTCACCAGTTTTGCTGTGTACTGTGTAAGTTGCTGATATCATTTCTCTTAAAAAGGCTGATGGTGAGATTATCTAGCAGGGTTGAGCATCTTGTATGCTCCTGTATATAGAGTTTTAGCATTTCTCAAGAAAGTTGCATGGATGTAGTGTCTTTCGGGGTATGGGCCTTTCCGCATTGTCCACGGTGTCCCTAGAGCTTTTGCAGGTTGTGGCAGCCCCTCACAGATTGTGTCAGGGCATCGCTTATTTTGTGGGTCTGTACAAGAGTCCGGAGTCCGTGGGAAGGCAGAAGATGGGAGGTGCCCACAGAATACAGGACACAGCTGGAAAGAGCATGAATTAAGGAATAGGGCTGAGTATGGCTTGAAGGTCTGCTTGACACAACTAAGCTGCGTTTAGCATAAACAATGAGTTAGAAAATACTGTGAGTCTTTGTTTTTCTAACTTGGCTAAATGTAAACAGGGGCCTAAACATGTATGCAAGTAGCAATTGTATAGGTCAGCACCTTGTTATCTTTCAAGAGGAACTTATCTCTGAAAACAGGACGTGTCAAGGTCATCAAAGCATGCAGAGCCAGCCTAAACCAGCCTTGTAGCTTTGTCAGCAAGAATAGAGAAGCAGATGACTGCAGTTCACCAAAAGAACACAGTGGTGAAGAGGAATGGATAAAGTAAACGATCACCAGAGGTCTTTGAAGACCACCAAGAGACTGAAATACGCATATGGGAGTGGGTGGCAACGTATGATAATGAGTTCTTAGACGAATAATGAATATGTATGTTTAACTTTTATATAAGCTGTGTAACTAATCACTTTCGGCACGCACATTTGAAGGAGCGATCCCCTGTGCATCCAGCGCTGCAATATAGAATATCTGCTTAATAGTCATCCTGACTATTGAGTTCTGTTTTTGGCTTTCGTGGCATCAAGCAGCTCCCGAGGAGTAGCTACTGCAGGGGATTCAGGGTTGCGAGTACAGGACAGGAGCTGTTGGGAAGAAGTGGGGTTCCTTCCCTGAGAGTTCAGGAGAAGAGAAGGGGTTTCTAAAGCTTTGGGACTGGGGGATGACTAGGAAAGGATGGCAGGTTCATCAATCTTTATTGTATCAGTTTTGCGTTTGGGTGTTGATGAGGTCTGGTGTGTTCTAGTCTCTTGCCTTTGAGGTGAGTCAGGTAGTATTGGGCACAACGGTAATTTTATTTCTTGGCATCTTAGGTGCTAAAAGCAATGACCGCCACAGGATCCTGTTTTGGAATCTGCATGGAGCTGGTGAGTGGAGAGCTAACGGTGCTTTTGAAGAGGGGGTTTTGTGGAAGAGGTTGGTGTTGATGGGTGCGATGCTGGCTGCTGACACTGTTTTGTGCACTGTGTGTTTTTGTTGCAGATGGTGACTAGGACCCCGGTGACTACAGGAACGTCCCAGCTAGCGGATGGGGGTCGGTGGTTTTGTGTTGAGGACAGATGCAGGCCCCTAGCCCTGTGAAAGCTAAGTGGAGGGACCAGGGCTGGGGAGGGATTGGGAGGAGGAGGGGACAACTTGGCAATTGTAGGAGGGGTTTTGAAGTTGTGTGGTATTAGAAAGAACATGTGCCTGGTGGCTCTGAGTATACATGGCAGCTCAGTGAAGTGTTTCTGGTTTTGCAGGCTGTGTGGGCTGCCTTTTGAAATGGGTGAGTGTTTGAGGTGAGCTGGGTAATGGAGAGGAGGCACACTGGGCTGGTGATTTCTTGCACATTCAATGGTATTTTTGTGTCTCTTGGTTTCTTAGGTACCACAAACAGATTGGCTCTGGAATCCATGCAGAGATTTCTGCCTGGCTTTCAGGGGCACGTTTCCCTGGCAGTCTGGTAGCATCTCTCTGGTGCAGTGCTGCCAGCCAGATGTCCCTCTCCCTTGGGTAGGACAGGAAAAAGCCCCCGGTCAAATGATGACTGGGCGTTTTGGAGACGGAGAGCACAATGGTGTCAGTTCAGAGCTGGGCCAGTTAAATTAGTGCCAAAGGAAAGTCAAACACTTTTATAGTGTATTTTTATTGACTGTATCTAAACGTACACAGAGCTTTCCAGGGAAAGGGAAGGGAGGAGGCGCTTCCCCCCCACCGGGCAGAGGGGTTTGTTACACTGTTGGGCTGAGAAGGTGTTCCAAGTGGCATCAGTCAGTCTTAATAGGGACTTGAAGCGTCGGGAGGGCTCTGGCTTTGGCAGGCTGTGCCGTCTTTGAAGCTGAGCTGTTTCCCCAGAATCATCCTGTAGCTCAGCTTCTGTCCTGTCCCTCAGTCTGAGGGAATTCCTCTACTCTCTCCTCTGTGCTGTTTTGTTTGATGCTGAACTACAGTTGGGGATTGTTGTTTTGCAGGTGCTTCGTTGTCCACGTCTCATGCTGCTTGATAGCTGCCCCAGCCTGGGTTTGCAGCCAGTGGTGGGCCTGAGGGG
The DNA here is from genome assembly GCF_001431845.1 of Calidris pugnax. Classification (NCBI taxonomy): domain Eukaryota; kingdom Metazoa; phylum Chordata; class Aves; order Charadriiformes; family Scolopacidae; genus Calidris; species Calidris pugnax. Next base: position 7,042,344 of record NW_015090846.1, read on the forward strand.
AAGGGACCAGCCCTGGGTCTGGGCATTTGGTGCTGTCTTTTTGCGGTGAATAAAAAGGTGGGGGGAGGGTATTTGGAGAGTGATGATGTCATTTGGGGGCCCCCAGAGTTACCGAAGGGGGCAATGATACAGCAGAGGAGCAGGTGAATTGGGGATGTGGGGTCACATGGGGTTCCCCCCTAAAAGAGGTGGGTCATTGTGGGCTCAGTTAAAGGTCACTCCCATAGTTAAGATTTACTTGCATTTGGAGCAACAGTGTGTGCCAGTAGTGACCTTGAGAGCAGGGGAGGAGTGAGAAATACAAGTTTTGCATCCTGAAGCACATCCTGACAAAAACAGAGCACAGTCTGGGAACCAAAACCTGTCTTGATAGTAGAATAATTGTTATTGTGATAAGCTCAGTAGAAGGTAAAAAAATATTATTGTAAGTCCATGATTGGGCATTATGGGGGGAGTAGGTTTCTGTCTTGGTGTATATAAGTCTCTCTGTGTAGCAGTAAAGATGGTCAAATTGGATTTTTTGATTCGCTTACTGCATGACCTACGAGTCTGTGATTTCTTCATACGCCACAGGTCACAGCCCCAAAATGTCTGAAAAGTCGGGAGGGGGGGGATTAAAAAATAACAAAACCTGAAAATATTAGTGTGAAGTGTTGAAATAGAGAACACTCTCTCATTTATATATAGATGGGAAAATAATATTTATGTATATAAAAGGAGTTTGGAATAAAACCCTGTATCTCTAAGGATTCTATGATTCTATGTTATAAAAAAGATCTTATAAAAATGATAAAAAATATTTGTAAAAAATATTAGTGTCAAAATAGATGTCTAAACAGATAAAGTAGATATTCTACATAAGTGTTAATGTGTATGTCAATGTGTAAGTCTAAGCCCAAACAGATATTCTATTTAAGTGTAAAAAAAATACCTTTTCTCTAAGTCTGTATAGATATGTGTAAATGGATACTGAGGTGTAAATGTGCTGTAGATGGTTCTAAACTGCAAAGAAAGCCTCTTAATAGAAGGGATTTAAGAACTGGCCCTCCCCTCTAATCTCTCTTGAAGCCGTAAAAGCGCTTTCCAAAGCTGCCCCTTCCCCCATTTCCCCTCCCACTTGAGGGCCCCCGAACTGGGGACTTTCCCCCGCAGGGCTGCGTACACTGAGCAGGAGCTGCCACCATGGCACAAAAGTACCGGATTCTGGTCTGCACTGGGGTAAACCCCCAATTTTTTTGGAAAAAAAAAATATCCAAATCTAGGGCAATGGCTGTGGCCGCCTCGGCTGCGAGTGGGGACAGGGCAGAGAGCGGGAAGCCCTGCCCGCCGGTGAGTGGTTACAGTCCGTGGGTGGAGGGAAGTGGGCAGAATGCGGTCATCGCTGCTCACCCCGGTGAGGTCTCAGAAGGGGACAACAAGCGTGGGTGCTCAGCGGCCACAGGCTGGAGTTGGGGACGGGGAGCCGCACGCGGGCAGTGGTCCCGCCCCCTGCCAGGTTGGCCCCGCCTCCGGGCCACCTTTGGCCACACCTCCCGATGCCTTGTCCCTGCCCGTCGAGGTTACACCCCCCGGCCCGACGTGACCGTGCCTTCCGAGGAGCGCATGCGCGGTTCCACAAAAGCCCGGGGTTGCGCTGAGCCCGAAGGAGAAGCAGCCACCCTCCAACCCCCCGGAGACCCAATGGGCTCCCTGCCACCCGGAGCGGGTTCTGTGCTTCCCAGCCCCGGGAACGGCCGTTAGCGCTGCGGTACAGAGGGCAATCTCTGTGGTTTTTCAATCTTCCAGGGACCGGAAATTCCCCCTCGGTCCTCCAGCATATGTCTAAGGGACCGGAAGTATCCACTCAGTCCTCCGGCGTACGTCTTTATGGTTCCGCGGTCCTCCAGGAACCGGAAGTTATAACTCAGTCCTCCGGCGTACGTCTCTATGCTCCTTTGGTCCTCCAGGGACCGGAAGTTTCCCCTCAGTCCTCCGGCGTACGTCTCGATGGTGCCGCGGTCCTCCAGGGACCGGAAGTTCCCCCTCAGGGACCGGAAGTTTCCCCTCAGTCCTCCGGCGTACGTCTCGATGGTGCCGCGGTCCTCCAGGGACCGGAAGTTCCCCCTCAGGAACCGGAAGTTTCCCCTCAGTCCTCCGGCGTACCTCTCGATGGTGCCGCGGTCCTCCAGG
>NW_015090846.1:7049040-7059925 GCF_001431845.1 Calidris pugnax
GGGGCAATGAAAGTGCTGCCAAGGGACGGTGAGGACAAGCCACAGCTTTGTGTTCTGGCACCTTCAGTGTGGGAGCGATTGCTGGACACCAGATGTTTTTCACCCGGCCCCGGGAGAATGAAATAAGGTGTTTTTGAGGATTAAGTTGCCAGGAAAACAAGGGGCCCCAGGGTATCCTGAAAAGTGGCTGTAGTGCAACTAAAGCTACCAGTGAGTCAAAAAAATGCAAAGCTCTAGTGGCCTGTATCAACAACTGTACCACAAATGATGCCAAATAATACTTTTTCATCCACTCGGCTGTAGTCTTTGAAAACCTCCAGGAAAGAAGAAAGCATTTGATTCCTACCCAGCTTTATTTGAAAGGGCCTTTTCCTTTCTCAGCAGAAGGTCAACTGCCACGATTTCTCCATGGTCGCCCTTTTTTCTGCGGCCACAGTACAGGACAGATGGAAAGGATCCAGAGTGCTCTGTGAATATGAGGTATGTCTCTGATGTGCATCCATGTTTTTCTTAAGGTAGTGTGGAATTTGAAGTTAACATAAATAAGGTCTGTTCTGGAGCATATTATGGCCGTGCAAAGCTTACTTCCCTCTTACTTTTCTTAAAAGCATAATCTTCTTCCCCCTTATGACCACAGACTCTGGTCAGGGAGCTTATTCTGCCCTGGGGGTTCTCTGGGGTCAGACGTGTGCTGGGCCCACAGTTGACTGCAGGTTTGGGACTGGCTCAGCTGTTTGGGCAGGTGTGTTTTGGCATTTAGAGGAGCAGAGTTAAAAGCTTGAGCTAAGACCTTCAGGACCAGTTAAGGTTCAGCGGTAGATGTAGGAGAAAGTGGACTTCTATGTTGCTTTTTTTTTTTTTTCCCCCCAGGTCAATAATTTTTCTAATGAGTGTTCAGATGTGGCAAGATGGTTAATTACTATGCTTTTATTCCAGATGCACTATATTTTCCAGAAATTCCTGACTTTATTGCGGATGGAATTTTGGTTTTTTCACCAGTTTTGCTGTGTACTGTGTAAGTTGCTGATATCATTTCTCTTAAAAAGGCTGATGGTGAGATTATCTAGCAGGGTTGAGCATCTTGTATGCTCCTGTATATAGAGTTTTAGCATTTCTCAAGAAAGTTGCATGGATGTAGTGTCTTTCGGGGTATGGGCCTTTCCGCATTGTCCACGGTGTCCCTAGAGCTTTTGCAGGTTGTGGCAGCCCCTCACAGATTGTGTCAGGGCATCGCTTATTTTGTGGGTCTGTACAAGAGTCCGGAGTCCGTGGGAAGGCAGAAGATGGGAGGTGCCCACAGAATACAGGACACAGCTGGAAAGAGCATGAATTAAGGAATAGGGCTGAGTATGGCTTGAAGGTCTGCTTGACACAACTAAGCTGCGTTTAGCATAAACAATGAGTTAGAAAATACTGTGAGTCTTTGTTTTTCTAACTTGGCTAAATGTAAACAGGGGCCTAAACATGTATGCAAGTAGCAATTGTATAGGTCAGCACCTTGTTATCTTTCAAGAGGAACTTATCTCTGAAAACAGGACGTGTCAAGGTCATCAAAGCATGCAGAGCCAGCCTAAACCAGCCTTGTAGCTTTGTCAGCAAGAATAGAGAAGCAGATGACTGCAGTTCACCAAAAGAACACAGTGGTGAAGAGGAATGGATAAAGTAAACGATCACCAGAGGTCTTTGAAGACCACCAAGAGACTGAAATACGCATATGGGAGTGGGTGGCAACGTATGATAATGAGTTCTTAGACGAATAATGAATATGTATGTTTAACTTTTATATAAGCTGTGTAACTAATCACTTTCGGCACGCACATTTGAAGGAGCGATCCCCTGTGCATCCAGCGCTGCAATATAGAATATCTGCTTAATAGTCATCCTGACTATTGAGTTCTGTTTTTGGCTTTCGTGGCATCAAGCAGCTCCCGAGGAGTAGCTACTGCAGGGGATTCAGGGTTGCGAGTACAGGACAGGAGCTGTTGGGAAGAAGTGGGGTTCCTTCCCTGAGAGTTCAGGAGAAGAGAAGGGGTTTCTAAAGCTTTGGGACTGGGGGATGACTAGGAAAGGATGGCAGGTTCATCAATCTTTATTGTATCAGTTTTGCGTTTGGGTGTTGATGAGGTCTGGTGTGTTCTAGTCTCTTGCCTTTGAGGTGAGTCAGGTAGTATTGGGCACAACGGTAATTTTATTTCTTGGCATCTTAGGTGCTAAAAGCAATGACCGCCACAGGATCCTGTTTTGGAATCTGCATGGAGCTGGTGAGTGGAGAGCTAACGGTGCTTTTGAAGAGGGGGTTTTGTGGAAGAGGTTGGTGTTGATGGGTGCGATGCTGGCTGCTGACACTGTTTTGTGCACTGTGTGTTTTTGTTGCAGATGGTGACTAGGACCCCGGTGACTACAGGAACGTCCCAGCTAGCGGATGGGGGTCGGTGGTTTTGTGTTGAGGACAGATGCAGGCCCCTAGCCCTGTGAAAGCTAAGTGGAGGGACCAGGGCTGGGGAGGGATTGGGAGGAGGAGGGGACAACTTGGCAATTGTAGGAGGGGTTTTGAAGTTGTGTGGTATTAGAAAGAACATGTGCCTGGTGGCTCTGAGTATACATGGCAGCTCAGTGAAGTGTTTCTGGTTTTGCAGGCTGTGTGGGCTGCCTTTTGAAATGGGTGAGTGTTTGAGGTGAGCTGGGTAATGGAGAGGAGGCACACTGGGCTGGTGATTTCTTGCACATTCAATGGTATTTTTGTGTCTCTTGGTTTCTTAGGTACCACAAACAGATTGGCTCTGGAATCCATGCAGAGATTTCTGCCTGGCTTTCAGGGGCACGTTTCCCTGGCAGTCTGGTAGCATCTCTCTGGTGCAGTGCTGCCAGCCAGATGTCCCTCTCCCTTGGGTAGGACAGGAAAAAGCCCCCGGTCAAATGATGACTGGGCGTTTTGGAGACGGAGAGCACAATGGTGTCAGTTCAGAGCTGGGCCAGTTAAATTAGTGCCAAAGGAAAGTCAAACACTTTTATAGTGTATTTTTATTGACTGTATCTAAACGTACACAGAGCTTTCCAGGGAAAGGGAAGGGAGGAGGCGCTTCCCCCCCACCGGGCAGAGGGGTTTGTTACACTGTTGGGCTGAGAAGGTGTTCCAAGTGGCATCAGTCAGTCTTAATAGGGACTTGAAGCGTCGGGAGGGCTCTGGCTTTGGCAGGCTGTGCCGTCTTTGAAGCTGAGCTGTTTCCCCAGAATCATCCTGTAGCTCAGCTTCTGTCCTGTCCCTCAGTCTGAGGGAATTCCTCTACTCTCTCCTCTGTGCTGTTTTGTTTGATGCTGAACTACAGTTGGGGATTGTTGTTTTGCAGGTGCTTCGTTGTCCACGTCTCATGCTGCTTGATAGCTGCCCCAGCCTGGGTTTGCAGCCAGTGGTGGGCCTGAGGGGAAGGGACCAGCCCTGGGTCTGGGCATTTGGTGCTGTCTTTTTGCGGTGAATAAAAAGGTGGGGGGAGGGTATTTGGAGAGTGATGATGTCATTTGGGGGCCCCCAGAGTTACCGAAGGGGGCAATGATACAGCAGAGGAGCAGGTGAATTGGGGATGTGGGCAGGTGCTTCGTTGTCCACGTCTCATGCTGCTTGATAGCTGCCCCAGCCTGGGTTTGCAGCCAGTGGTGGGCCTGAGGGGAAGGGACCAGCCCTGGGTCTGGGCATTTGGTGCTGTCTTTTTGCGGTGAATAAAAAGGTGGGGGGAGGGTATTTGGAGAGTGATGATGTCATTTGGGGGCCCCCAGAGTTACCGAAGGGGGCAATGATACAGCAGAGGAGCAGGTGAATTGGGGATGTGGGGTCACATGGGGTTCCCCCCTAAAAGAGGTGGGTCATTGTGGGCTCAGTTAAAGGTCACTCCCATAGTTAAGATTTACTTGCATTTGGAGCAACAGTGTGTGCCAGTAGTGACCTTGAGAGCAGGGGAGGAGTGAGAAATACAAGTTTTGCATCCTGAAGCACATCCTGACAAAAACAGAGCACAGTCTGGGAACCAAAACCTGTCTTGATAGTAGAATAATTGTTATTGTGATAAGCTCAGTAGAAGGTAAAAAAATATTATTGTAAGTCCATGATTGGGCATTATGGGGGGAGTAGGTTTCTGTCTTGGTGTATATAAGTCTCTCTGTGTAGCAGTAAAGATGGTCAAATTGGATTTTTTGATTCGCTTACTGCATGACCTACGAGTCTGTGATTTCTTCATACGCCACAGGTCACAGCCCCAAAATGTCTGAAAAGTCGGGAGGGGGGGGATTAAAAAATAACAAAACCTGAAAATATTAGTGTGAAGTGTTGAAATAGAGAACACTCTCTCATTTATATATAGATGGGAAAATAATATTTATGTATATAAAAGGAGTTTGGAATAAAACCCTGTATCTCTAAGGATTCTATGATTCTATGTTATAAAAAAGATCTTATAAAAATGATAAAAAATATTTGTAAAAAATATTAGTGTCAAAATAGATGTCTAAACAGATAAAGTAGATATTCTACATAAGTGTTAATGTGTATGTCAATGTGTAAGTCTAAGCCCAAACAGATATTCTATTTAAGTGTAAAAAAAATACCTTTTCTCTAAGTCTGTATAGATATGTGTAAATGGATACTGAGGTGTAAATGTGCTGTAGATGGTTCTAAACTGCAAAGAAAGCCTCTTAATAGAAGGGATTTAAGAACTGGCCCTCCCCTCTAATCTCTCTTGAAGCCGTAAAAGCGCTTTCCAAAGCTGCCCCTTCCCCCATTTCCCCTCCCACTTGAGGGCCCCCGAACTGGGGACTTTCCCCCGCAGGGCTGCGTACACTGAGCAGGAGCTGCCACCATGGCACAAAAGTACCGGATTCTGGTCTGCACTGGGGTAAACCCCCAATTTTTTTGGAAAAAAAAAATATCCAAATCTAGGGCAATGGCTGTGGCCGCCTCGGCTGCGAGTGGGGACAGGGCAGAGAGCGGGAAGCCCTGCCCGCCGGTGAGTGGTTACAGTCCGTGGGTGGAGGGAAGTGGGCAGAATGCGGTCATCGCTGCTCACCCCGGTGAGGTCTCAGAAGGGGACAACAAGCGTGGGTGCTCAGCGGCCACAGGCTGGAGTTGGGGACGGGGAGCCGCACGCGGGCAGTGGTCCCGCCCCCTGCCAGGTTGGCCCCGCCTCCGGGCCACCTTTGGCCACACCTCCCGATGCCTTGTCCCTGCCCGTCGAGGTTACACCCCCCGGCCCGACGTGACCGTGCCTTCCGAGGAGCGCATGCGCGGTTCCACAAAAGCCCGGGGTTGCGCTGAGCCCGAAGGAGAAGCAGCCACCCTCCAACCCCCCGGAGACCCAATGGGCTCCCTGCCACCCGGAGCGGGTTCTGTGCTTCCCAGCCCCGGGAACGGCCGTTAGCGCTGCGGTACAGAGGGCAATCTCTGTGGTTTTTTAATCTTCCAGGGACCGGAAATTCCCCCTCGGTCCTCCAGCATATGTCTAAGGGACCGGAAGTATCCACTCAGTCCTCCGGCGTACGTCTTTATGGTTCCGCGGTCCTCCAGGAACCGGAAGTTATAACTCAGTCCTCCGGCGTACGTCTCTATGCTCCTTTGGTCCTCCAGGGACCGGAAGTTTCCCCTCAGTCCTCCGGCGTACGTCTCGATGGTGCCGCGGTCCTCCAGGGACCGGAAGTTCCCCCTCAGGGACCGGAAGTTTCCCCTCAGTCCTCCGGCGTACGTCTCGATGGTGCCGCGGTCCTCCAGGGACCGGAAGTTCCCCCTCAGGAACCGGAAGTTCCCCCTCAGTCCTCCGGCGTACATCTCGATGGTGCCGCGGTCCTCCAGGGACCGGAAGTTCCCCCTCAGGGACCGGAAGTTTCCCCTCAGTCCTCCGGCGTACATCTCGATGGTGCCGCGGTCCTCCAGGGACCGGAAGTTCCCCCTCAGGAACCGGAAGTTCCCCCTCAGTCCTCCGGCGTACATCTCGATGGTGCCGCGGTCCTCCAGGGACCGGAAGTTCCCCCTCAGGGACCGGAAGTTTCCCCTCAGTCCTCCGGCGTACATCTCGATGGTGCCGCGGTCCTCCAGGGACCGGAAGTTCCCCCTCAGGAACCGGAAGTTCCCCCTCAGTCCTCCGGCGTACATCTCGATGGTGCCGCGGTCCTCCAGGGACCGGAAGTTCCCCCTCAGGGACCGGAAGTTTCCCCTCAGTCCTCCGGCGTACATCTCGATGGTGCCGCGGTCCTCCAGGGACCGGAAGTTCCCCCTCAGGGACCGGAAGTTCCCCCTCAGTCCTCCGGCGTACATCTCTATGCTCCTTTGGTCCTCCAGGAACCGGAAGTTCCCCCTCAGTCTTCCGGCATACCTCTCTATGGTGCCGCGGTCCTCCAGCATACTGGAAAGTCTCCCTCAGTCGTCCGGAAATCCATGTTTATAGCATTTGAGGCCCCCAGAACAGCGGATGTGCCTCTCAGTCGTCCCAAAACAAATCTTTATGGCCCTGCGTTGGTCGGGGTGCGGGGTATATAAGTCACGACCCCTAGTCAGGGAGCTCATTCTGCTCCGGGGCTGCTCTGGGGTTAGAGCTGTGCTGACCCCTCAGTGAACTGCAGCTTTGGGGCTGGCTCAGCTGTGGGGGCAGGGGTGTTTGGGCATTTAGAGGAACAGAGGTAAGAAGTCTGAGGCAAGACCTTCAGGGCCAGATAAAGTTCAGTGATACATATAGGAGAAAGTAGACTTTTATGCCAGGTTTTCTTTTTTTTGTCTTCCCCCCTCCCTCCACCCCTTCCAGGTTAATAATTTTCTAATGAGTGTTCAGGTGTGGTAAGAGGGCTAATTAGTATGCTTTTACCTATTCCAGGTGCACTGTATTTTCCTGGAATTCCTGACTTTATTGAGGATGGAATTTTGGTTTTTTCCCCCAGTTTTGCTGTATCCTGTGTAAGTTGCTGATATCATTTCTCTTAAAAAGGCTGATGGTGAGATTATCTAGCAGGGGTCAGGGTGAGTCAGATCAAGTAGCTACCAGCTGGTTGCAAGGGCAGCTCTTCAGTAAGCGTTTTTTGGGATGAGCAGAGCTATGTGGGAGAGGCTCTTCAGCGGTAGTGAAGCAGGCCCCATCTCCAAGATTTTAAGGCCGCTTTGTGCAAGGCTTAATGTTTGTGAGAGCGGCAGAGATGATGTGAGATGAACTGACCATAATCCCTGCTCCCTGTCACCGGGCCTTGCTCAAGGGTAGGATGTAGAGAAGTCAGGAGTGGCAATGAGCACAGGAAAAGAGGCGGGGGGAGGCAGGAAGATGCTTTTTAGATTTTTCTTATTATCATTATTTGACAAAAAATTAAATTAATTTTCCCAAGCCGAGTCTGTTTTGCCTGTGACAGGTGAGTGATCTCTTTGTCCTTATCCCAACCTACAAGCTTTTTCACTATATTTTCTCCCTCTGCAATGTTGAGGAAGGGCAGTGATAGAGTGGCAGCAGACAGCCTAGATTAACCCCCCACAGGTTACAGTTATCAGACTCCTTGTTCCTATTCTTTAATTTTTCACTCTGTTTCTTGTACCCCATCACTTTTGATAGAATCATGCAATTGTCGGGGTTGGAAGGGACCTTTAAAGTCATCTATTCCAACCATCAACCTAACTCTGATAAAAACCATCACTAAACCATGTCCCCCAGCACCATGTCAACCTGTCTTTTGAACATCTCCAGGGATGGTGCCTCAACCACTTCACTGGGCAGCCTGTTCCAATACTTAATAACCCGTTCAGTGTAAAAATGTTTCCTAATATCCAACTTGAACCTCCCCTGGCACAACTTGAGGCCTTTTCCTCTAGTCCTATCACCTGTGACTTGGGAGAAGAGACCGATTTCCCCCCTCCAGTTACACCCTCCTTTCAGATAGTTGTAGAAAGCAATAAGGTCTCCCCTCAGCCTCCTTTACTCCAGGCTGAACAACCCCAGGCCCCTCAGCCTCTCCTCATAAGACTTGTTTTCCAGACCCCTCACCAGCATGTCCCGATGTGCACGCGCGGCTTCAAAATGGCAGTCACGCATGCGCGTGCCAACAGTTCCCAATGTGCACGCGCGGCTTCAAAAGGGTGGCCGCGCATGCGCGTACCCACACTTCCAAAAGCGCACGTGTGGCTACAAAATGGCGGCCGTGCATGCGCGTGATGATACTTGCTACTGCGCACGCGCGGCTTCAAAATGGCGGCCACGCATGGACTTACCCATGCATCCCAATGCGCCCGTGTGGCTTCAAAATGGCGGCCACGCATGGACTTACCCATGCATCCCAATGCGCCCGTGTGGCTTCAAAATGGCGGCCACGCATGGACTTACCCATGCATCCCAATGCGCCCGTGTGGCTTCAAAATGGCGGCCACGCATGGACTTACCCATGCATCCCAATGCGCCCGTGTGGCTTCAAAATGGCGGCCACGCATGGACTTACCCATGCATCCCAATGCGCCCGTGTGGCTTCAAAATGGCGGCCACGCATGGACTTACCCATGCATCCCAATGCGCCCGTGTGGCTTCAAAATGGCGGCCACGCATGGACTTACCCATGCATCCCAATGCGCCCGTGTGGCTTCAAAATGGCGGCCACGCATGGACTTACCCATGCATCCCAATGCGCCCGTGTGGCTTCAAAATGGCGGCCACGCATGGACTTACCCATGCATCCCAATGCGCCCGTGTGGCTTCAAAATGGCGGCCACGCATGCACTTACCCATGCATCCCAATGCGCACGTGTGGCTTCAAAATGGCGGCCGCACATGCGCGTGGCCACACGTCACAATGCACACGCGCGGCTTCAAAGTACAGGGCTCTGCAGGGCTCTGGTGGGTTCTGCAGGGGTTTGTTGGGCTCTGCAGAGGTTTTTAGGGGTCTGTAGGGGTTCGTATGGGTTTCGTAGGCATCTGAAGGTGTCTGCAGAGGTCTATAGTGGTTCATAGGGGTTCGATGACATCTCTAGGGGTCTGTAGGGGTCTGCAGGAGACAGCAGGGGTTCGTATGGGTCTGTAGGGCTCTGTAGGAATCTGTAGGGGTCTCTAGGCTTCTGCAGGGCTCTGCAGGGGTCAGCAGGGCTCTGTAGGGGTCTTCAGGGCTTTGAGGGCCCTGTAGGAGTCTGCAGGGTTCTGCAGGGCTTTGTGGGGGTCTGTAGCGGTCTACAGGGCTCTGTAGGGGTCTGTAGGGGTTCGTATGGCTCTACAGGGATCTGTAAGGGTCTGGTGGGTTCTGTAGGGGTTTGTTGGGGTTTGTAGGGTTCTGCAAGGTTCTGCAGGGGTCTGTAGGGTTCTGCAGGGGTCTGCAGGGGCTCCTAGGTGTACGCAGGGGTTTGTAGAGGTCTTTAGGGATCTGTAGGAATCTGAAGGGGTCTGCAGGGGTTTGTAGGGGTCTGTAAGGGTCTGCAGGGTTCTATAGGTGTCTGTATGGGCCTGCAGGAGTCTGTAGGGGTTCGTAGGGGTCTGCAGGAGTGTGCAGGGCTCTGCAGGGATCAGCAGGGCTCTGCAGGGGTCTCCAGGAGTGTGCAGGGCTTCGTAGGGGTACAAAGGTGTTCGTATGAATCTGCAAGGATATGTAGGTGTCTACAGGGGTTTGTAGGGATCTTTAGGGGTGTGCAGTGGTTCGTAGGGATCTGTAGGGTTCTCTAGGGTTGTGCAGGGTTCTTCAGGGGTCTTTAGGAGTTTCAAGGGATTCATAGGGGTCTGCAGGGCTTCGTAGGGCTCTGCAGAGGTCCCCAGAGTTCTGTAGGTGTTCATAGGGGTCTGCAGGGGTCTGTAGGGGATTCGTAGAGGTTTTGTAGGCCTCTGCAGGGGTTCGTAGGGTTCTGCAGTGGATCGTAGGCATCTGCAGGTGTCTATAGTGGTTTGTAGGGGTTCAATGACGTCTGTAGGTGTCGGCAGGGTTCTGTATTAATCTGTAGGGACCTGCAGGTGTTCGTATGGGTTTGTAGGGTCTGTAGGGCTTTGCAGGGGTCTACAGGGTTTTTTTGGTGGTACGTAGGTGTTCATAGGGATCTGTAGGGGTCTGCGGGGGTCTTCAGGACTTCGTAGGCTTCTGTAGGGCTCTACAGGGGTCTGCAGGGGTCTCTAGGAGTCTCAAGGGATTCAAAGGGGTCTGCAGGTGTTCGTAAGCATCTGTAAAGGTTTGTAGGTGTTCATAGGGGTTCATAAGTGGTCTGCAGGGGGCTGCGTATTCTGCAGGGTTCTACAGGGGTTCGTAGGGTTCTGTAGGTGTCTCCAGGCATCTGCAGGGGTCTATAATGGTTTGTAGGAGTTTGATAATCTCTGTAGGGTTCTGCAGGGGTCTGCAGAGGTCTACAGGGACCTGCAAAGGTTCATAGGGGTCTGCAGGGCGCTGCAGGACTCTCTAGAGATCTATTGGGGTTCATAGGGGTCTGCAGAGGTCTGTAGGGGTCTCTCCTCTCTCTGTGGGCTGTCCTTCACCCCTCTTGTCCCCAACACCCCATTTTCTGGCTCTGTGCTCTACACCTCCAGGTCCCTCTCTCCTGTATTTAAGGGCAGGTGGGGACGTGTTGTGGGGCTGTGGCCATGCCTCCCCTTGCCAACGAGCTCCAGCTGGGGCTGGGGCAGCCTAGGTGGGAGCCGTGATGTGATGGTGAGCTGGGCCGAGGGTTTAAAGAGGCTGCGAGGGGGTCGGAGAAGACTCAAGAGCAGGGCTGTGCCGAGAGTCTCTGGCTGGGGAGGAGGCAGAGACAGAATCCTCTGGACAGCGAAGGTCTCTCGCCTGCGCCAGGAGCTGCGGTGAGCCATGTGTCTACCGAACGCGTCCCTCCCCGTCCCCGCCGGGCTTCTTCTGGTCCTGTCGCGTCGCGGTCCCGTCCCCGCTGGGCTCCTCCCTGTCTCGTCCCTGACTCCACGTCATT
>NW_015090846.1:7059935-7060200 GCF_001431845.1 Calidris pugnax
CCCGCCGCTCTCGGGGCGGTCCCGTGGCGGTCCCGTCCCCGCCGCTCTCGGGGCGGTCCCGTGGCGGTCCCGTCCCCGCCGCTCTCGGGGCGGTCCCGTGGCGGTCCCGTCCCCGCCGCTCTCGGGGCGGTCCCGTGGCGGTCCCGTCCCCGCCGCTCTCGGGGCGGTCCCGTGGCGGTCCCGTCCCCGCCGCTCTCGGGGCGGTCCCGTGGCGGGCCCGTCCCCGCCGCTCTCGGGGCGGTCCCGTGGCGGTCCCGTCCCCGCC
>NW_015090847.1:0-1115 GCF_001431845.1 Calidris pugnax
AAACCGCTACAGACCCCTGCAACCACCTACAGCCTCGTGCAGCCCCCTAAACACCCCTAAGGACCCCTACAGACCCCTGCGGATACCTGCAGATGCCCTAAGAACCAAAGCAGACCCCTACACACCCCTAAGCACCTCGACAGACCCTGACAGACCCCTGGAGGCCCCTGCAGAACACTAAGAACCACTGGAGACCCCTGCAGACCCTGCAGACACGTAAGAACCCCTGCAGACCCCTAAAAATGCCTAAAAAAACCTGCTGACCCCAGCAGACCCCTACGGACCCCAATAGACCACTGCAGACACCTACTGACCCCTACAGACCTCTAAGCACCCCTACAGACACCTACGGTCCCCTGCTGACCCCAGCGGACCCTCGTAGAACCCTAGAGACACCTGCAGACCCCTACAGATCCCTGAAGACACCTAAGAACCCCTACTGACCTGAGCAGAACCCTGTAGACAACTAGAAACGACTGCAGACCCCTAAGAACCCTTAGGGACCCCTAGAGACCCCTGAAGACCCCTAGAGACCACTACAGACCTCTAAGAACCTCTAAGAATCCCTAGAGTCACCTGCAAACCCCTGCAGACACCTAGGAACCCCCACAGACCCCTGCAGACACCTAAGAACCCCTAGAGACCCCTATGGACCCCACGGGACCCCTACAGAACCCTAAAAACCCCTGCAGATCCCTACAGACCCCAGCAGACCCCTAAGAACCCTTACAGATCCCTGCCGACCCCTAAAGACCCCTAAGAACCCCTACAGAACCCTGCAGACCCCTAAGAAACTCTGCAGACCCCTAGAGACTCCTAAGAACCCCTACAGAACCCTGCAGACCTCTAAGAACCCCTAGAGACCCCAAAAGACACCAACAGACCCTTGCAGACCCCTAAGAAACCCTGCAGATCCCCTGCAGAACCCTACAGACCCCAGCAGACCCCTACGAACCCCTATGGACCCCTGCAGAACCCTATGAACACCTGTAGAACCCTAAGAACCAAAGGACCCCTACAGAGCCCTGCAGACCCCTAATCACCACTAAAGACCCCTAAGAACACCTATTGATCCACACAGACCCCAGCAGACCCATAAGAACCCCTACACACTC
>NW_015090847.1:3820-4323 GCF_001431845.1 Calidris pugnax
AACCCTTTCAGTGAAAAAATTTTTCCTAATATCCAGCCTGAACCTACCCTGGGGCAACTTGAGGCCATTTCCTCTTGTCCTGGGGAAAAAGTTCTTCTAAGTACCATATACACTTATGGGAAATGATGAAACTACACTTAATTGGAAGAACATCTTGATCTTGTGGCAAAAATTATTGTAAAGGCTTGAGGGTCACGTATGAGGGATGGGAATAACCTTTGTGACAGGCAACCTTGGCTCCATTTCTGAGCTTTCCCCACATGGAAATGGAGGAGCTGGGTTGGCGGCAGGGTCCGGTGGGACAGGGGCAGTGCAGGGCTCGGTGCGGAGTCCCTGCTCTCCGGTACGAAGTCAGCATCTCTCCAAAGCCAACTGCAACCTCCAGAGCACTCCCTGCTCCCTCACGGAGCCCCCCCCACCCCAACGGGGGCCTCTGTCCCCCCTTACCACTCACCCCTCTACGGCCCAGCGCTCCCCACGGCCTCAGCCCCGCGGGATCGGCC
>NW_015090847.1:5216-8538 GCF_001431845.1 Calidris pugnax
CCGGGCTCCCCTCCCGGTCCCTCCCGGCCGGGGCTCCACACGCAGCCGGTACCGGAGCCATCCCCCCGCCCATCCCCGCAACCGACGGCTCCTCCGCCACCCGTGATCCGTGGGGGGGACTCGGCTTGACGGGTGTTGCCCCCGGGGCCGGTCCCCGCCGCAGGATCCAGCGGTGGCCAAAGAGGAGAGGAGAAGACATCCCAGCGGAGGAACCGTCGAGGAGGAGCCATGGGGAGCGAGGAGGTGGTGAGGGAGGAGCTGGGGAACCTCCACGGCATCCCCCTCTACAAGTCCTTCGTGGAGGGCTGGCCCCAGGTGGAGGCTTTCCAAGCCCGGCCGGATGACCTGCTCATCTCCACCTACCCCAAATCGGGTGAGTAGTCCCCGGGGGAAGGGCGTGAGGGGTTTTTGGGGGGGAGGACAGAGTGTGTGTGTGTGTGTGGGGTGACCCCCAGCCGTGGCATCGCTGTCCCTCAATGCCCCAGGCACGACGTGGCTGAGCGAGATCCTGGATATGATCTACCAAGACGGCGACGTGGAGAAGTGCCGGCGGGATGCCATCTTCAACCGGGTGCCCTTCCTGGAAATGAAAGCACCCCGGATCCCGAGCGGTGAGCACACACACACACACACACCCCCCCCCAAGCCCAGCTGCACCCCCCTGGGTTGGATGGGGAGGCAGCTGAGCCGGGGTGAGGGTGCTGGGGCTCCCACTGCTAAGCCCCCTGTCCCACAGGTGTGGAGCAGCTGGAGAAAACCCCATCCCCACGGCTGGTGAAGACCCACCTCCCAATCCACCTCCTCCCGAGCTCCTTCTGGGACAAGAACTGCAAGGTAACACCAGGAGCGACCCCCCCACCTCTGTCCCCAGCTGGGTGGCAGGGAGGGGGTGCCGCTCTGCACCACCCAACCACCGCATCCTCGGCTGTCCCCAGGTCATCTACATGGCCCGCAACCCCAAGGATGTCGTCATCTCCTACTACTACTTCTACCAGATGGCCAAGATGCACCCCGACCCTGGCACGCTGGCAGAGTTCCTGGAGACCTTCATGGCTGGCAAAGGTGGGGGGCTGAGCCCCAGGATGCCCACCTCAAAATGCTGGTGGCATCCCTGACCACCCCGGCTTTTCGGCTCACCCTTTGATTGCATCCCACAGTGGCCTACGGGTCCTGGTATGAGCATGTGCGGGGCTGGTGGGAGAAGAGGCACGAGAAGCAGCTCCTCTACCTCTTCTACGAGGACATGAAGAAGGTGAGGGTGGGATGGAGGGGAGGGCTCACTGGTGCCCCCCCCCCCCCCCCCCCCCCCCTCCGCATGTCAGCCATCCTGCAGGACCCACGGCAGGAGGTGCAAAAGATCCTGCAGTTCCTGGGCAAGGAGGTGGCAGAGGAGACGGTGGAGAGGATCCTCCACCACACCTCCTTCCAGGAGATGAAGAAGAACCCTGCTGCCAACTACGAGACCATGCCCACTGCCCTGATGGACCACAGCCTCTCCCCCTTCCTCCGGAAAGGTAGGGTTTGGGCCAACGGTTGGAGGGCTTGTCCCCAGGCTGTATTGCAGCTCCCATCCGTGGCTGTGGATATTTTGGGGGGGTGTCAGGATTTACCTCGCTCACTTTTCGGCCCCCAGGGATCTCTGGGGACTGGAAGAACCACTTCACTGTAGCCCAGAACGAGCGCTTCGACCAGCACTACCAGAAGCACATGGCGGGCTCCGACCTCTGCTTCCAGATGGAGGCATGAGGGCTCATCCCCCTTCCCAGAGGGGCTCTGCTTCTCCCTGCCCCCCCCCCAGCAAGGAGGGTGGGTCTGGGGGGGAGCATCCTCATGCTGATTCACTTTCCCCCCCTGCAATAAATTTGGGATAACCAGAGTAAGCCATTGCCTGTGGGGAAAGGGAGGGGGGTGAGGTCCCCCTGAATCCTGGGGGGTACCCCCACCCTCTCAGCAGGGAGAACGGTGGGTGTGGTGGGTTTTCAGAGGGGGGGCACCCTCCCAAAAACCCACCACTGGCCCCTGACACCTTGGGCAGCCCCAGCCCCGTCCTACCAAGGTGCCTGGTGGGGGGCAGAGGGGAGCAAAGAGGGGAAAAACCCCCAAAACCCCGGTGAAGCTGCAGCTCTTGCGTGCGCAGGAGCTTTCCTGCTCCTGGATGGTGACAAGTTTCTTGACAGAGCGGGCGGTGGCGGGGCTTGCCCCAAGTTCCTCAGCCCGTGGTTTCTCACCTCCCTGCCACGCTTGGACACGTCCCCAGCCTTGTCGGAGGGGGCACCCACCCCGCAGCCCCCCACTCGGCTGTGCTGAGCCCTTCCTTGGGGGGTGGCTGGAGGAAACCAGCCCCCATCCCACTGGGGTTTGCTTCGGAGCCCCAAATTCCCCAGTTACACCCTGTTTCCACCCTGTTCTGGAGTTTCCAAGGCTGCAGCTTTTTTTTTTTTTGGGCGGGGGGGGGAGGGCAAGGCAGTCTCACCGGGTTGTTTCATCCCCAAAGAGACGCAATCCGGGTCCACCTCTGACAGCAGCAGGATGGAGGGAGCTCTCCCGCAGGAATAACCCCTTTCCATGCATTTAAGTGCCAGGGAGGACCTTGTAGAGTGGGGTTGATGGTTGGGCTCGATGGTCCCAAGGGTCTTTTCCAACCTGAATGATGATTTGCTGATTCTCTGGGCTCCCCC
Organism: Calidris pugnax; assembly: GCF_001431845.1. Taxonomy (NCBI): domain Eukaryota; kingdom Metazoa; phylum Chordata; class Aves; order Charadriiformes; family Scolopacidae; genus Calidris; species Calidris pugnax. The sequence continues at coordinate 7,895 of NW_015090847.1, forward strand.
AGCTCCTGGCTTTGCCCGTGGTTGTTTGCACACCCAGCCAGTTCTGCTGGCGTAGGAAGGTGGAGGGGCAGGGAGGAGGGCATGTCCCTGCCTGCAGGACACCCGAACGCGGCGTGTCCCGCCTCACCGGGAGCTTGATCCCTGGGGATCCAGTTCCCAAGGTTGCCAACAGGCTGGTGGCTCACCCCCCTGCCCTCCCTGCTCCCCCCTGGTTCACGTTCTCCTGTGGGAAGGAGGTAAGGGGGAGCATCTCCCCACCTTTAGACCCTTTTCCCAGGAGGGTGGAATCAGCCCTGCTCAATCCTGGAAAATTTGGACCCGTATTTGAGTGTCTCGAGGGTCTCAATGCCAGGGGGTGCCAGGGGGGACACGGGATGATGACCCAAAGCCTGACCTGCACATCCCGCTGGGAAGCCCTGCAGCAGTGCGAGGAGCTGGGGGCCCCCCGTGGGTTTTTTTTGGGGGGGGGGACACAGGGTGACGCTCACCCCCCCCTGGGGACGTGGGGTTGGGGTTTTCTGCCGGCGTTTTCACGGAGGGAGCGGTGATTTTTGCCCGCTGTGTTGGTCCAGGGGGGTGCTGAGCACGGCGCAGCTCATCACAGGCGTCCTCAGTTGGAGGGGGGGGGGCTGCGTCCCCATCCC
>NW_015090847.1:9142-32828 GCF_001431845.1 Calidris pugnax
TCCCCCCCCACCGTGTCCAGCAGGATGGCCGGTTTGGAGCCCTACCTGCGGCAGCCCTGGCGCATGGTCCACGGCGTCCCCATGGTCAACGCCTTCGCCCTCAACTGGGAGCGGATTGACAACTTTCAGAGCCGCCCCGAGGACATCGTGGTGGTCACCTTCCCCAAATCCGGTGAGCGGCCCCAAGCCCACCAGACCTGGTGGTGCTGGCTGAAGGAGCCTGGTTTATGGCTGGGACCTGCTGCCCGGGGGACACAGAGCATTTAGGGCTCCCTGGCAGAGCCACGAGGGACTTCCCCTGGTCCCCATGGCACCCAGTCGAGGTCCAAGGGGTTGTTGGTGCTGAGATCCCACCAACGTTGCACTGGGCCCCCCCGCCCCGGTGGGTTTCTTTCCGCAGGCACCACCTGGGTCACTGAGATCGTGGACATGATCCTGCAAGGTGGCAACCCTGAGAAGTGCAAGAGGGACATCATCAGCAACAGGGTGCCCATGCTGGAGTTCGCTGCCCACGGGAAGATGCCGGCAGGTATTGGGGGGGTGGGGGGGTCCTGGATGGGGGAAAGTCTTTGTTTGAGATGGGGGAGATGGACACTCGCTGGCAGGGGGACCACTCCTGGGGGAAACCTCCTTTGCAGGCACGGAGCAGCTGGAGGCCATGGCGTCCCCTCGCATCATCAAGACCCACATCCCAGCTCACATCTTGCCCAAATCCTTCTGGGAAAAGGGCTGCAAGGTAACAGGCTGGAGGGGACGCCCCTGGAGGGAACCCAGCAGAGAAAAGGGGGAGACTTGCTCTGCCGGGACCTTGCAAGTCCCCTAGTGTCACCAAGCTCTCTGCAGATGATCTACGTGGGGCGCAATGCCAAGGATGTGGCTGTCTCCTTCTACCACTTTGACCTGATGAATCAGTTCCACCCTCACCCAGGGACGTGGGCCCAGTACCTGGAGGAGTTCATGGCCGGCAGAGGTGGGACAGGGCACCCGCAGGTGCATCTGGGGATCCTGTGGGGTGCTGTCACCCACTGACACCCTCCTGGCTGCTCTCCCCACACAGTGGCATTTGGTTCCTGGTATGACCATGTCAAGGGCTACTGGGAGCGGAGGAAGGACCACCCCATCCTCTACCTCTTCTATGAGGACTTGAAGGAGGTGAGAGAGCAGGCTGGATGGTGGTATGGGATCTAGGGGGGGTGGCAGGAGGGGTGAGCATCACTTTGTGTCCCACAGGACCTCCGCCGGGAGGTTGCCAAGGTGGCCCAGTTCTTGGGGCAGGAGCTGTCGGAGGCAGCGCTGGATGCCGTCACCCGACACACCTCCTTTGAGGCCATGCGGGACAACCCCACCACCAACTACAGCATGGTGCCCTCCCAATTCATGGACCACAGCATCTCCCCCTTCATGCGCAAAGGTGAGTGGCCCCACGGAGAGCTTCCAGCCCGTGGTCCCACCTGGCCCCCTGCTGAGCCCCATCATCTCACCCGGCCCCAGGCACCACCGGCGACTGGAAGAACCACTTCACTGTGGCCCAGAGCGAGCGCTTCGACCAGGACTATGCGCAGAAGATGTCAGGCACCGACCTGCGCTTCCGCACCCAGATTTGAGGAGGCACCGCCAGATGCCCCCCAAATCCACCCCACGCTGATGACACTGCCACTGCACTTGGTGGGGAGGAAGTGGGGGGGCTCTTTCCCCTTCCCTGGGACTTCTGGAGAGAAATAAAATGTCCTCCCTAACCCCCAAGCGTGGGGTGTTCCCTGCCCTGTGCCTGTGCCGACCCTGGGGCCGTTGGCCTCTCCTGGGGCTGGAGAGGAGCTGGTGGAACCCCATGGTCTCCTGGGGCACTGTGGTGGGGGGATTGCTGCCCACCGCTCGCGGGATCGAGGAGGATTTTGGCAAAACTCCCTGCCGGGAAGCAGGAGGTGGCCTCCCCCTCTTTCCCCCACACAAGGAGGGGGGGACATGGTGCTGGGACCCCAGGCTGGCCGGGAGCGTGGCCGGTGGGGCAGGAGATGCCCCCGTGGGGAGGTCCGTTCCGCGGTGGCTGTGTCGCTCCTCCCTCCCTGGCAAACATCGCTGCTCTCACCCGCCCTCACGCTTCCCTTCCCCTCCCCCTTGTAAAACCAGCTGCAGGGGCCCCACATCTCCCCTCGCCCTCTGCCTTCAGCCTCCCCTCGGCGGCCTCACCCTCCTCCTCCTCGCAGAGCAGAGCAGCGCAGCGTTAGGTGAGCCCGGGTGCACCCTTGGGGGGTGCTCAGCCCCGCGGGGTCGCGTGCCGTGGGGTCCAGGGTGGTGGTGGTGGTGGTGGTTGGGGACTTGGGGGGGACTTTTGGGGTGCAGCCAGCACCCCCTAAAACCTCCCTCTGGGCTGGGGGTCCTTGACCCCCAGAGGTTCCTTGCCGTCCCCCCCTCCCCGGGGGTGCTGTGGCAGGGGGAGAGGTGTCGTGCCTGGGTGATACAGCCCCCCCCCAGCCCCAGGGTACCGTGTCCAGCAGGATGGCCGGTTTGGAGCCCTACCTGCGGCAGCCCTGGCGCATGGTCCACGGCGTCCCCATGGTCAACGCCTTCGCCCTCAACTGGGAGCGGATTGACAACTTTCAGAGCCGCCCCGAGGACATCGTGGTGGTCACCTTCCCCAAATCCGGTGAGCGGCCCCAAGCCCACCCAGCATGTCCCCCCCCACCCCGTGTCCAGCAGGATGGCCAATCCGGACCCCTACCTGCGGCAGCCCTGCCTGATGGTCCACGGTGTCCCCATGGTCAACGCCTTCGCCCGCAACTGGGAGCGGATTGACAACTTCCAGAGCCGTCCCGAGGACATCGTGGTGGTCACCTTCCCCAAATCCGGTGAGCGGCCCCAAGCCCACCAGACCTGGTGGTGCTGGCTGAAGGAGCCTGGTTTATGGCTGGGACCTCCTGCCCGGGGGACACAGGGCATTTAGGGCTCCCTGGCAGAGCCATGAGGGACTTCCCCTGGTCCCCATGGCACCCAGTCGAGGTCCAAGGGGTTGTTGGTGCTGAGATCCCACCAACGTTGCACTGGGCCCCCCCGCCCCGGTGGGTTTCTTTCCGCAGGCACCACCTGGGTCACTGAGATCGTGGACATGATCCTGCAAGGTGGCAACCCTGAGAAGTGCAAGAGGGACATCATCAGCAACAGGGTGCCCATGCTGGAGTTCGCTGCCCAAGGGGACATGCCAGCAGGTAGTGGGGTGTTTGGTGGCTTGGCCGTGGGCCCCCCCTCCAGGGACTGAGCCCAAGGGGACTCTGCCGAGGGCCTGCTAGGGATGTGCTTTGGGGTCCTCCAGGAACAGACCTGCTGGCCAACATGCCCTCTCCCCGTGTGGTGAAGACCCACCTGCCTGCACATATCCTGCCCAAATCCTTCTGGGAGAACCGCTGCAAGGTAACCCCCAACCCTGGTCTCTGCCCCAGGAGGAGTTGCGGCCCCCCTGTTCCCCTGGATGGGGGCAGGACCCCCTGCTGCTCCCTCCAGCATCCTAAGCGGTGTTGGGAGCCCTAGGGGCAGGGTCATCCCCCCTGTTTGGGGGTTCTGGAGCTGCCCTGTGTACCCCATGGCCCCTCGGCAGATGATCTACGTGGGGCGCAATGCCAAGGATGTGGCCGTCTCCTTCTACCACTTTGACCTGATGAACAAGTTTGAGCCGGACCCAGGGACGTGGGCCCAGTACCTGGAGGAGTTCATGGCTGGCAGAGGTGGGACAGGGGCATCCCCCGTGGTGGTGGTGGGGTGTCACTTCACATCCCTCCTCCAGCTCTCTCACTGACAATCCCCGTGGCTGCTCTCCCCACACAGTGGCGTATGGCTCCTGGTACGACCATGTCAAAGAGTACTGGAAGCGGAGGAAGGATCACCCCATCCTCTACCTCTTCTATGAGGACTTGAAGGAGGTGAGAGAGCAGGCTGGATGGTGGTATGGGATCTAGGGGGGGTGGCAGGAGGGGTGAGCATCACTTTGTGTCCCACAGGACCTCCGCCGGGAGGTTGCCAAGGTGGCCCAGTTCTTGGGGCAGGAGCTGTCGGAGGCAGCGTTGGATGCCGTCACCCGACACACCTCCTTTGAGGCCATGCGGGACAACCCCACCACCAACTACAGCATGGTGCCCTCCCAATTCATGGACCACAGCATCTCCCCCTTCATGCGCAAAGGTGAGTAGCCCCGTGGGGGAGGTCTCAGCATATCTTCCCCCCCACCACCCCCTGCTGAGCCCCATCATCTCACCCGGCCCCAGGCACCTCCGGCGACTATCTCAGCATATCTTCCCAGCCCCCTGCTGAGCCCCATCATCTCACCCGGCCCCAGGCACCACCGGCGACTGGAAGAACCACTTCACTGTGGCCCAGAGCGAGCGCTTCGACCAGGACTATGCACAAAAGATGTTGGGCACCGACCTGCACTTCCGCACCCAGATTTGAGGAGGCACCACCAGATGCACCCCAAATCCACCCCCACCAGTCCCGCTCCCTGGCAGCAGCTCCCGCACCCCACCAGCCCTCCTCCCCAGGCACCGACCTGCGCTTCCGCACCCAGATTTGAGGAGGCACCACCAGATGCACCCCAAATCCACCCCCACCAGTCCCGCTCCCTGGCAGCAGCTCCCGCACCCCACCAGCCCTCCTCCCTCTCACTGCCTTCCCCACACCAGAAGGAATTTTGCCAAATTGAAGAGTTTTCTTCTTTTCTTCCCCCCCCCCAAAAAAAATATTTGCACCCACGTGAAAGCTGCTGCTTTGCCACAAAGCCCTGCACAGCCTCACCCCACCTCGCATCACCCCAGCTCCACATTGCCCAACCAGGACAATGGTGTAGGATACACCCCTGTGGCTTTTTTTTGGAGGAATTAAAAAAAGCCAGTGCACAATACAAAGGCGTTTCCCAGCACGTGATGAATAAAAGTTGAAGCAGCTTCTGCACCTGCATCTCTACCCTGGCCAGGGCTCACATAGGGTCTGCACCCACCACCTCCTGCCTCAGAAACCACCCTGCTGATGTCACACTTTGGTGGGGACAGGACAGGGCACAGTGATCATGCCATCCTTCCTTCTCACTGCTGGGGCCACGTGGGAGAGATGAGGTGGGCAGGATGGGGACAAAACTAGCCCCAGGGTGGCTGGGAGATGGATGCAACCTGGGGATCTTGGGACCAACCCTTCCACCCAGGAGCAATGAAGCTGGAATCAAAAGGGGGCTACTGCTGGTCACTTTTGTGCTGTTCTTCTTCCAGGAATCTGGAAGCTGTTATGCTGTCCCAGTCTCCTAACAACCACATCTCCCATCAGGGATGGCCGCAGGGGGGTCAGAGGAAAGAGTCTCCTCAGCTGCTCCCCTCTCACTGTGGCCAGAAAAGCCAGAGATAAAGGGCACACTGCAGGACCATGACACATAGTGACCTTAAAGATCCCTTCCAAGGTAGATGATTCTGTGATTCTGAGTCCAACCATCAACCCAACGCTGCCAAAACCACCACTAACCCATGTCCCTCAGCACCATGTCTACCCATCTTTTAAATACCTCCAGGGACAGCGATTCTACCACTTCCCTGGGCAGCCCGTTTCAATGTTTGATAACCCTTTCCATGAAGAAATTTTCCCTAATATCCATCCTAAACCTCCCCCGACACAACTTGAGACCATTTCCTCTTGTTCTATTGCTCCTTACCTGGGAGAAGAGCCAGACCTCCACCTCACTCCAACCTCCTTCCAGGGAGTTGTAGAGCGTGAGAAGATCTCCCCCCAGCCTTCTTTTCTCCAGGCTGAACACCCTCAGCCTCTCCTCACAAGACTTGTGCTCCAGACCCCTCACCAGCTCCGTTGCCCTTCTCTGGACCCACTCCAGCACCTCAATGTCTTTCTTGTAGTGAGGAGCCCAAAACTGGACACAGCTCTCAAGGTAGGGCCTCTAGGGGGTTAGAACAGCATTGCTAAAAGCTGGTGTTTTTAAAATAGCTGTTTTTATGTAGCAGTCATTTAAGAAAAGGAAACTGTGAGTTGGGTGGTTGTTAGGTCCCAGTTCCTCAGATGCTGTCCCCTCCTCATCATGGTCTCTTCTGCTTGGCACATGTGCAAGACAAACTTGCCCGCAACCTGGAGGAAATATGAATTGCTTGTAGGCACAGAGCATCTCTGAAAATGCAATTTCTTTCTCAGGAGTGGATGAAATAGGCCACGAGGTTAAAAAAAACCAATGACCAGGGACAGGGATGCACCCAGGCACAACCCAGTGCTGAAACAGGGGCTATGGGAGTGTTGGAGCGTGTCCAGAGGAGAGCCACCCAGCTGGTGAGGGGTCTGGAGAACAAGTCACACAAGGAGAGGCTGAGGGAACTGGGCATGTTTAGTTTGGAGAAGAGGAGGCTGAGGGGAGACCTCATTGCCCTCTACAACTCCCTGAGAGGAGGGTGTAGAGAGGTGGGGGTTGGCCTCTTCTCCCAAGGGAATCATGCCAGGAACAGTAGGAATGGTCTGAAGTTGGGGCAGGGGAGGTTTAGATGAGATCTGAGGAAGAATGACTTTGCTGAGAGGTGGTCAGGCCCTGGAACAGCCTGCCTGCAAGTAACTTTGCCCTGAAAAGCACCATCTAGAAAATCAGGGCAGGACGAGTGCAGCTCCCTCGTAAACACCCTTGTAAAACCAGGACTTTGAATCCCTTGATATGAACGCAGTGCCTCCCTTCCCTCTGCTTGTCAATACTGAGGTGTACACATGGCAGGTGAAAGTCCCAGAGGGGACAGAGGAGCCTTCCTCCTCACAGCAGATGCCCGGGAGTGGAGCCATGGACCACAGAAGGGGTTTCCTGCTGGCTTAGAGGCAGGAGCTCAGGGGAAGTCCTTAATGCACACAGTAAGAGTGGCCAAGGGTACGCCCACATCGCATGCAGAGGTCCAGACATCCAAGCTGATGACATCCAGAGCAGAGAATGTTCCTCCCTCTCACTCCTCCAGCCTCGAAAGCCCCAGCTGAAGTCCCATTCATGCCTCCAGGGCAAACAGAGAAGGAAACACAAACCTCTCCTGGTGAAATACCCCCAGGGATGAAATGGCATCCCTCACAATTACAAGGTGAAGCCCAAGTTCAAGCCTCCAGGCCTGATTACTCTTCACTGGGTAAAAAACTGGCTGGATGGCCGTGCCCAGAGAGTTGTGATTAATGGGGTGAAATCTTGTTGGTGGCCGGTCACCAGTGGTGTCCCTCAGGGCTCAGTTTTGGGGCCAGTCTTGTTTAATATCTTTATTGATGATCTGGATGAGGGGATTGAGTGCATCCTCAGTAAGTTTGCAGATGACACCAAACCAGGTGGGAGTGTTGATCTGCTTGAGAGTCAGAAGGCTCTACGGAGGGATTTGGACAGGTTGGATCAATGGGCCAAGGCAGATGCTGGCAAGACAGGGGTGGGACATACCTTCATCAGGTCTCTGCTGCCGCACCTCACTGTAGGGTTGACAAGGACAGGGTACAGCACCTCTTCTCCACCAAAAATGCACAGTTCCAGGAGAGGCCTGGACTTCCTCTCCTTTGTTTTTCTTTTTTTTTTGGCTTTGCAGAGTGGAAACAGCTCCAGTGGAAGCCACCCCAGTATCTCTAAGTTTACGTGCCAAGGCACCCCTGCAGGATTGCACCAGCAGGGAAGAGAGTTCATAAAAATCTTAAATTGAATCAATAAAAAAAGAAGTGAAATACTATAAACCTAGCCTGTGGTATTTTTGTCCCCCTTTTGTGGAGGTATAATAATACAATTTAGCTGAAAAAGGTGGTTATGGTACGGTTATTTCAGGTCATTAACTTTTGCTGGAGTTTCCCTATCGCCTCTCGGGACTACATGGGAGTAGGCGTTTTGCCTGAACATTTGCACATTTTCCTCTGCAAAAATTGCTCAATTCAGTCCGTCCTCGAGGATTGAGTCAACCTTGACATTTTCTCCATCCAGCTTTCCCCCAATGTCGCCCCCTCCAAACAAGAAAAAAAGATAGATAGATAGTCAAGTCTTCAAAAACCTGTTTTCAGCCCAGAAGCTGCTTTTTGCAATAAGTGAAAGGAAAACCACTCAGTCATTGGGTGCTTCTCAGGGCAAAACCTTCCCTTTTCTACCCTGGCACTGAATTTTTGAGGTGCAGGCTAGCATTGAGGTTTTCTAGAAATAAAGATGAGTGCGTGCTGTAACCCCCCGTCCAGGGAAATGGTGGAGAAGACCCGTATGTGGAACGCACCAGTTTGTATTGCCCAACTTTTGCATAACTTGCCCTCGCCTGGAAAAGCCCGTGGTTATTTAACACAGCTGGAGGTTGCATCAGCATCTGCAGAGCTTCTACTCAGTATTGTGAGACGTGAAAAACAGACACTTAACACCATTTACTTTCTCCAGCCCCACTTTTCCCTCATTCGCTGGATTTCCTCCCTTAATCCTCTCAAAATACATATCTTCTCTGCATTAAGAGTAATCCGAGTCTCCTCTTTGAAACCTGGCCATGGACACAAGACTAATTTAACCCTCTGGTTCCCCTAGTAATAGCTCTCATTTGCTACGGAGGAATTCTTTAGTGAGGGGTTAGAAATGAAACCCAGGTTCCCACCTGCCCTAGCCCACGTGAACATGGCCTTTCAAAAGGCTGGAAAAGCTTAAAGTTTCTTATAGAACTTTCCCAAATAAGCTAAATTAGCCTGAAAAAAAAGAGACTGAATACAAAGGTGTACAGAGTGATCGTAGTGAAACTCAGAATCACAGAATCTTCTAGGTTGGAAGGGACCTTCAAGATCATCTTGTCCAACCGTCAACCTAACTGACAAAAATAGACACCCACACAACAAACAAAAAGCACCACCATCACTAAACCAGATCTCCTGGCTGTAAGGCCAAATTACTGTTGAAACATGCTGGCATAATTCTCCCTGAATTCTGAGGGTTTAGAAAAAGCCGGGTTGAATATTATGGACAATATTTAAAAAGCAAGGAGGTGCATCTTTAGATTCCTGTATCTTCAAGTCATTAAAAACTTGCCTAGATCTCCAGAATCCAGGGCCACACGCCCAGCACAGGTGACATACCAACTTTTGAAACACTCAGCAAAGAAACCCCAAGATTTTCTCTATGTTCCTGTGGACAATTTATAAACAAGTCAATTACTTAACAAACAATTGTGTTTTGCCAGCTGGGACCCTAAAAGGAAGTGAAAATCCTTTTTAGCAGTCAATTCTTTTTATTTCTGAGCTAGAGGATGCAAAGTCCTCCTGAGAATCTGCCTCTGTAATAACATTATAATATATCCTAGAAGAAGACCACCTCAACTGTTAAATTACTGGAGCACAACAAAGCAATGAATAATCCCAGACTACACACCTTGTTGCGATCATCCCGTATTGTGTTACTTCCTCCTTTTGAAAACCCCCGTTCAGAGGGTAACTTATTTAAGGTCCTTTCTGATACCCAACCTCGCCGGAGCAGCCCAGGCACAGAGGAGGTTGAGCAGCAAGAAACAGAAGCAGAAGGGGTGTAGCAAACTGCACCTTGCAACTCAGAGCACGACGCTTACGCACCTTGCAAGACTCCTCTAGGTAAGAGTTTTTTGCTGCATGGCATTTGTTCCCAAAATTGCCTTGGATCAAGCGTATCAGTATCTGGATGGGTTTTAGTTAGAATCATAGAATGGTTTAGGTTGGAAGGGATCTTAAAGATCATCGAGTTCCAACCCCCCTGCCCCGGGCAGGGACACCTCCCACCAGACCAGGTTGCTCCAAGCCCCATCCAGCCTGGCCTTGAACCCCTCCAGGGATGGGGCAGCCACAGCTTCTCTGGGCAACCTCTTCCAGTGTCTCACCACCCTCACAGCAAAGAATTTCTTCCTGGTATCTCATCTAAATCTCCCCTCTTCCAACTTAAAACCGTTCCCCCTTGTCCTGTCCCTGCACTCCCTGACAAAGAGTCCCTCCCCAGCTCTCCTGGAGCTCCCTTCAGATATTGGAAGGCTGCTCTAAGGTCTCCCTGGAGCCTTCTCTTCTACAGGCTGAACAACCCCAGCTCTCTCAGCCTGTCCTCGTAGCAGAGGTGCTCCAGCCCTCTGATCATCTTTGTGGCTCTCCGCTGGACCCGTTCCAACAGGTCCATGTCCTTCCTGTGCTGAGGACTCCAGAGCTGGACACAGAGCTCCAGGTGGGGTCTCACCAGCGCAGAGTAGAGGAGTAGAATCACCTCCCTTACACTGCTGGCTACACTTCTCTTGATGCAGCCCAGGATGGGGTTGGCTTTCTGGGCTGTGAGCGCCCATTGCTGGCTCATGTTGAGCTTCTCATCCACCAACACTCCCAAGTCCTTCTCCTCAGGGCTGCTCTCCAGCCATTCTCCACCCAACCTGGATTTGTGCCTGGGATTGCCACCTCCCAGGTGCAAGACCTTGCACTTGGCTTGGTTGAACTTCATGCAATTTGCACGGGCTCACCTCTCCAGCCTGTCCAGGTCCCTCATTGTCATATCAGCTCCTGGTGCCTAAGAGCTCCTCCCAGGACACAGCGCCTCACATTCAAGCACCGACTTTCCAAGCAAAAGCCACCCCAGAAGGTGTGGGTTTTGCTCCGAGAAGCACCTTTAGGGGCCTGGAGGGCCCCAGACCCATGCTTAGACACTTGAACTGAGCCCACAACATGACCAGGCTGGTGGTGATGTGCCCCAGACAGTAGCAATGAGCTCCCTGTGTCAAGAATAGCGTGGGAGCAGCCAGAAACCACCTGTCACATACCAGAACAAACTATACGTTATTAGTGGCATTATCAATTTGGCAGGGGCATCCAGGGGGCTGGTTCACTTATAGTTTCTTCCTCTGGAAAGATGCACCAACCAGAATTAATGGTGAAGGCAGCAGCTCTCTGCAGGGGCTGGGGCACCACTACCAGTAATTCCAATTATTTACCAGCAGGGATATGGCTGTAGATGGGTCGAGGAGGTTTAAGGATGCCCATGGTACAGTTTGCCACCGCTGGTCCCATCATAGGTGTCCCCCCAACCTTGTGCTGCCCTTGTGCTCTGGCCCCAAGTCCGGCAGGATCTTCAGCCAAGCACTCCCTGTAGCTGCCCGTGGGCTCCGTAAGTCCCCGTGTTGCTTCTGGAAAGAAAGGTGGAAAAAGCTGGAAACTCTCAGAATGAGAGAAATATATCTTAAAGTGCAGGTAGGTTTGCTGCCGTAAGTAACAGAAACACTACCGTACACAAACACCACAGCTGTTGCAACTGAAAATAGGCATTTTAAAATCAGATGTGGGCACCTGTTCTCCAGCAAATTTCAGTATTTCTCCAGCTTTGGCAGCAGTGACACTTATTTGCTAATATTTACAGTGAATCTGCCAGCATTTGCATTGTTGTTACAATGCTAGAAGAGCCCCTCTTTTGTTATCTGCTTTTATTTCATTTTAAGGATCCCCCAGTTTTACTGATACAGTTGTTACAATACTAGAAGAGCCCCTCTTTCGTTACCTGCTTTTATTTCATTTTAAGGATCCCCCAGAAAAACTACAAAAGGCATTAAAAAAAATCAAGGATGAAATTCATCAGGTGCAAAAGGAATAGCTCGACGGCAGAGCTTTGACAGCAGCAGGGGTTGATGCCACCCTGCTGACAAGGGAAAGGAGAATCTAACAGGGTGGAAGGCAGAAAGGGAAAAATTAATCACCAAACATCCTTTTCTGTCTTTTCAGACCTGAAACGAAAGGTGGGTTTTAAAGGCCCCCCCACCTGTGCAACGGCAAACTCTTGCTTTTGCTGAGAGTGCTAGTGAAGAGGCATCAAACACAACACAGAGTGCTCCCAACTGGAAGGGGAAAACTCCCAGGCCACCTAGCCCTTAACCCTGCCATGGCCACAAAAGCTTCTGGCTCTAAGAAATACCTCCAGCTGCTCCTGTTTCAGGTCGTTCTTCTAGGGCCTGTCTTCTGTGGGAACGTGTTGGTCTGGCCAACGGAAGGCAGCCACTGGCTGAACGTGAAGATAGTTATAGGGGAGCTCATCCACCGCGGGCACAGCGTCACCGTCCTGGTGTCCAACGCCTCCCTCTTCATTAAACCCAAGGCTGAGGCCCCAGAGAAGTTTGAGGTCTATAATGTGCCCTTCAAGAAAGACACGGTTGAGAACATGATCACGGACGTAGTGGCACTGTGGCTGAATAACAGGCCAACAACCTTGACCTTCTGGCACTTTTACAAGGAGCTGGGAAAACTGTCCAGAAGCTGGCACCAGATGAACAGGATAATGTGCGATGCGGTGCTCACCAACCCAGAGCTGATGGCCCACTTGCAGGGGTCTAGCTATGACCTGCTGCTGTCAGACCCGGTGACCCTCTGTGGGGACCTCCTGGCCCTCAAGCTGGCCATCCCCTTCATCTACTCGCTGCGCTTCTCCCCAGCCTCCACCGTGGAGAGACACTGTGGCAAGATCCCAGCCCCACCATCCTACACGCCCGCAGCCCTGTCGGAGCTCACTGACCACATGTCCTTCGGCGAGAGAATTAAAAACATCCTGTCTTACCACCTGCAAGACTATGTTTTCCAGAGCTACTGGGGAGAATGGGACATCTACTACAGCAAGGTCTTGGGTAAGCCTTCTGCTACTTCACTTCTCGTTACACAGCCTCCTGCTGTGTGACCTGCAGGGCTAGGAACCTGGCAGGGAGGCAGAGTCAAGGTCTGAGAGAGGTCAGCAAGAAGTTTGTCATGATGTCCCTGTGCGGAAAAGGGAATGAGCCACCAGGGTGCTTCAGTCGCAGTCACTCCCCTGTCAGGGTGCTGTGCTGCCATGCCACTGCACTGAGATGGGGATCCATGGGGATCATCCCCACTGGTGAATTTCATAGAATGGTTAGGGTTGGAAGGGACCTCAAAGATCATTGAGTTCCAACCCCCCTGCCCTGGGCAGGGACACCTCCCACCAGACCAGGTTGCTCCAAGCCCCATCCAGCCTGGCCTGGAACCCCTCCAGGGATGGGGCAGCCACAGCTTCCCTGGGCAACCTCTTCCAGTGTCTCACCACCCTCACAGCAAAGAATTTCTTCCTGAGATCTAATCTGAATCTTTTTTCTTCCAATTTAAAACCATTACCCCTTGTCCTGTCACTGCACTTCCTGGCAAAGAGTCCTTCTCCAGCTCTTCTATATGCCCCCTTCAGATATTGGAAGGCTGCTGTAAGGTCTCCCCGGAGCCTTCTCTTCTCCAGGCTGAACAACCCCAGCTCCCTCAGCCTGTCTTCATAGGAGAGGTGCTCCATCCCTCTGATCATCTTCGTGGCCCTCTACTGTACCTTTTCCAGCTGGTCCATGTCCTTTCAGTGTTGAGGACTCCAAAGCTGGACACAGTACTCCAGGTGGGGTCTCACGAGTGCAGAGCAGAGGGGCAGAATCACCTCCCGAGACCAACTTTTGCCATCATTATTTTTAAGGCGGAGGTTGAAACAACTTCCACACCACACAGGGCCCTCAGCAAGGGAGCTCAGCTTACACATTTCCCCCAGAAAGCAGCCAGGAACAGAGATGTTCTCCTACTCCAGGGTATGGTAACAAGGAAGGGGGAGCTGGTGAATTACGAGCCAATCCTGCCACCCCCAGCAGCAATGCTGAAATGCACTGAGGCTTTGTAACACAGAGTTCACTGGCCGTGTAAAACCTATCCTTTCTGCACAAAACCAATTTTATTTAAACCGTAGAATCATAGAATCACATGGGGTTGGAAGGGACCTCTGGAGATCATCAAGTCCAGCCCCCCCACCGGAGTGGGTCTACCCAGAGTAGGTTGCACAGGAACGTGTCCAGGTGGGTTTGGAATGTCTCCAGAGAAGGAGACTCCACCACCTCCCTGGGCAGCCTCTTCCAGGGCTCTGCCACCCTCACAGCAAAGAAGTTTCATACCCTCCACCCAAAAGCAAACAGCGAAAGCACTACGTCTTCCTCTGCAGGCTTTCTACACCCTCCACCCAACAAGCAAACAGCAAAAGCACTACGTCTTCCTCTGCAGGCTTTCCTTCTGGACTACTTAAGAGTGACTATGTAGAAAAAGATGTTTATTTAAGTATTAATCATACGTTATCAACAGGCTATTTTGACTAACCTCACCTTGAACTCATGGAAAAGAGTGCCTGCAGATCTCTCAGGGTTCGATGGCCTGCGAATAGCTGCATGCTGCAGGATTCCACAAGTACACCTCGTCTGCTGTGTATATGACAACAGTTTGGTATCTCAGCTCAGCTATTCACAACCCAAGTGCTTTCACCACCCTCATTTTCATGCCGGAATTTCCGGACTACTTAATAGTGAATATGTAGAAAAAGATGTTTATTTAAGTATTAATCATACGTTATCAACAGGCTATTTTGACTAACCTCACCTTGAACTCATGGAAAAGAGTGCCTGCAGATCTCTCAGGGTTCGATGGCCTGCAAATAGCTGCACGCTGCAGGATTGCACAAGTACACCTCCTCTGCTGTGCGTATGACAACAGTTTGGTATCTCAGCTCAGCTATTCACAACCCAAGTGCTTTCACCACCCTCATTTTCACACCGGAAAGGATGCCCTAAGCAGCGTGGAAGCTGCAGCAGAATCTTGCACAACAGCATTAGGAAAACATTGCGTAACAGAGCTGGGCGGGAGCCCGGTAATGATTTTTAGCACAGGGAAGATTTCCTAATTGCACATCAGAAGGGTGACCGTAAATAAAACCGTTTAACAGACTTTCTGGTTCAATTTATAGTGCATAATTGGCACCTAGTGGCAGGCAGGACAGCCCACCCCATCACCTACCAGCTCTGGCCTCCCACGATGAATGCTTGGGAAGAGGCAAGTTCACACGAGGACAGCCTTACTCTGACACTGGAATCTCTTGCTGTGTAGTTACATCCACTTTAAGACACAACTTTTTAGCTGCAGCCCTGGATCACCACCTCAAGTGCACTGCGAACAGATGCTCAGTGGTTTTAGGAAGCAAAAGGGTGACCACACAGTGGGTGAACATCTTCACTCCATACCCAGCTGCTCTTCAGAGAGGCAGAAGAATGAAAAAGTGCCCTCTTCTACCGAATAACATAGAGACTGTAGTTAGAGAGCCAGGATGCCCAACAGGACACAATCCTCAGTGGAGTGAGCCCCCCAGGACTGACAGCTCTCCCCATTGCTCCAGGAGGAGTCCATCTTCCAGCTTCAGCAAGCTATTTACCACCAGATGGTGCCAGATGGACCCAGTCACCTTCTTCCCCCAGGAAAAACAGCCCATTATCCAGGACAGGATTTCACACCAGCTACCTTGGCTCCCTGCCCTCTGGAGCAAGGCAGAGTCACCCACGCCCAGCCCAGCTCAGCTCAGCTCAGCGCGGGGGGTGAAGGAAGGAAGTCGAGGGGGACATTGCCAGGCAGGACAGGGTATGGCTGGGAAGGAGGTGGCAGTGCTGTGGCTGCTGGCCGTGTTGGGTTGGGGGTCCGGGGGGAAGGTGTTGGTCTGGCCGGCTGACAACAGCCACTGGCTGAACATGAAGTACATACTCCAGGAGCTTGTGGTGCGGGGCCACGAGGTGACCGTGCTGCTGCCTTCGTGCTTCCTCATCCTCGACCCTACGCAGCCCTCACCCTTCCAGTTCGAGGTGGTCGAGGTGCCGATCACAAAAACAGAGATGGCTGCCTTCCTGGAGGAAGCTTTCTATTTTTGGCTTTACGAGGAGAGAGTGCTACCCGTCTGGGAAAGTTTTCACAAGGTAGCTCAATTCACGCACAAGCTGGAGAACATAACCAGAATCATTTCGAATGAAGTCCTGAAGAACGAGGCGCTGATGGAGAGACTGAGGGCATCCACCTTCGATGTCCTCCTGGCAGATCCCCTGGCACTCAGTGGGGAGCTGTTTGCTGAGAAGCTGGGTGTCCCCTTCGTGTACACCATCCGGTTCTCCATGGGGAATACGATAGAGCGGCTCTGTGGGGGTCTCCCAGCACCTCCTTCCTACGTACCAGCCACTGTAAGCTGCCTGACAGATCGGATGTCCTTCCTGGAAAGGCTAAAAAACGTCTTCACCTACACCACGATGGATATCTTATACCATTACTTTTTATTGGGAAGCTGGGATCAATACTACAGTGATGTTTTAGGTAAGGCTTCTTTTCCAGAAATTACATCTGCTGTTACACACAATACCCACAAGCTTAGAGGTTAAGGCAGAAATGAGGAGCAAGACAGCCCCCAAACTCGCTCTCCTTCCTCCAGAATTCCTGTGTTAAGTCAAACAATCCAGGCAAGTGCCAAGGTTACCTCTTAACCCTGACCTGCTACACCAGTCTGCAGCTACAGGTACTTCTAGGACAGGTCAACACTGCTAAAGCCACTTGGAACAGACCTCACCAGTCATACCCACAGACAAATCAGGGCAAACACTAAGAACAGCAAAATAGTACCAAAACCCCACTGAACACTACTACATTTAAACCTTTTGAAGTAGAAGTAAAAAATGGTTTGGAAAGCTGCACAACAATCCTACCTCTGTTTGCCCTGGCAGCCTTCTTGCTCACCAGCTTATCTCAAAACCAGGCTAATGGCCTCCTGTGGTCTTTTAAAGGCTTGGGAGAGCAGCTGAGCCCCATTCTGCAGTGATAAAAGGCCCTCAGCAGAGACAGGGTTCTTTGCTTTTCTGGAAGCATCTAAAAGAAGTATCAGGAGATAGTTGCACTTATTTATAATTTTTTTTTTCTTTTTTAAACAATAGTTGCATCATTATTTTCACATCTTTGCTCTAAGTGGTTATTGTAACAATTAAAAGGGAACAAGGCATTGTATTGCTGGTGGGCAGATAATATAGATATTATTTCAATATGAGCCTCTCTAAGTGGTTTTATTTCACTAGTAGGGTGTAATTCTGCTAAGAGAGCTAAGTTGTTAAGGTATCCTGCTATTAGAACACCTAGCTGTGTGTTTACTGGTGTTGCTTGTCATGTTTGAGGGAGACTAGAAGACCTTTTGCTGGCAGAAGCATAGTTTGCTGATCTCCTGTTGTGTACGCCCCAGAATTGCTTGGATTTTGTGTTTCTTTTTTATTGTTAAATGTGGAGTTTAACATTTAAGGCTCCATGTGCAATACCTGTTCTGTTAGCTCTGTTAGCTCGACTGTTCTCTGCCCTGATTCCGGTATGCTTTGGTCTGGAGTGTATCAGCCCTGCAGGAGGTGTGAAAGGAAGGGGCCAGCATCTCCTGGAGATGGGGCAATGTCCCAGCTCCTGCAGCGTGTGCATTCACCCTCTCTTTCTCCTTGGAAACTCTTCAGGGTTCTTATTAAACCAGCTGCGTTCCTAGAGCTACTTAAAGGCTTTTTTCAAGTGATGAGGTTGAAGCATGATGAAAGACTGCTGGCTCCCCTGTCAATCTACTGAGGGGAGCTCATGTGGTGGTGCTGAGCTCCTGGAGGAGCGTTGAGGCCCTCTTCAGACTCAATCTCAGCCTCATTCACCCTCTGCTCAGGAGAGAGAAGCTGTGTGTTCTTTTCCCTCAACACATCAGCATCACCAAGCACCTCCACTAGATCTGCAGGATACAGTCAAGAGAAGAAGCCAGGTCTCTTTGTTCTTGGCATCATCTGTCCTGGACTACAGGCTACGGAGACACAGCATCCTCCCAAGAGAAGGCACAAAAGCAGCAAGGTGAGCAAAACCTACGCTCCTCACCTCCTCCTGTTTCTCTCCTGAGGTGGCCTGATGCTGGAGTCATCTCCACCAGGACTGTGTCCTTCCAGTGGCAGTGTTGTGTGTCCACAGCATCTGGTTATAGACAGGACAGAACCAGGGCTAGTTGTGGATGCCTGCAGGACATTTTGCACCAAGTAAAGAAGGAGATAAAAACCTGTAACCAGCTTTACAGGTAGGTCGGTTCTTAGAGGGCAAAGATACAAATCAAGGCTGTAGTCAAGTCATAGATGGAGCTCACCTTCTAGTTGTCAGAAATGTCTCATGGGGCTGCTTGTATGCTTTCCCCAGGCTGAGCTCCTGCTTGGTACGGGAATGTGGATCTTCACCTTGAAGATCTGGTATGAGGGGATACTGATTTTGGCTGGAATAGAATTCATGTTCTTCGTAGCAGCTTGCAGGGGGCTGTATTTTGGATTTGTGCCCAAAGCAGCGTTGGTAACACAGGGATGCTTTGGTTGTTAGCAAGCAGGTTTGTTACACAGCATCAAGGCTTTTTCTGCTTCTCGCCCTGCTCCTCCCAGCGAGCAGGCTGGGGGTGCACGAGTTGGGGGGGAACGCGGTTGGGGGACGGCTGATCCCACTGACCAAAGCCATATCCACAGAACCACAGAATCAAGGAAGCTTCATGGTTGGAAAGGGACCTTTGAGATCACGCTGTCATAGTCATAGAGTTGTCCAGGCCGGAAGGGACCTCCAAAGGTCATCTAGTCTGACCTCCCCGCAGTCAGCAGGGACACCCCCAACTAGACCAGTTTGCCCAGGGCCTTGTTGAGCCTCACCTTATAGAATCATAGAATCATTCAGGTTGGAAGAGACCCTTGGGATCATCAAGTCCAACCATCTACCCTACTCTACAAAGTCCTCCCCTACACCATATCCCTCAGTACCGCATTTAAATGTCCCTTAAACACATCCAGGGATGGTGACTCCACCCCCTCCCTGGGCAGCCTATTCCAATGCCCGACCACTCTTTCTGTGAAGAATTATTTCCTAATGTTCAGTCTAAACCTACCCTGTTGCAGCTTGAAGCCATTCCCTCTTGTTGTATCGCTAATTACCTGTGAGAAGAGACCAGCACCAACCTCTTTACAGTGTCCTTTCAAGTAGTTGTAGAGAGTGATGAGGTCTCCCCTCAGCCTCCTCTTCCTCATACTAAACAGTCCCACCACCAAAAAAAAAACCAAAACACAAAAACCAAAACAAAAAGACCATACAGACAAACAAACACCACCACCCCCCCGCAAACAGACACAAACCAACCATCTCAGGCACTAGAGCATGCCCTGAAGCACCATGTCTATACGTTTCTTAGATAGGTTTCTTAAATAGCATGTGATGTGCTCCCAAAAGAAGCTGCAGGGGGGGGTGGGAGGGTGGGGAGGGAGAGTTTTCCAGGGCTGCTGTTGCTCAGGGACTGGCTGGTGTTGAGCAATTTCCTTATTGCGTCGCTTGTTTGTTTGGTTTTTTTTTTTTTTTTGTTGGCTTTTTTTTTTTTTTTTTGGTTTTATTTTTGGCTTTTACTCATGAAGCTGTCTCTGTCTCAGCCCGTGAGTATTCTGACTCACACCCTTCTGATTCTTTTCCCCTCCAACCGGGGGGGGAGGCGAGAGGCTCTGGGGTGCATAGCTGCCCATCAAGATTAAAGCCCGACACGGGGAAAGGGCTTCTGGTCCTCGCACGCTGCAAAAAGCACTTTGTGGTGAGCAGAAACGGGAGTTGCCATCACTTCAAGAACAGCTGTGGTTCTGCAGGAGGCTCCAGGACAGGATTTGCTGCTCGCCCAGTCCTCCCATGAGCGTTGGTTTGTGTTCTGACGTGCCCTCTTGCCAACCCTGGTGCCAAGTGGATCTGCCTTTGATTGGCTGGCTCTGAAGTGTTTGCACACCGGAGCAGTAAGCTGCTTCCAGCTTGGTTCAGACCGGAGCTCTGCACCTGGACTGCTGAGATGATGGGGTCAAGGTTCCCCTGGCTGCTCTGGGCCTACGCGTGCTGCTGGAGCACTGGCTTTTGTGGGAAGGTGGTGGTCTGGCCCACCGATGCAAGTCACTGGATCAATGTGAAAGTGCTGCTGGAAGAGCTCGTTCTCCGGGGTCATGAAGTGACCGTGCTGGTGCCCTCAAGCAATCTGCTCATCGACTACCATGACACCTCCTCCCCCTTCACCTTTGAGGTCTTGCAAGTCCCTTTTACCCAGAAGACCCTGGATACCGTCATGGAAGACTTCCTCTATTTCTGGATGAATGAGATGCCTAGTCTCTCCCCCTGGCAGATCATGTGGAAGATGAAAGAGGACCTGGAGGTCTTTACCAATATGTCAAAGCAGACCTGTGACACCTTGGTGATGAATCCTCAGCTGATAGCAAAGCTGCAGCAGGCCAAGTTTGATGTTCTGATTGCTGACCCCCTGGCTATAGGTGGTGAGCTTGTAGCAGAAATCCTTGAAATCCCCTTTGTCTACAGCATCCGCTTCTCTGCTGGGAACGTGGCAGAGCGGCTTTGTGGTGGGCTCCCATCCCCACCTTCTTACGTGCCTGCTAGCACAGTGGAGCTGACAGACCGCATGTCCTTTGTGGAAAGACTACAGAACTTCCTCTTTTACCTTTACATGGATTCATTTTTCTTGAAGTTTTGGCAAGATGAATTGGATGGGTACTACAGTAATGTCCTAGGTAAGGCAGGTGTTGAGTGGTTTCTCCTCTTGCATAGGTTGTACCTTTTGAACGTTTTGGGAGCTCAATGCTGTTGTCTCAAAATACTCTTCCTCAATGGCCAGCAGAGATGGTAATCCTGGTTTGGTCACATGGAGGCTGTGCTTTCCCTTTTGGATTTGGTCTTGTCTAACAGACACTAGTGCAGTTTTGCTCTAGTTCCTCTTGAGGACCTTTAGAGCACATAGTTCTAATTTTTGTTAATGATGATACCTGCTGGTGAGCACTTGCAGTGAGCTGTACGCCCATTTTAGTGCTATCAGAGGACAGTTGTTGCCTCTTCATCTTGATGACAGGCCCTTCTACAATTAGGATGGTAGCAGATAAAGGCTGGAGGGCAAAATCATTCCTTAATTACATGTAAGGCACTGGAGACAGCTCCATGGACAACACAGAGATGGAGATAAACCTGTTGTGACTAGAAATAGTGGCTGTCTCTGGGCAGCTGCAGAGCAAAAAAGCACCCCTCATTCACACTACACACATCATCTGGAGGTATCAGCTTGCAAGGCTGTGTAGTACAGGATGCTGAGTTTATATTCTCCAGTAATTAACGCTAAGAACTCTCACCTTTCCCCTTCCTCCACCATTCAGAGTTTGAAATAATCTACTACAACTGCATATGCGCCTGAAATTTTTGTTCCAACCAAGTACGATCCAGGCTTGATTCAAAGTCTATTAAAGAGACCTTTCAGCTCAATGGACTTTGAATTTTATACAGAATAACTGTGTTTAAGCAGATAACGAGTGAGCAGCAAGGACATCTATCCTGCTGTCCTCCAATCTCTTCCTGCATTTCCCAAGGACACCTCTGTGCTCTGCAAACCACTCCCTTTTCCCTGGATTTATTTTTTTAATACCACGTGAGACGTAATTACACCTTTATATCCCTCTACTGGTAACACAGGCTTAATTTTCACTCTAGTAACTTTGTAACTGACTTTATTTATTTTAGTAAAGAGTATTATTATTATTTAGCTATAATTTAGTAAAGTTATTATTTAGTAAAGAGTATTTCTTATTAAGTAAAAATTACTGGTGCAAATCATAATGCTGATGCAGCAGTATAAGAAGATGCCCTACAGATAATTTTTATACTGCTGCTTCTTTTGCTTGGTTACTGCTTGCATTGGCTGGCTTTGGACAATCATTTACCAACACTTCCAACCTTTTTACTCCCCAGTCCCACTTTGTGGGGAAAATACTGCGAAGACAACTTGCAGCATGTACCTGAGAATATGTATTTTTCCAAATGGGAATCTATAACACGGTTTTACCCACTGCATTTTTTTCTATAGGTGGATTTCTAGAGACATTTAATTTTGCATTAAATGACATTCAGAGCATCTATGGATTTGGCCAAATTTTCCCACTGTGTGTCAGAAGAGGCTGACCCAGTCCCCAGAAGAACCTGGGATGGCTGTACCTGTCTGTTACTGCAATCTGAGCAGCCTCTGACTGAGTCACCATTTGAAAAATGCCACAGAACTTTGTTTACAAAATCTTTCCTCTGCCCTGACTGGTGCTCATCGCTTTGTGATTCCTTTTTTTATTTTTATTTAGATTGAAATTTTCTGTGTTTTTTCTCTTCCTCAAAGTGTGTTTTTATTACAAGCACAGGTAATGATGTCTTTTGGGGGTACAAGAACTGCGCTTCTGTATCACAGAAACTTAATGCTTTGCACTTATTCCTGTACTGCTCTAAATTCATCCCGAAGGTTCAAAACACTTTTAAAGATCATATTACCTTGTTGGTGGCAACCTGCCACAGGACTGGGCAAGGAATAGGTCTGAATTTGTCCATGTTTTCATTTCATGCACGATTGGATAGACTACCCTGACTGGGAGTGCCAAAAGACAAAGGTAAGGCTCCTGTTTTGCAATCTAGAGCAAGGCAAGCCATCCGTGTGTCGTAAAACCCCTTGTACCTTGTCCACAGGAAGGCCCACAACCCTGTGTGAGACGATGGGGAAAGCGGAGATATGGTTAATCAGAACGTACTGGGACTTTGAATTTCCACGCCCTTTCCTGCCCAACTTTGAGTTTGTTGGAGGACTCCACTGCCAGCCTGCCAAGCCGTTACCAAAGGTACCCCGACTTTGTCCCTGCCATGGGTGGGATTGCCCAGCAGAACAAAAACTGCTCCTCTCCCTCATGGCCCGTGCAAGCCATGCCCTGAGAAAGCTCCCTCTTCAAGGAGATGCTCTCCCACCGGTGGGGAGCACAGAGCTATTTAGCAATCTGCCCGTATTGTGCAAACTGAGCTCTGGGCTCAGAGCCTGCTGTCTGAAAAGAGGATAGCTGTGTTCAGCGGGAGGGAATACAGCGCTTGTGTTAGGAAAAATAGGTGCTACCTCAGAGCACTTAACTGCAAGATTTAATTCTAAGAGACAGACTTGCTGCCCATTATACCATTGAAGGAGACTCCATGAGGACCTCCACGAGGACTAAGGCTTGCAAACATGAGGCTGCTCCTATCTGTCTACAGAGAGCCTAATCTGCTCTGTAGAAGACCCCCACCTCTCCCTGCCCTCTCTTTATTCCCAATACGTGAACTCTCAATTGGCTCCTCTTCCATCCCCAGGTGGAGCTCCACGCACTCCAGCTGGTCATTGACACAGGGCAACACTCCCTCCTCAACTCCCCTGCCTGTCCTTCCTAAACATCCCGTATCCTTCCATTCCAACACTCTAGTCATACGATCCATCCCACCATGTCTCTGTGATGCCAAGATCACAGCCCTGCAGGCACGCTCGCATCTCTAGCTCCTCCTGTTTATTCTGTGCAATCTCCAGATGACACCTACTCTTAGCATGTCTTCTGTCTCCCCTAGGAAATGGAAGAATTTGTTCAGAGCTCAGGGGAACACGGCATCGTGGTATTCTCTCTGGGGTCGATGGTCTACAACCTAACTGATGAAAAAAGCAACGTGATTGCCAAAGCCCTCAGCCAGCTTCCACAAAAGGTGAACTTCCTTTTGAATCTAAAACAACTTGCCTTGGTTTTTGTCCTCCTCCTGCTACCTTCAGTAAGTCTTCTACATTTGGACTGGCCTGGTTTTCACCTGCACCTCTGCTGGATGTGCCACAGCCGGGGAGTTCTGGCGCTTCCCCTTCTCTGAATCAAATGACACAGAGGTGTGGCCACAGGCCAAAACATCAAAATCACTCAAAAGGTGATTCTTATAATAAGCATGTAATAACTAATCAAAGAGCTAAACAGGAGCCAAAGCTATTTAAATTACTGGGGAAAGGTATAAACGTGTTCTTAAAAAGGGG
>NW_015090847.1:39286-166142 GCF_001431845.1 Calidris pugnax
GACCTGAGACACCTTGGTGATGAATCCTAAGCTGATAGCAAAGCTGCAGCAGGCCAGGTTTGATGTTCTGATGGCTGACCCCCTGGCTATAGGTGGTGAGCTTGTAGCAGAAATCCTTGAAATCCCCTTTGTCTACAGCATCCGCTTCTCTGCTGGGAACGTGGCAGAGCGGCTTTGTGGTGGGCTCCCATCCCCACCTTCTTACGTGCCTGCTAGCACAGTGGAGCTGACAGACCGCATGTCCTTTGTGGAAAGACTACAGAACTTCCTCTTTTACCTTTACATGGATTCATTTTTCTTGAAGTTTTGGCAAGATGAATTGGATGGGTACTACAGTAATGTCCTAGGTAAGGCAGGTGTTGAGTGGTTTCTCCTCTTGCATAGGTTGTACCTTTTGAACGTTTTGGGAGCTCAATGCTGTTGTCTCAAAATACTCTTCCTCAATGGCCAGCAGAGATGGTAATCCTGGTTTGGTCACATGGAGGCTGTGCTTTCCCTTTTGGATTTGGTCTTGTCTAACAGACACTAGTGCAGTTTTGCTCTAGTTCCTCTTGAGGACCTTTAGAGCACATAGTTCTAATTTTTGTTAATGATGATACCTGCTGGTGAGCACTTGCAGTGAGCTGTACGCCCATTTTAGTGCTATCAGAGGACAGTTGTTGCCTCTTCATCTTGATGACAGGCCCTTCTACAATTAGGATGGTAGCAGATAAAGGCTGGAGGGCAAAATCATTCCTTAATTACATGTAAGGCACTGGAGACAGCTCCATGGACAACACAGAGATGGAGATAAACCTGTTGTGACTAGAAATAGTGGCTGTCTCTGGGCAGCTGCAGAGCAAAAAAGCACCCCTCATTCACACTACACACATCATCTGGAGGTATCAGCTTGCAAGGCTGTGTAGTACAGGATGCTGAGTTTATATTCTCCAGTAATTAACGCTAAGAACTCTCACCTTTCCCCTTCCTCCACCATTCAGAGTTTGAAATAATCTACTACAACTGCATATGCGCCTGAAATTTTTGTTCCAACCAAGTACGATCCAGGCTTGATTCAAAGTCTATTAAAGAGACCTTTCAGCTCAATGGACTTTGAATTTTATACAGAATAACTGTGTTTAAGCAGATAACGAGTGAGCAGCAAGGACATCTATCCTGCTGTCCTCCAATCTCTTCCTGCATTTCCCAAGGACACCTCTGTGCTCTGCAAACCACTCCCTTTTCCCTGGATTTATTTTTTTAATACCACGTGAGACGTAATTACACCTTTATATCCCTCTACTGGTAACACAGGCTTAATTTTCACTCTAGTAACTTTGTAACTGACTTTATTTATTTTAGTAAAGAGTATTATTATTATTTAGCTATAATTTAGTAAAGTTATTATTTAGTAAAGAGTATTTCTTATTAAGTAAAAATTACTGGTGCAAATCATAATGCTGATGCAGCAGTATAAGAAGATGCCCTACAGATAATTTTTATACTGCTGCTTCTTTTGCTTGGTTACTGCTTGCATTGGCTGGCTTTGGACAATCATTTACCAACACTTCCAACCTTTTTACTCCCCAGTCCCACTTTGTGGGGAAAATACTGCGAAGACAACTTGCAGCATGTACCTGAGAATATGTATTTTTCCAAATGGGAATCTATAACACGGTTTTACCCACTGCATTTTTTTCTATAGGTGGATTTCTAGAGACATTTAATTTTGCATTAAATGACATTCAGAGCATCTATGGATTTGGCCAAATTTTCCCACTGTGTGTCAGAAGAGGCTGACCCAGTCCCTGTTTGAAAAATGCCACAGAACTTTGTTTACAAAATCTTTCCTCTGCCCTGACTGGTGCTCATCGCTTTGTGATTCCTTTTTTTATTTTTATTTAGATTGAAATTTTCTGTGTTTTTTCTCTTCCTCAAAGTGTGTTTTTATTACAAGCACAGGTAATGATGTCTTTTGGGGGTACAAGAACTGCACTTCTGTATCACAGAAACTAAATGCTTTGCACTTACTCCTGTACTGCTCTAAATTCAACCCGAAGGTTCAAAACATGTTTAAAGATGGTATTACCTTGTTGGTGGCAACAGGACTGGGCAAGGAATAGGTCTGAATTTGTCCATGTTTTCATTTCATGCACGATTGGATAGACTACCCTGACTGGGAGTGCCAAAAGACAAAGGTAAGGCTCCTGTTTTGCAATCTAGAGCAAGGCAAGCCATCCGTGTGTTGTAAAACCCCTTGTACCTTGTCCACAGGAAGGCCCACAACCCTGTGTGAGACGATGGGGAAAGCGGAGATATGGTTAATCAGAACGTACTGGGACTTTGAATTTCCACGCCCTTTCCTGCCCAACTTTGAGTTTGTTGGAGGACTCCACTGCCAGCCTGCCAAGCCGTTACCAAAGGTACCCCGACTTTGTCCCTGCCATGGGTGGGATTGCCCAGCAGAACAAAAACTGCTCCTCTCCCTCATGGCCCGTGCAAGCCATGCCCTGAGAAAGCTCCCTCTTCAAGGAGATGCTCTCCCACCGGTGGGGAGCACAGAGCTATTTAGCAATCTGCCCGTATTGTGCAAACTGAGCTCTGGGCTCAGAGCCTGCTGTCTGAAAAGAGGATAGCTGTGTTCAGCGGGAGGGAATACAGCGCTTGTGTTAGGAAAAATAGGTGCTACCTCAGAGCACTTAACTGTAAGATTTAATTCTAAGAGACAGACTTGCTGCCCATTATACCATTGAAGGAGACTCCATGAGGACCTCCACGAGGACTAAGGCTTGCAAACATGAGGCTGCTCCTATCTGTCTACAGAGAGCCTAATCTGCTCTGTAGAAGACCCCCACCTCTCCCTGCCCTCTCTTTATTCCCAATACATGAACTCTCAGTTGGCTCCTCTTCCATCCCCAGGTGGAGCTCCACGCACTCCAGCTGGTCATTGACACAGGGCAACACTCCCTCCTCAACTCCCCTGCCTGTCCTTCCTAAACATCCCGTATCCTTCCATCCCAACACTCTAGTCATACGATCCATCCCACCATGTCTCTGTGATGCCAAGATCACAGCCCTGCAGGCACGCTCGCATCTCTAGCTCCTCCTGTTTATTCTGTGCAATCTCCAGATGACACCTACTCTTAGCATGTCTTCTGTCTCCCCTAGGAAATGGAAGAATTTGTTCAGAGCTCAGGGGAACACGGCATCGTGGTATTCTCTCTGGGGTCGATGGTCTACAACCTAACTGATGAAAAAAGCAACGTGATTGCCAAAGCCCTCAGCCAGCTTCCACAAAAGGTGAACTTCCTTTTGAATCTAAACCAACTTGCCTTGGTTTTTGTCCTCCTCCTGCTACCTTCAGTAAGTCTTCTACGTTTGGACTGGCCTGGTTTTCACCTGCACCTCTGCTGGATGTGCCACAGCCGGGGAGTTCTGGCGCTTCCCCTTCTCTGAATCAAATGACACAGAGGTGTGGCCACAGGCCAAAACATCAAAATCACTCAAAAGGTGATTCTTATAATAAGCACGTAATAACTAACCAAAGAGCTAAACAGGAGCCAAAGCTATTTAAATTACTGGGGAAAAGTATAAACGTGTTCTTAAAAAGGGGTGCACGTGACCCCCCCCCCCAACCTTAGTTTTATTGCTGAGCATGATGTCATATGGTATGGAATATCCATACCTTTGGTAGGCATAAAGCCCTACATCACAGGTAACGATACAGAAGAGCACATCACATGCACTGTGCTTATCTTATTCTTCCTTCGCTCAAGGTCATCTGGCGGTACAAAGGGAAAAAACCAGAAACTCTGGGCTCCAACACCAGGATTTACGACTGGATACCCCAAAATGATCTGCTTGGTGAGACTGACTCTACCTGGGATGCATTATGCCCCTGGAAAAAGCTGTTTCCTTCTTTGTTTTTCCACTATAATGGCTTATTCAGGCAAAAGAACCACATAACACTTGTGACTACAAGTAGTTTCATAGTTCAAGCAGCAGAGATTTGCTCTTGGAGCCTTGATTTTCTAGCCTGGTTTTGACCTTAAGGCTGTAGAAGAACCATGAAAGATACAGCCAGTCTCTGAAGGGAGCAGAGAGCAGTAGCTCAAAAGGTAATGACTTGAGCTTGGCTACAAAGATGAATCTCTAAAGCCAATGCCTCTGATTTACAGAGCTCGGTGGCAATTTTCCGGAAGAGCTAAGAACCACCTGTAGGCAGGAGGAAACATCAAAGCAGACATACCCTGGGGTTGGATTTGGTCTCTGCAGTTAACATCCAGGGCTGGAGGTACTCCAGAGGAATATGCCAATCACACCTCGCATTAAAATAAATATGAATATGCAAACAATCGCCAATTCATACCTTGCATTAAAATAAATATGAATATGCAAACAATAAGCATACAAGCTCTGTTGGTGATCCAGAGGTCAGGGCTGTTCCCTTCTCCAGCAGTGCATATGGATGGGTAGTTTGTGGTGCTCACATCCCAATGAACACAGTCTGCCCCAGCTGCTCTAACACATGCCTCTCCTTCCCTGTTCCAGGCCATCCCTTGACGAAGGCCTTTATGACTCATGGTGGGACCAATGGGATCTATGAAGCCATCTACCATGGGATCCCCATGGTTGGGATTCCCCTGTTTGCTGACCAGTATGACAACATTGCTCACATGAAGGCAAAGGGAGCTGCAGTTGGGCTGGATTTCAGCACGCTGAAGACGCAGGACATAGTTGACGCACTGAATACGGTCATTAACAATTCCACGTAAGTTTTGTTTCTTGCCTTACAGCAGGATTGAAATCTCTGTCTGCTGATGGGAGAAATTCTGATGGCTCTTCTGGCAACCAAAAATACTGAGCAGCTGGAGTTTGGGTTTCAGATGAAAACCGCCTTTCATTTCTGAGAATCAGCATTTCTCAGAAAGGAGAGACGAGATATTTGATTTTCCTTATACTACAATTTATTATCACTTTGAGAAAAGTAGTTCTTGGAAAGCTCAGCGGAGCTCCTGAGACAGTTTTCTGCTCTCTCTCTCTCTCTTCCTTGTTCTCTGCTAGTATAAATCCAGACTCTGGAGGCTCAGGCTGACACTTCTAAATTTTATTGTGTCTACTCTGTGTGTAGCCACAACAATTCTTTCTTCTACCCCTAGTTACCAATATCCTTAGGCTGCTGTACCTATCAGAGGGTAAATAAGCCTGGCAGCTTATTTACCAAGCTGAGACGCCTTGGTAAGAATAAAGCCATCAACAAAGAGAGTGGAAAAAAGGCAGGTATCCCTTCAAGGAAGAACATGCAAATTCCCAAAGCAAACTGATGGAAGTAATCCAATATCTCAAGGAATTAGCCATGGTGGAGGTGGTCTATAACAACCTGAATGATGACCAGGCACACAAAAACCTGGATGAAATCTGAGGCACGTGGCCCCGGGAATTAGCCATGGTGGGGGTGGTCTATAACAACCTGGATGAAATCTGAGGCACGTGGCCCCCCTGCCAACCTCCTCCTTTGGTTTATTGCTAGACATGATGTCACATGGCATGGAATATCCCTTTGGTCATCTGGGGTCAGCTGTCATCACTGTGTCCCCTCCCAACTTCTGCACCCCCAGCCTGCTCACTGGCAGGGCGGTGTGAGAAGCAAAAAAGGCCCCATTGGCTGGGCGGTGTGAGAAGCAAAAAAGGCCCTGACACTCTATGAGCACTGCACAGCAGTGAGGAAAACATCCCTATATTTAATCAACAGTTTCCAGCACAAACCCAAAACAGAACCCCACACCAGCTACTGCAAAGAAAATTAACTTTATTCCAGCCCAAATCAGGATGCTATATTATATTGGAACAGAAAACGCTGCAAATGTTTCCACATTGTTTTCTTAAAGGAGTAATAACTGGAATAATGTTTAATAACTTTTCTTTGCAAAAGACTGGCTTTCTCTATTACTGTTCATAACCCAATTTTATGTAGATAGGGGTCAACTGGGCCAGTTTCAAACATATTTAAGTAACACTGATGAAAGTAAAAGCAGGGCTGTCTATTTCCTCAACGCAAATAGGGGTGAACTGGGCCAGTTTCAAACATATTTAAGTAACACTGATGAAAGTAAAAGCAGGGCTGTCTATTTCCTCAAGAGGACTCCCGAGTGCTGAACGGGTTGTTTCAGGAATCAGTGACAAATCTTGGTTTCCTCTTTCTTCCCCCAGCTATAAGGAAAACGCTCTAAGGTTATCTAAGATACACCACGACCAGCCAGTTAAGCCTCTGGACAGAGCTGTCTTCTGGATTGAATTTGTCATGCGTCACAAAGGAGCAAAGCACTTGAGACCAGCTGCTCACCATCTCACCTGGTACCAGTACCACTGCCTGGATGTTCTGGCATTCCTCTTCACCTGCGCAGCCACTGCAATCTTCATCCTTGTCAAGTGCTGCTTATTTTGCTGTAGGAGACGTGGCAGGATTACAAAGAAGAAGAAAGAATAGACATCCTGTTCCCATCAGCACTTTTTCTTCTCCTAGGTTGATTCAGCAAGGCACTCAGGCACATTCCTTGGTGAATAAAATTATTAGGTTATGCTTTAAGCTGGTCATGTCGTGAAGTACCCTGCTGTGGGGCAGAGCTGTTTGCTTAGCCAGCAAATTCCTTCTGGCCTAAATAAGCTTGAATTATAGCTGCTTTATCCCTTGGGATCTTGTCAGCTGATCACACACGGTCCCTAGAATGGTAATTTTCTGCTCTAACTTTTCAAATTAATTTTAGTGCATTTCATAAATTCAGCCTTCCCACGTGTGGCACTGCGGGTCCCTCAATCTGCAACTAGTCTCCTTACCTTAACTCTGTCCTCTCCTGCAATGTCACCCAGGCTTGATGATTCAAAATCAAAATGCTCCTCCTGTCAGAACAGCTGTCTCCAGATTGGAAAGCTCCTAAAAAGTGCCCAGCTGAATGGCCAAGATCGTGAAAAACTGGGAGCTGCAAGCAGCTGGTGAAGCCTATATCATCACATTTTCACAAATGCACTAACTATCAAGATCGTGAAAAACTGGGAGCTGAGGGGAAACCAGAGTCTTAAGACCAGCAGAGAAATTACTTTTTTTGAGAACTACTTCTCTTTTCCATCAGAGGAGTCTGCTGCAGCTACAGTCATTGTAGCTGCAACACTAGTGGGGAGTGAAACCCCCTTTATCAATAACTTGTGCATCTTAACCCCCAAACATCTCTGAGCCATGCTAACAGACAAAGAGAGGAGTCTGCTGCACAGGCCATCACTGTAGCTGCAACACTAGTTGGGGGGTGAAACCCCCTTTGTCAGTAACAAACATCTCTGAGCCATGCTAACAGACAAATGCAGGAAAACCTCTAAAGACAGAACTTGCAAAGAAGAAATATTACGTGTGGGAACAGTGCAACAGTCACTTGCCTTGCCTGGAAAGTTGGGAGAGAAATTAAGGGTGTTCTTGGCTCAGATAAGAAGGGTAGTACATGCAGCACTCTGTTCAAAGTACACTCACTGATGAAAGCCTAGTAAAATAATGCTAGTTCAGAGCTCTTGCTCTAGGTAAGGTTATTTCACTGCTGTGCCAGCTTACTCAAGGAAGAACCTGCCCCAATTTTAACTCATATTTGTTGTATTCTGGATGCTGCGGAATTGTTTTCAAACAGAGCAGGCTGAGAAAATACATTTGTTTACATAATAAAATTCCCTACCCTACATTAACTTTTTTATTACCCTTGTCAAGAGTTTTAATGTCTGCTTAAATCTCTTCGTGCTACAACATTTGCCAAAGCTCAAGTAATTTGCTTCCAAACTAAAGAGGGTTAGAACAAGACTTCTCATGGTAATTTCTGGTACACTGTTCCTATGGTCATGATGGGATCCTACACAGGAATATGCATATTGAAATATGCATGGTGAACAGAAAGTGGAACATCATGACATTCATGCCCCAAATCTGCAAGTTTTTTCTTGTAACTGTTCATAGAACTGGGTCCCCAGGCACAGCTCCATCAAGCTTGATCACTAGCAATCCCCATCATCCAGGTTCTGCAAAGAGAAGATTTGCTGAGATGTCAGTTTGGTTGCCAGAAGGCCAGTAAGCCTCGTAGCATACTGCGTAGACGCTGGTCAGGTAGGGCTAACAAAGGACACAGGAAACAAGATTGCTGGGAAAAGTTGGACAAAGAAACTGCTCTGCAGTCACTTTAAGAAGGTGTTTCTTTTCTGTAACTTACTCAAAAAAATGTGTCTTATCTACTATTGAATTTAAAAAGAAAAAAAGACCAACCAAACCCTCCTTTCTTTCTAGAATCTTTTATATAAAACAGGGAAAGATAAACATGACTGAATGAAAGATGAAGGTGGTCTATGATGCCTTTCTCCAATTAGATACAGTTTGACAGATGATCTAATCCTACTGTAACAGCCATACTTCTCTCAGCGCATGGTAAACTGTTTTGAGGAAGCCAACCATATGTTCCACATCTTGCAGCGTTTAAAAAAATCCCAACATACTCACACATTGGAGCTAAAACATTTTGCTTAGCATATGTAGATGTTTACTGCAGCTTTGTAGACTAAAACATACAGAGCTCATATTGTCTGATCTAAAAATCACGTGTTTTCTCAACTGCCACACTGTGGCCAGTCCTACACTGCAGTTCATGAAAACAGCTACAGCACTCAGCACTGGGGAGTTGGAGGCATTTGAAGCACATGCTGCCACTGGGCTTTGTTACACAAGAAGACACTAAAGAACGGTTATGAAGAAGTCCACCAAAGCAGTGGTACTCATCATACAAGTTTTGAGAACTAGGAAATTTTGCTGGAGAAACTTCCACTACAAGTTTTACTTTTTTTTTTTTTCCACAGTTTTACCATTGGCATTTAGATTCAAGTATTTCCTATTTAAGAGAAATAGCAAGTGATGCAGTAATCACTACAAAGACAACATGGTGAGAGTCTGGATCTTGCAGGACCAACACACTCCTGGGAGACAGGTATGATTATGGCTGAGGACAGCCTATCTCAATAGCTCAAAGATCATTTGATTAAGTTCAACAGGTAGGGCCTTAAAAACTCTGATTAGCTGCAGGAGCTGTAAGTTGACTACTGCACCGTGGAAGGAGAAAAGCAATTACCTTTTATTTTAGCTGTCCTCCTCCTAAATTCAGGTTTTGCATCAATTTCACCTACCACAAGAACCTTTAAACTATTTTTGAACACAAATAATTTCCTAGAACTGCCAGACTCTATTGAAGCTGGCAAGCTCAGAAGACCAAGAAACCCCATCTGACGTTTTAATCATTTCAATAGTTACCAATTTATTTTTATAAAAAAAATGGTAGCAATGTAGAATACAGCAATATTTTCTGGTTCCACACACGCAGGTCGTGAACATTCCAAGCAATGTGTACATTTTGGAAGGAGACTAGACAAGAGAATTGACCAAAATGTTACTGACCACGGGAAGATTTTTTTAAAAAAGGTTAAAAATTAGATATCAATAGTGTCTTAATATTGCTTTCATTACTGAAGACTGAAAAAACACTTGACTTTACAGATAGGGTTAAAAAAAGGGAGGAGGAAAGGGGAGGGGAAGAAAAAAAGGCTGCTACAACACTGCCATACGGTCAAAAAAAATAATCATACTTCAATATTTGCATACTTGATAGCAGCATTCTCCCATTGAACTGTGTGAAAC
Source organism: Calidris pugnax (assembly GCF_001431845.1). NCBI lineage: Eukaryota > Metazoa > Chordata > Aves > Charadriiformes > Scolopacidae > Calidris > Calidris pugnax. The sequence continues at coordinate 48,972 of NW_015090847.1, forward strand.
TACAGGAAGAAAACAACAAAGCAAAAAAAAAAAAAAGGGAGTTATCCATCAGTATTCAAAAACCTAGAATGAAGTCACTAAGTAGATGAACACTTATTGAGAATGAATCAATATCTACATTCTTAGCTGTTTCCCGTTCTGCTCCAACAGAAACGCCAAGTTGAGTGTGAGCTTTGCGTATTTTATTTTTGGCCGATTTGAGGTTTTCCAGTTCATAGTTCACTGCATGCTTGGAATAGAGAGGATCATTATAAATCCTTCTACACAACGAACTTTTAAGTAGACAGCTGAAAATAAGATGTACTACTTGTAAACACACAAAAAAATACAAGCTTTTTTTGTTTCAAGTGAGCACTGGTTCCAGATAGATTATCTTCGGTATCTACCTCTTTCACCTCTGTCTCTGTCCCGATCACAAATCCTCTCTCTCTCCCTCTCCCGATCACGGCCTCTGTCACGTTCTCTGTCTCTTCTGTTATCTCTAGGACGGTCCCGTTCGCGCTCCCGGTCCCTCTCCCGAGGCCTGCTTCTCCGACCGCTGACAACTGCTTGCGTGCGGCGAAGAAAGTCGTCTACTCTCATGTCATAGTCGTGCTGGGATGAAAAGACAGCTCTGTTTATTTTCATTGTCATTCCCAGATTAAAATCCCCCTCCCTCCCCTTATCCATACAATTGGCCAGAACTCTTGGGAAAAGCCCAGTATTAAAAAAAAAAAACAAAAACAACAAAACACCAAAAAAACCCAAGACATTATGGCCGGCATCCATAAGCACAAGCTGCTTCTTTCATCTTCAGGACAGCACCATGTCTGTGCCTCCTTGCTGCAAAAGCTGGGGTTCAAATGCCAGCTACCAGCAAGAGACCTGAAAGCTTGAAGCAGCCTTCAAAGCCAGCTACCAGAAATTATTGACCAATTTGCCCTGTTTTTTGATGCGTCTGTGAGAAGTCATAAACCACGAACCTTTCTGCTGATAAAGGAATTTGCCGTACACGAGCACAAGCAACATTATGGGCATGTTCTTATTCAAACTGGGCTTCAGCTTCCAAAGTTCAGAGGTAGACAAATGGAAGCCATTTTAAGCACACACCTCAGAGCATGTTGTGGGAATTTTGCACTTCTACGTCACCTGGAAGAGGCTTTCCAAAGATATTGGAAATCTCTCATCCATCTAAAAAACTGATCTTTCCAAGGAAAACTAATACAGCTCTTCAAAATGCAGTTTATCCAAGTCAATAAATCTCAGGTTAGGCTAGACCTGTACCCCAAATTCCTCCCGTTGCTGCTCTGGCGTGCAGACTCGTGTCCCCCTCTGTCTCTGTGGACACTTACTACTCGTTTGTCTCTGTATCTTGCTTCATGTGGCACGGGATGATGTCCTGAGTACGGAGGGTGAGCTTGAGGTGGAGGTGCGTGGTGCTGATAGTAAGGGTGGTGTGGAGGCTGCTCCATACCTGGATACGGTGGCTACAAGAGAGTTACAGGAAGGGCGTTGAGTGTCTCAGAACAAAGGAATGCACACCAAAGACATTGGAAATCTCTCATCCATCTAAAAACCTGATCTTTCCGAGGAAAACTAATACAGCTCTTCAAAATGCAGTTTATCCGAGTCAATAAATCTCAGGTTAGGCTAGACCTGTACCCCAAATTCCTCCCGTCCCTGCTCTGGCATGCAGACTCGTGTCCCCCTCTGTCTCTGCAGACACTTACTACTCGTTTGTCTCTGTATCTTGCTTCATGTGGCACGGGATGATGTCCTGAGTACGGAGGGTGAGCTTGAGGTGGAGGTGCGTGGTGCTGATAGTAAGGGTGGTGTGGAGGCTGCTCCATACCTGGATACGGTGGCTACAAGAGAGTTACAGGAAGGGCGTTGAGTGTCTCAGAACAAAGGAATGCACACAAGGCTGAGGGCTGGGAATTAAAAGCAGAGGTTACTTTCATTCAGATGGGAAACACGACATCTAACTGTATCCAATCACAGCCTCCCAACTGAAAGGCAAGGATTTGCAAGAAGCAATACCATTGCTTCTTCAGAAGTTTGGCCAACACGCTCCCCAAACGTGCCTTCTTTACACCTGTCTCAAAGTGATACTGTGCATAACATTTCTGCTACTTAAATGTAAGGTTTGGGTTTTTTTTTTTTTAAATTTATGCATACAGAACATGAATTTTGTTTAAACTAGGGAGCTCTTACAGAAAGGAGTCTTTTTAGTGCCATTCCTTATGGATATATTTGTATTTTAAATTAATTACTCTGCAAGAGTATTTGGAATTCCCTATTTGAAAAAGGGCTAGCAGATAATTTTTTTCTGGTTCTTTTTCCTCTCTCTAGGTTACTTTCATTCAGATGGGAAACACGACATCTAACTATATTCAATCACAGCCTCCCAACTGAAAGGCAAGAATTTGCAAGAAGCAATACCATTGCTTCTTCAGAAGTTTGGCCAACATGCTCCCCAAACGTGCCTTCTTTATACCTGTCTCAAAGTGATACTGTGCATAAAATTTCTGCTACTTAAATGTAAGGTTTTTTTTTTTTAAATTTATGCATACAGAACGTGAATTTTGTCTAAACCAGGGAGCTCTTACAGAAAGGAGTCTTTTTAGTGCCATTCCTTACAGATATATTCATATTTTAAATTAATACTCTGCAAGACAAACTATTTGACAAAGGGCTAGCAGATAATTTTTTCTGGTTTTTTTTTTAGCTCTCTCCCTCCCAAACCCCCCAGCAAGACATCTCTTGGCTGTTCTCTTCCATTTCTTCAATCAGCAAGGCCTTTCTTTCCCATATTACCAAAGCACCTCTGCTCGCATTGTCGTCACAAAGGAAGTAGGCAGAAATGCTGGATTTTAGGATGAATGCTTGGGACAGCATGCAGAACGGAGGAGAAAAAAAAAAGGGGAGTTTCTGAAGGCCTCAGTCTGACATCTTGGCTCACTTCCTTCACGCTCAACAAACCAGAGTTGCGTTTCAGCTGAGAAAAATTAGAGGCTATAGTAGAATCTCTGTATCTGGCACTGCCTTTTGCTCATTCACAGTACACACAGAGCCAAGACTCATTACAGTTATCCAGAATCAGGAGCCTCGGGGTGAGAATTACTAAATAAAACCAAAACAACTAGTTACAACAACTATTCCTCCTGACACGAGGGCAAAACCACAGCCATACAATTGAACTACCAGTTAATTTCCATGTATGTATCTGTAGATACTTGTACTCGTACACATGCTTATCTGACTGGGAAAAAAAGTGCATTTCAGTGGAGGCTGCAACACAGCAAGACTTCTTTTGATTACAGTGTCCAAGTACATTTTGCTGTTTTCCTGCATGCTTCACCACCACAGCCAAAAGCAAGCCAATGCACGACACCAGAGCAACATCTTATCTGACTGGAAAAAAAAGTGCATTTCAGTGGAGGCTGCAACACAGCAAGACTTCTTTTGATTACAGTGTCCAAGTACATTTTGCTGTTTTCCTGCATGCTTCACCACCACAGCCAAAAGCAAGCCAATGCACGACACCAGAGCATGCCAGCCCATTCCAGGAGCCTCTGCACCAAGTCCACCTCTTTAATGCATGTGCTGTTTGACAGCTAGCCAATTGCTATGACTATTTAGCAGAAGACAAAATTTCATCACACCCTCTTGTGTAGGCTAAAGGAGGGCCTGCTATTTCCTTCAGAACTTTCAGTTTCTTGTAGGTTTCAAACCAAGCCAGTTTCCTGCTGCCGTACTGCCTACTAGAATGCTGGACTATTGCTGACAGATAAGTACATTACAAGATACTTGATATATAAAATTTTTCCCTAAAAATTTTACATTTACAGCAAAGACATATTTTAGGAAAAGGGCAGAATTAAGTCTACACCGAATATGCTAGGGTCCTCTAGAGGGTAACAAAAAAAGCCATATTCTAGAGAGAAGTTGAATTCAACAAGACACAAACCATTCCTTGCCATGGTGGTGGTGGTCCCATGTTGTGGAATTCTCTCACGTAATCATTGTAGGACTAAAATGAAAGACAGTAATATTAGCATTTGTGATGAGTGTTCTTTGGAAGTGCTGAAAGCTGAATATAAAAAGTTGCCCAAAAGCCTGCATGCACCAACTTACCCCATTTAAAAATACATCTCGTCGAACTCCTGAAAATCGTCTGTTGGGAATAAAAATTTGTACAACTAAATCCAATTTATCCATACACACAAGTTACCAGGGCATAAAATGAGTAACATGAACACACCTTACCTGTCTACTTCAGGATATCTGGGATCCTTTATATACCCTGTTCGAACATCAAGCAGTATTAATTCAATTTACTATCGCATGATAACAGTCTTAAAAAAAATACACTCACTAGAAACTGTCCTTACACTCTGTGCTAGCTCTGAAGTTGTGTCTACCTGCCATTACCCTCGCTTTCAAAATAACTGTCAAAAACTTATTTCTTGTAGACAGTACAGAATACAGTACAATGCAGTAATATAAAAAGAAAGATACAGATATACCCATGGGAACTTGCACACAGTACAAATATGCAAGGGACTATCTGGGCAAATCAAGGCTTGAATTTTAGTCAAACAAACTGGGAATGCCTACAAATTTGAAGGGTACTATCCCTTGGCAGTCAGCACACGGCTGTTAGTACTTATTAACCACGTATTCAGGACAACGTGTTCATCTGGGCAACTCTTAAGGCTGATTTCCTAACAGGCTTTGGATACAATGCTGCACAGAAAATGGAAAACAACCGAAAAAACATCTGGAGACGTCCCACAGGGCAAAGAATAATTGCAGCTTCAGTAAATCCAAGGAAATAAACTTTACAGAGGTCAGTAAAATGGCACAAATCACCAGGCATGCTTATACTAATAAAATAATGCTTCCAAACTTGATTATTTAAAAAAAAAAAAGTTCTGTTTGCTAAATAATAGCTTTGGAAAGCCAGGGAGCAGCAACATTCTTTCTGCATCAAAGAACACAGACTTAGCAGTCAAGCTGAACAGATAAAGGCAGGTTCTTAAGAAAGATTTAGAAATTGACTACTGAAATAGTGGAATACGTATTTCTAACAGCAGCGAAGCAAGATTTGGTAGAATAAAAGTGACAATTTCTTAATAATTGCTTTCTGAAGAAAAAAAATAAACGCAATATTACCACTGCAAACATTTCTTCCTGGAGAACAACAAAATTCCTGTCTCAAACTCATCACTAGAACCTCTGGTAAAACACAGCAAAACTTTGCCCTCCCTTCCTCATGTCAAGCTTGTAAAAAAATTATTTCTGAAAACATAACTGAAAGTCTACCATCATCTCTAAACACAGGCTGCTAGTCAGGCAACCTCCACTACTTTCCCCACTGGAAATTTCAGATGCTACCATCATCTCTAAACAGAGGCTGCTAGTCAGGCAATCTTCCACTACTTTCCCCACTGGAAATTTCAGATAAACATTTTAATTTAGTGCATTGACAAGCAGGTCAAACCAATTGTTGTGCCCGTCAGGTATTTCAACCACCCGTATCATCATCATCATTATTATTATTATTATTATTAACAAAGTGCTTGAAAGGATCATTCACAACAATGTACACACACAATTCTGAGGCTTTTAAAAGTGCTCAGCCTGGATCAACTCAGTTCTCCCTCGAACAAGCGAAACAGCATCACTGATTTCTGTGAGAGGCGAGTTCAACCAGCAGGCAGCACTTGGGACAAGTCCCGTTTTTATGTCTCAAGTCATACCAATATTTTACTTTTGAATAAAATGAGGATATAATAAAAGAGAAAACACTTTTGAATTGGTGCACACAAATCTTCATAGTAAGATATTAACCTGGTCTTTGGTGAAACTCAGGGGGATAGTCAATCCTTGGTTTCTTTCTGCTGTTATGAATATCATAATCTTCTGGTCGACGCCTACACAAATTAGATATCAAAGAATAAACAAGGTTGCTTGGAGCATTCGTCACAGCAGAATACCTCACAGGAATAGCTTGAGCTGCCCAGGATCTCAGTTTAATTATTCCATCTGCTTCAAAACATTCTACAGCTTTAAATCTGAACTCAAATAAGCAGGAACAACAGTCTGATTAAATACCCTTCACTGTTACTTTCTGGCTTTGGTAGTTCGGGAAGGAACTCTACCCAGCTGTACGTTCGTACCAAAGGGTACAAATTTGTCTAGAACAAACTCAGACTTAGGTTTTAACATTACACTTCCCACATTACATTTCAAAACAACCTACTGGATAACAAAAGAATTTACAGAACTAAATACAGTGAAAATAGATAGCAAAATGTATCATTACAGTCAGAAGGCACAGACATAGCTGCATTTGCTAGCTATGGGGTAAAGAAGACTATAAAAGGTCTAATTCCATTACATTTATAAATAAAACTGTGCATGCTTTGTGAAATTGCTTCTTTCACTGTAGCTTTTCCAACTGGGTAGGCCAGTTACATTATTTCTAACCATTTCTGTTCTAAGCAATTTACCAGCAATGCATTGGTACCTTTTACAGAAACTTTAAGAACGCTTAAGCTTTGTAATAATTAAAATAATTGGATCTCCTTTCTATACAAACAGCTCTTATGTAGGAGATGTTCTCTTTAAGAGCTTTGCGCTCAGGGAGGCAGTTTGATTGTAACAGTTACATTCCAGTTGCTGTTAAGTAAAGAACTGAAAACTGGCTGCTAATTTCGCTCCAACAAGGTACATAAACATTAGTGGGACACTCCAATGCTAACATAACATTGTTTCTAAACAGAAAGCAGCTACAAATCCATTCCTCCCTCCCACCCCCCACCCCTCAGAAATATTCCTTAAGAAATTAACACTTTCTTAAATAATTTAATTACTGTGCAACTTGCTTGCTGAGTAAGAAGCTCATGTAGCTTTTAAAGACATTTCTCCTCCCCCTTCCCAACTTCAGTTTTAAAGCCCACCATACCCAGTTACTAAGCTTTTTAAAATGAAAGCAGATTCTTTACTATGAGCAAAAAGCCCAAAAACCAAAGCAGTTGCATCTACAGCAAAATCAGATCAAGGAAAATAAAAGCTGGTGTAAAGAATAAACATACCGCTTTCTTGTAGTTTTGAGAGTGCATTTACGACCGGTATAAAATATGATAGAAACAGTTCATATAGTAGTCCAACTACTGACTTTAAGCTGTAAGCCACACACATAAATGGAGGCCCTGGCAGGCTTGAGAAGGTGTGGTGGTGTTATATGTATAGTTTGCAGTCCATTGCAAAACCTTCACTTGTATATACTTTATTGCACTGGAAACCTCTTAGCTTAACTTCAAAAGCCATCTTGGTGTTCAGTCCTTTAAAGCCAAAAATAGGGGGGCGCTGCCAGGTTTCCTCCTACCTACTCGTGACAGTGTCCTTTTTTTTTAAGCTCAAGGAAATGGGGACTCTTGTTGGGTATCTGTACCTACCACAGGACGTTTCCACAAAGAGGAAACTTAACCAAAGGTTTCAGCCCAAACCATACATCAGTCTGTATGCAAAGTGGCTACACGGGGAAAAGGTGTTTGGCAGAAGGGCTAAGATCAGTTCTTTGCAAAGACTTCTCCAATTCTGTAACAAGTTATACCCCCTTTTTTTCTGGAAAATGATGTTAAGTTCATATAGCAGTGATCAATAACCATGTCGATCCTCTAAAAATACTTTAAGTCCACAGGTACTGCCAGCATCTGGAAAGGTTGTATATACAGACACAGCAACAGCCATTCTTTTTGGTTTGTTGCCGGGTCTCCAAGGGCCACTCGATCCCTTTTGGAAAGAACCTATTGTTTTCAGAAGCTCAGCAAGATGTGTGAATTCAGTGGTTACATGTTAGAGAATATTTGGCAATGGGGTTAACACATCACGGTGCCACAATTTGAAACAGTCCCAATAATGCTCCTCTTGAATATCAAAATAACTTAAAATATTTTATCCTCAAAATGAGGCGGCATCTTCTGAAAAATTCTAAGTGATCCTTATAAAAGTCCCATATTTGATAAGGCTTATCCAGAGACACACCTGAAAGAAAAGGCTTTTACAAGATATTAACACATTTTTGGCATATAAATATTTCCTTCTCTCCATCTAGCCTGCTCATAATCAAGCCAAGCTCACCTACAGCTAGCATTACACGTTGCGTTATCTCAATAAACGATCTAGTCTAAACTAGACAGCACTTTAAGAGCTTTTTTTTTCTGCAAAAGCAAAGATCCCCATTTTCCTCTTGAAAAATGACAGACCGGGGAACCATGTGAAATCCTCAATGAAGCCACAAACTTGTCCATGCAGCTTGATTTGAGGATTTTCTCTCTTCTTTATCGCAGGGAAAGCTTTGACGAATCACATTCCTCCATCACGTTATTCTGATACATGTGCCTATTATCAGTCCAAAGAACGTTTCTAACCTTCCCACGTCCCGAACGGGGTCTCGACGGGATGGGCGTCCTCTTGATCGGGGTTGTGAGTGCATTCTTCTCTTGTGCCTCATTTTATGAATGACTTGATACAAGTCAATACTTTCATCAGGAGGGAAGAGAAGACAAAGTTGGGTTCCGCATTCCGGCTCTATTTCCTAGAATTAGTTAGAAGTTCAGTAGTTGTTTATTAACTGAAGAAATGAAACTCTCCCCAAATACGCTGACAACATACATTAAAAAAAAAAAAAAGACATTTTGAAGATCTTTCAGTATCACTAGACAGAGCAAAATTCACTTACGTTACCTTTCACTCTCTAGGCATTACTTAAGACTTTTCATAAAATAGTCCAACACTTGGGGCAACCGTATCTTCCCATGAGACATATGGGCCACATCACTGTTTTGCTACAAAGAAAATGTTTTTCATCACAAAGAAAATGATCACCTATTACAGAGAGAAAAGTGACACAGGTAGGAAAAAAAAATAATAATCCCTCCCAGCTTCACATATAAAGCCACGGCCTGACGAAGTTGACCATTACCACTCAAAAGTGAGTTCTTCAGGGTAGGATAGACAGGTCCATGAAAACATCAGCTCAATGCTTGACAGTAGTCTAAACAAGCAAATTTTGTGTTCAGGATTATTAGGAAAAGAACACAGAATGAGAAAGTCATTGTACCACACTGGAAGTCCATGTTCCACTCACACTTTAAATACTGGGTGCAGTTCTGACCCCATAGTCTCAAAAAATAGGGGGACAGTAGAAATGGAAAAGCTTCAAAGCAGGGCACCAAGGATAACTGAATGAGTGCAACAACTCCTACACACAACGACTGAGCAGGTCAGGTCTCTCTAGCCTAGAGTAAAAGAGGAACACATGGGGTATGAGGGACAAGATGGACACAACGCGAGCGTCCAACACCACGAGCTGTTTGGAGGAGAGAGGGACAGAGATCAACTTGTCGACTCCCTCTTCCACTACAAGGACTCGGGGTCATCAAATGGAGCCAGCAGGAGCCAGGTGCAAAACAATCCCAAAAAAGTGCATCTTCAACCTGGTGACTAGCAGGCCTGTGGAATGCCTTCCCAAAGGATGCTGTAAATTCAAGAAGCTCAGTGTACATGTCCTCAGAGAAGAGATCCATTCAGGATTACACAAAATGTAAGTGGATAAACAACAACCACGTCAGGAAATAATCCAAGTTGAAAAGCAGGGAGAGCAAGCCTCAGACAATGCTTGCCCTGTACCTAACAGTACAGTAATTTTATGAAAAAAGATAAAACCAACATCTGGATTGCAATTCTATAGTGAAGCGGACAACATGTTAAAAAATTTATTTCCTTGACCATTTAACAGAAATAAAGTTAACTGATTTTTTTTGTTGCTGTTGTTAAAGTTCATACTACATTAAAAAGGAGACTGAAAATACTGTTTTACTTGTGCTACCCAACCAAGTGAACGTGCCCATGGGCAAAATAACGATCAGTCTCTACAATTTCCATACAATATGGGGATTACCCAATCCCATTTTGCCTTAAGAAAACAGAACCTGTTATTTTAGTCAAGGCAGCATGACAGCATGCAATGTACCTGCACTCTGGTACGGCTGACAAAGAGCCACCCCACTTAATATTTACTTTGCATATACATTATAATGGTAGAGTCTATGCCCTAAGCAATGCAGTATATAAAAAAAACCCATAACGCAGAACACAGCTGGGAACACCATAACTTGTTCTTAAAAACTGATGCTCTATAGGTTTGCACACCATACAGTGCAAAGCACATCACAAGTCCAAAGTATCACTGTTTTGAAGCACTAAACACTGTTTATCACAAAAACAACAATAGAACTGGCACTGTATTGTTTTCTGTTTCCTTCTTCCACAACAGCATTAGAAATACACCAAGTGCCTTTATCACAGCAAGTAACAACTGATCAAAAAGATTACAAATCTTCTGTACATACAAAGCTGAAAGTAAGCACTAGAAGATGAGGGTTATAGAATAAATAAATAAATTAACAAACCTGTCCATCACGTCCAATCTTTACCGGCTTATGTTCGTTCCAAGGATTGGTCAGGTGAGCAGACTTAGTGAACGGCAATTCACGCCTAAACATGCAAGTGGCATCATTTACAGTTTTGTCTTCATTTTTCATAAAAGAAATTTTATTAAAAACGCATACAGCAAGACATTACATACAAAATAATCCTGTTCCTCTTTGCACTGTCAGGTCCCCGAATTAACATATTAGTACACATTAAGTATCAGTAACTGAAAATTTCACTTTGACTTATATATGAAGCTAGAACTGCTTTGAGCTGCAGGTGGGAGGCAGCAACTTCCAGAGGATCTTTCCAACCTAGATTTTTCTCTAATCTGAAGTCTTACTTTCCCTGTATTTATTCTTTGTTGCAACCTAAAGCGCTTGTACAGCTATGCTATGTATATCTCACAGGACTCATATAGCTCTTTTTCTTAAAAGAGAGGTTTAAAATCTTCTCAGTTAAATCAATGAACATACTGCTCACTTACACATTATGCAAAATACCTTTACTATTTCATATGTTATATTACAGCAGTAGCATTTTCTTTGTTCAGTCAGATTCCAGGATGTCAGATTAAGACAGATCTTAATCCTTGCAGGATTTTTTTGCTTTTAGTTCACTTGAATAGACAGCTGTGGATAAGTTTTTACTCAAAGACTTTAGAATATACTCAAAGACTTCAGAATATGGTTTTCTGGTTTAAGTACAAGAGATCAGTGAAGGAACACAATCAAGTGTTAAAAATCTCTAAATTGATTAATTGTCTACAAAAAAAAATAGAAATTAACGAATCTATAGTGCATGTCAGGTACAGACTTGACTCCAAAACTCAGTAACATGGAGGCATGGATTTGGGGAGACTGGAGGACAGATCTCTGATTGAATCAAGTTTCCAAAAGGATGCTGTCAGCACTCAAGTGAGCAATACACAGAAAAGGCATTATAATGCCTTGTTACTCAACAGTAACATAAATGAACAATTATTTACCTGCATATCCAGTCAATTTTAAAGACACCTCCCAACATCTTTGCATTCATTCCTGCAGGCAGCACCCAGTGTATAGGTGATCCTCCATGATGCGACTCTGAAGACAGTCTTGCAAATCCTAAAGGATTTCACATGAATTGTAACAAAGACACAACAGAAAAGCTATTGCACACATAACTCATGTTCACTTACCTTGATAATAGCTCACTTTCCCTTACCTTGGAATTTGCCACTCTCTCTTACAGAAAATATCAAAATAACACTCCTCGCTGATCTAAATGCAGCGTTAAGCTTCTTTTCATTCACCGGAAGCGTCGACCATACTCCCTAAAACAAAACAACCCCAGCCCCACCACCAAAATATAAGAGTTCATCTCAAGTGACTTAGCTAACAGGATTATATAATGCAGATGAGGAAAACAAGACCAAACTAGTGTTCTTGGTTAGATGATGATGGCAAGAGAAACGTATTTCTAAATTCAGTTCCTTCAGAAGATATTTTTAACCTGCACCATGATAAAACTCTTAAAATATTGGCTTTTCAATCTTTTGTTGAACACTGCAGATGCATTTACACCATCTACAAGGTTTCATTTTTAATTATAACGATGGATATATGAAAACATTTGCCTTCAGTATTTTTAATGTATGTTTTACATTAAAATTAATGTATGTTTTACATTTGGGAGTTCATGTTTATATAACAGAAACAAATTGTGAAAACCCAGCAGCGCAGACTTTGGGAGTTCATGTTTATATAACAGAAACAAATTGTGAAAACCCAGCAGCGCATATATCCTGCTTATTAATTCCTACCTTTTCCTTTTCACCAGCCATTGTGTAGCCATGCACAATAAAACTTAATCTGTTTTAAGGTACCAACTGAGTTGAGCTATAGAATACCAGCTTGCTGTATTACTTTTTGGCAAAACCAGCTCCCAAAAATCATTCTCTGGGCAAACTCGGATGAGCAGCTTATACTGGTTTAATATGTTCAAACTTCAGCCTCAGAATGTGATCTAGGATCCACCAAAGAAAATGTTCCTCCCCTTCCTTTTCATTGAAGGTATGTTCTCATACTCTGTGCCAAGATTCGTGCTTGCCTGACTATAACAGTACTCACCAGAGAACTAGATGGCTTTTTTAATTAGTTTTAAGTCAGATGTGTATTGCTTTATGCTGCTTGTGAAGCAGAAAAAAACTTACTTTTTGGCACCACAAAAGCCAGTTTTCATCAGAGTGCAGAGGTAAAGCAGTGACGCTTATACACTGAGAGACAAAGCATCCACTCCACAAACTTTAGAAAGAAAGATGCTGTTGCAGCCCCAACCCTGGATGAGGCACCAAAAGGATATACTCCCCTAAAGAGCTAAAGCAAACACCACTCAGAATGGGGCTCACTGCACAGATTAGGCTCAAAGCTGGTGAAAGGAGCCAAGCCTGTCCAGGAATTTTAAGATTCCTTTAATCGTTTTAATGCTATTCTATTTTAGAAAATCTTCATTAATAGAATCACCTACTCTGTATACGTTGTGTAACAGCAAACCAGTTCTTTTCTCTACAAGCTCTTCCAAACAACACATGCAAATACAAAACCATCACAGAGGCCTACTCAGAAGCTTAAGTCCAGCCCACTGGAATCCCTCCCAAAGAACTCCCTTACACCAGCACTGCCAGCATACGGTTCTGCACTGAGGCTTCAGATCCCTCAAACAAAACAACTGAAAAAAAATTACTTCTGTAGCATCAGATGAAAGCCAGAACACCTTCTGAATCTCCTCACAGTACAGCGATATGAACATAGGTGCTGATGAAAGGGAGAAAATATCATCGCAACATTCCCAATGGGGCTTGGCTTAGGATGTTATCAAATGGACGACCTAGAGGACCCTTTTTAACCCTACTATTATCAAGATAAATGACTGATGGTCGAGAAAATTTTCTGTGTTACAGCAGAAGCAGAATAGGTACCCTTGAAGAATCAAAGAGCAATAGCTTTCCTCCTTGCCTCTACCAAGATCTTAGTGATGGAGAAAAAGAATGCATCTATCTATATGCTTTTCTATAGTAAGGTGGGTGTGTTTGAAAATAAGACAAAGTGACCAGTCTGAAGAAAATTCAACATACCTTTGCTTTAGCAAGTGATACGTTTTCATGGTTATTACTCTTGATGAGAAAGAATCTTGCATCTTGGAGAATGTATTTAAGTTTACTTGTTTGGTCTGAAAAAACAAAGTGTCAAATAAGCTGAACTGTAAATATTTACAGTTGTCAAAAATGTTGCTTTCAGTGTACATAATTGTTTGTTTCCTTCAAAATACACTGTATCCCACCCAGTTCCTATCTACAGATTATCACAGTCAACCACCCAACTTGAAACTTGAAGTCTAAGCTGTAGAGCACAAAATGCCAGGGGAAACCAAATCAAAACTAAAACTTAGATATTCAGGTATAGAAAAAGTAAAATAAAACCAGCATGATTCAGTGATGTTCCGATATACAGGACTTATTTCCTTGCCTAAGAATTTTTTGCATAAATACTGCGTAACATTCGTATCAGCACAAGTCATCCAATAGAGAATGCTGAAATGTTCCTCTTTTCAGATGTAAGCACTTTATTTTTTGTTTAGCCAACTCTGCAAGGAGCAAAGCGACTGAATTTTTTGTATATTACTCTCAACACATGCATAAGTAGCTCAAGAGTCACTTGTTATGCTAAGAACAATTACGCGCCCAAGCTGATTTATATCGGAACATTACTACTTACAGGTAATTTAATGAACAGAGACAATGGCTTGCTATGGGGCATGCATTAAAAATTCAAATTTAAATGATACCTTTTTGGACAGCACGAACGGAAGATGATAATTTCTCATGCTTCTTTTCTGAACCTGTGTTTAGCCAAAGTACATTTGTTCAGATTGAGCCTTAATAGAGATAATATACAATTTCTACAGCCTTGTCACATACAATTTTCATTCATGACAAATTACGCTTTCTGGCGCGCACCCACACACACAAAAAATACTATTCAATGTGCACGAGTGTTTTGTTTTGGTTTTGGTTTGGTTTTTGGGTTGTTTAGTTTGGGTTTGTTTTTTAAAATAGTATTTGAAGAATTTCCTACTCAGAAAACTAGTCACTGAATCATCATCTTCCAAGTTTTAAAAAAAAAAAAAGTGAAAATTCCACTTAAGCAACAGAATAGCATTAAATTAACAAGAAAGCCTACTTCCCCCCAAAGGTATCCACACACAACATGCCAGAAGTCAATAACAAATTATATAAAGCTACATACCCCATAAATCTCTACAGCCAGTTACATTTATTTTAGATTACACATTAAGATTTGATGCAAGTCAGGATGACAAGCAATAAAAGCCAAAGAATACCTGCATATGATTCTGATGCAGAACTTCCACTTCTGTCAAAAACAATCGGAGAGATACCTCTAGCTCTTTTCCTCTCCTTCTTTTTCTCATCTAAAGAAAATCGTAACAAATAAAAGCAGTACTTTAAACATGAAGTGGCAGGTAAAATTGAGATAAAAAGTATTGAGATAGTAAAATAACATCTGTAATAGTGAAATTAGCATTTGACTTGCACGTGAAAATTGTGATTGCTGCCCCAAAACTAAGTGCTCTGTGCCGCCCACAAAGCAAGCAAATGCTTATTACTCAAGCTTTTCATTCATAAAAGGAAGACCAAAGCCACAAAATTAGTAATTCTGTGCAAAGTTTAGAGACAGAATTTATCTCCTAGGTGTTTTAGTAAGGATGGTTTAGCTCTTTTCTCCTGCTTGCAGCCAAATTTGCAACACAGAGTACAAACTGTGTTGTGACAGTGATACGGGTCCATTGGTTTACAGCTCAACAAAATGGTAAGAGGTATGAAAACAAAACACTGTGGCACATAGGCAAATATTTCCACTCTTAAAAGTGGAACATCACCTAACACATTAGTGTTACATTACACTATGGAAGTTTTTAAAACAGTTATTACACCTTCATTTTTCTGTCCTCTAATTCCAAACAGCAGACCTACGCAAAAAAAAAGCATTATATTAAGCAGGATGGCCACCTATGGAGACTTCAGACAAGGAAGATACACAAGAGAAATCTTAACAGGACTGCATGCTGCTTTCTTAAAAAAAACAACCACCACCACCAAACCAACAAAAAAAACCCCAACCACCCAAACCCCAAAGTATTTACGTCATTAATGCTTCACATGCAAAGCATTTATTTCGACTTTCTGCTTAAAACACTTCTCTCTTTCTAAGTTCGCCCTAATAGCTAATAATTTAAACTTAGATTTAGATTTTCTATTCTAGAGGCAGCCACTATTTAAGATTCAACTATCCTTCCCTGGGGAGACAATGCTTCTACTACACCAGTCTACCAAGTCACTCATCTAGATCAATACAGAACAACTCGACACCAATTTAAAACAAATCACATGGTAAACTAAACCATGAGATACTTAAGAAAATACTAATCCTAACGTTTCAAAGCATTGAACAGCAAGGCCAAAGCAATCAAGAACACTATGAATCCTCAGGATGGTAATCCTGATATCCACAAGTTTTGGTGCAAAGAAATATCACTTTTCAGTACGCTTTTTCCTTGCCTGTGGTATTTCATAATTAATATCTTACTGACTTGTGCTACTAAGGCTTACTTTGGACACAGTCAGGAAATAGGTATCTTTAAAAGCAGCCAAACTTTCAACAGCAAGATATTTCAGATTTGCATGCCAGATATTACCTACCTGATGCATCTGAACCAGTCCCAGATCTGACTGACCCATCTGTGAAAGAGGCCGATTCAGAATCAGAATCACTGGCTTCACTTCGTGTGTCATAGTCATTTCCTTCCTTCTGGTCTCTCTCATCCTGTTCATACTCTTCTTCATCCTCTTCCCCATCTTCTTCCACCTCTTCATCCTCCTCCCCTTCATCATCTTCCTCTTCTTCCATTCCTTCCTCTTCATTCTCTGTATTGCCTTGTTCAGAGGAACCACTACTGCCAGTCTCATGATCTGAACAATATTCCTCAGAGTTCACCTCTTCTTTAGAGGAATGGCTGGATCTGCTCGGTCTTCTATCCACTTCATGCCTGATTCTCTGATGTTTAAAGAAAAAGTGAATCAGCAGTCATATAACATTGTCAGGATGCGCGCACAGTCCTAAGAGAAGAATGTGCCTTATAAAGGTCTCATATAACTGATTTATAAGGCAGCAAGAATATTTAATACCTCTGAACCATCTGGCGTAGTGGACTTCGCCCTTCTGTCAATATCCCTCTTCCTCAGGCAAGTTTTTTCTGGTTGTCCTTTATAAGGCTCCCTGGAACCGCTTGACATGCGTGTCTTTCGATCACCGTCTGGGCGCTTGTTCCTATCGGACCTCTGATACTCCTCAGTCTTGTATTCTGACACCGGCTTTCCTTTCGTACTCACTATTCTCTTGTTATTGCTAACTGAGGAACTAGGAGGCTTTGGCATCATCTGCCTCGATGAATGCACAGAAGGTTTTTGTCTCTTGCTTTCAGCGTTTTCCATCCTGTCAGTTTTTCTTTTTGATCCTTAAACAGAAAGAGATATCAAGTTCAACGTTATTTTTTTTTTATCAAACCAAAACCTGTGCAGAGGCACCTACTTTCTCTACTTTGGGTACTTCCCCTCTTGCAGTCATAGGTAGCATCTCCCAGTTGTAGGCTTTGCAAAAATACTCAAACCCGCTTATTAGGAACAGCTCGTATTCAAAAACATGTATTTTACTTTAAAAGAGCAATTCTTTAGGCTTTGGTAGGTGTTTTCTAAATTTTGTGTATGGGAATGCTACATTAAATGCTTATGGGATTGGCCTAAAGCCAAATCAAGAACTGAGCTGGAACCAGACCTTGCGACCTCCTTGCTCCATTTCACTTCATCGAACCAAAAAGGACAGTAATTTTCTAACTGCAAATGAATTCACAAAAAGCTAGGAATCAGCAACCACTTTTGAGACAACAGGAAACCTAGTTAACTGTTTGCCTGGAAAGTCAGGCGAAAGAGCAGATGTCCATGAAATAAAGACTTTTGGAACCCTTCCACTCTTTGAATCAGGTTATAGAAACCACTACTTCAAAGACTTTAACCCTAATAAGAAAGATGTTTTTTACCATTTCTGTTCCTGGAGGGCATCTGCTACCAAAGTCACCTACCCTTTTTCTCACTAGATGTTTTTTACCATTTATGTTCCTGCAGGGCATCCGCTACCAAAGTCACCTACCCTTTTTCTCACTTTTATCTTGCTCGCTGTCGGGGTTATACAACTCATCATCTTGGTCAGGAGCATCAGTCAGAATGTCATCCAGAACATTCAGTTCACCATCTGAAAACAAACAAACAAAGTTAAAAACAATTATAAAAAGCCTAGCTATGTAAACTACAGTAGAAGTATTATTTACAAACCCGAACATTTTCTTTAAGGTTACAGATCTACCACAAGGCAAAAACTAACACCGTTTTGATTTATTTCAGTCGGAAGGAAGGATTAAACAAAGCCAATAAAAGAATTAAAATACGTCACAGGATGCATTTAGGTCTCTGAATAGGGTCCAAGTTAGCTCCTCATGTCACACAAACACTGCAGGAAAGCTGACCTACAAATGAAAGCTTAACAAAAAAGCCTGTAAAAAATATGAGTAAAAGGAGACTGGGAGATGGTTTGAGTGCCCTAAGCAAAGAGGAGAGACCTCTCTCCCCAAAATCCTGAAGAACTTGCATCTTAAATTATGTCCCCTCTTGCCCCACTATTTTTGTTGTAGTTGCTGTGTTAGGAGGGTGAATTTTGTGGTTCACCTTCAGGTAGAAAATACACAGCAGGTCAAGTTAACCACAAGAACAGAAGTTAGGTCATGCCACTGAAGGAGACAAGAATAGTACTTATTTGCTGCACTGAAAAAAAAATTACTACAACTAATTCACCTGATCTAAAGGAAAAAAGTTTAAGAAAATTCATGCCAGAAGCAGTAAATGACCGCACTTGGTCAAACAACTTGTAAAATTTGTTGCTGTTTCCAACTTTGCCTGAAACCAGAGGGAATACTTGGTGATTCTGCTAGAAGGATTCACCAGCTTTAAGACAGCAGAACTATATTCCAAGCACTTCAAAACTAAGAGCGAAATAAGCCTAAGCATGCAAAGGGAAAAAGAACAGAAAAGGAATTAATTTTGGAATCTCATATTCCTTCTCTTAAACTCTGGAATTCTTAGCTCTTACCACTTCATAATAATATGACTGAAGTTATGTTCTGTGTTGAGGAAAAGAAAAGCAAAACAAAATCCAAGGATTCAGCTAATTGACAGTATCTGCAGAAGACACATTGTACAATGTTATGAAGCAGCAGGTAAGGATTCCTGTACTGGATGAAATGAGAATAAGGCGGCAAACAAAGTCCTTCAGAGTCTGGCAACTTGTCTATCTCAAAATTTTGAGCTGCATCAGAGGTTTTACAGCTTAATATTAAGAAAAGACACAATCCACATCAGAAAAAAAAAAGTTAGTATTATAATTGTATCTCTACTATGTATTACTGAATCTGAAGTCAGCATGTGTGCTAGCTCTCCTGCTGGCGTTTCTGCATGTTTTCTGTGGCAGGAGAATGCAGAAATTCTGCACAATTGCAGAAAAAACTGCACAATTGCTGTACCTGATGCAAAGGAAGCAGTGCAGAGAAAGGTGGATCAAGCCTTTCCCTAGCAGTGTACAGTTAGAGGGCATTTAAATGCCACATAAAGCTGCATTGTAATTCTCTTGGGAGCAGCCCTCTACAGCAAATATTCTTCCTGTTACTGAGGAAGAAGTATGAGGGTCAGATTCATGCCTGTACAACACCTTAAACATGAGCTGCAACTTCCTGGCTTGTATTCTGCTTCCCCATGGAAGACTTAGGCAAGTTTAGAGCACAAGATGTCTTTTTTTTCCTGGAGACTAATGAGAAAGAGGTGCACTAGGATTAGAATATTAAACATATCACCCATGTAAGATCACACATACTGAACCTTAGCTTTGTTTCCCTTTTGGTGAGGCAACAGCATACTTGAGTAAACTACATATAGTGTAGCTACTGCAGTAGCACTCAGAGGTGCTAAAAGACTGATAAATAGAAGACAAGAAAAATTTAATGGAGTAAGTCTAACACATACTCTACAATAACTCCCTTCCAGGTTAGGGGGACTTGACTTACGCTTTGAACCTTTAACAAGTATACAAGAGACAGGAGCAGGATGTGCTCCCCCTCACCTCCTCCTGTAGATACATCTATCCGATTTATTTTAAAAATATATTTCCAGATTTATTTAGCAGTCTGGTGATGCAAAAAGGGCAACATGAACACACAGTTCCTGTCTCTCACTGGCATCGGGTATACTGCTCAACTGACTTCCACAAGATGACTCCACTCATTGAACCGTCACTGTTGGCGTTCAACCTGATCAGCTAAATTGTATCAGACAGATCAAGATAAGCATCAGGAAAAGAACAAAAAAAGAAACAGAAAAATGGCAGAAGACAGATTTCTTACAGTTCATCACTGCTGAAGGGGGAAGGTCCAAATGAGTCCTTTTCATTACAGGCACTCCCAACTGGGCTCTCCTGCAACTCATCTTTTGTTGACTCTGAGGTGTGTTAGATCCTTCCATGAACAAATTTAACTCACCTAAAACAGCAGGAAAATAACCTGAGGAGGCCATTTTAACTCTGCTGGCCATGAGCATTAAATCTGTTCAAGGAAGGGTCCAAGCAAAAATCTGATTTGGCAAACAGAGGAGATAAGACCAGGTGATTTCCAGCTAAAAGGGTATGCAAGATATATTCCTCTCCCCGCTCCCTCCCCTTTCTTTTTAAAGCACTGGAGCAGCACTTTTCTTCCAAAAGGAACATAAAAATAATGCCACATTTACAGCAGAAATAAGTTCAGTTACAAACAAGCGTGTATTAACACCTGCTATTCAGTCAGAATCATCTCTTTTATAGGACAGAAAATAAAAATAAATTAAAACACACAACATTAAAAACATATTTCTTGTCTGCTATTCACAACTTGACCCCTGCCACTGATAAATAAAAGCCAAAAAAAAAAACCCCAAATAAAAAAAAAATTAAGCCCACATAGATAAATGATTATATGAGTAGAAATTTATAGATGACAACAGTGTGCATTTAAATTTCACTGCTCATCCATGGTGGCAGCTCATACCTGTTTCAACATCTAATCATATCTTATTCCACCAGTTTTAAAATAATACTGTTAAGAATCAAGCACCAGAAATAATTTTAGTCCCTACTTCTAACAAATCCTAGTGGGAATTTTCCATGTGATCGAATTTCACAATAAACGTCAGAGACATAAAACTTTCACCACTCTGACAAAAGACATTTTATGGACATCTATCCTGCAAAAAGCTTTACATGAAATGTACCCAATAAAATTCCAAAATAATGCATAACAAACCACAACACCACAGTGATCCTTTACCTTTTTTATAATGCTGCTATTATCTGCGCTAACCACCTAACAGCAATCTTCTACATCTAAACTTTACTTTTACTTCTTTAATGGACTATTTTGTGAGGACTGACTCATATACAACACGTGGAACCCTTCAGCTTCCACGTACAGTGACAGGCAGTTATATGAATTGTGAATATACATTTCACTGGAAACACTAAATTCCTTTCTTAAACAGTACTGTTTTACTTAAACAGTACCCAGAGAAAGGATAACCGACTGAGAGAAGCTGAGCAAAAATCACCAAAATAATATTCCAACATCAGCTTCTACTTGCTAAAGCAAATGTGTCTCTCAGTAGAAAATCCTGCAAAAAATACGGCTACAGATCTAAGCAGAAATAAAGAGAAGCAGGTATTTCCCGTGAGAAGCTCACCAGCAGTATCTAGCTGCCGATAACGTTAAGCTTACGGCCCACGAACTTATTCCTGTCCCCACTGCCCAAGTCACCTTGCCCTGAGACCACTGCCGCCGGGGCACCGCATTACGGCACGATGGGCCCCACGGCCGCCAGCACCCCAGCGCACAACGGGGAGGCTGTCCCCACACGCCAGGTCTAAAGACGACCAAAACCACCCTCCAAGAGGGCCCCTCTGCTCTCCTCACAGACACCTCCCAGAGCGAAGGCCCAGCACCAGCCATCGAGCTAGGCCTCAGGGATGGGGGATGTCTGTAAGGCGGCAGGGAACGGCTGGAGAGGGGTTCCCCTCTCCGCCCGAGCCAACACCCTCTCTCCCCCTTCCCCGAGGCCGAGCCATCGCCCTCACCCCCTACCACCGGGTACCTTTTTCCTCCCGGCTATCAGCCGCCATCCCGCCGCCGCGACGCGCCGAGCGCCTAAGATGGAGGCTCCCTCTTCCTGTACGTAACGATTCCCTCTTCCCACAATGCACCGCTTTGTTTACGCGCCGCGCGTCACCGGCGCCGTGGGCGGAGGGGCGGGGCGAGAGAGAGAGAGAGAGAGAAAAGGGGCGGGCGCGGGCGCGGGCGCGTGCGCGGCGCTCGTGCCAGGTGAGGGCGCTCGTGCCAGGTGAGGGCGCTCGTGCTAGGTGAGGGCGCTCGTGCTAGGTGAGGGCGCTCGTGCTGCCGGGCGCTGAGGGGGGAGATGGCCGCCGCTGCCATTACGGTGTTACTCCCTGGAGGAGCCGTCTCGGAGAGCGGCTTACGAGCCGCTGTTGCCGCTGACTGGGAGGAGGAGAGCTGTAGGGAAGGCAAGAGGTTTCCACCCCCCCCCTCAAAATGAGGGAAACTGAAGGGGAGCCGGGGTCTCGGTGTCCCCTGTGCTGTTGTGACTGCTCTGTGAGGTGGTGGAGCTCTTGCTGTGGGGCAAAGTAGCCATGGCCTTCCCCAGGTGTCCTTTGGCTGTTACGTTATTTTCTTTTCAAGCATTTTTTTTTTCCCTTGATGTTCATTGATCTCATCAATGCTGATATTTAATATGTCAAGAGAATGGGGCTAGACTCAGTGGTGCCCAGCAACAGGGTAAGCGGCAGTGGGTGCAAACCAGAGCACAAGAAATTCCATTTCAACACAAGGAAAAACTTCTTTCCTGTGAGGGTGGCAGAGCCCTGGGACAGGCTGCCTAGAGAGGTGGTGGAGTCTCCTTCTCTGGAGATAATCAAAACCCACCTGGATGCAATTTTGTTCAGCCCACTCTAGGTGACCCTGTTTTGGTAGGGGTGTTGGACTAGATGATCTCTGAAGGTGTCTTCCAAGCCCTACAGTTTTGCGATTTAGCTTGTTTTGTATCCATTCAAATGTGAAACAAGTGAGCTTTATCAATCTAAATTAGTTTTAAAAGAAATTTGGGATTAGGGCATGCTTCTTTCCTATCATGACCTAGGTGAAAACTTAACACCTCGTCTTTCTCATTTTTGGGCAGCTGAGGAGGCCTGGCCACTTGAGTGGCCTCTAGTAGTTTATTAGGGCTGTAACCTGCAATGATCAAGTGAGAACTTGTTTTGTCCACAGTGGTATTTTAAATCCCATTAGCTGGCATGCTACTGCTATAAAAGCTCTACCTGCTGTGGTTTTGGTTTTTTTTCCCTTTAACTGGAGTAGATGCATAGCAAGGTGATTAATGCTGTAGACTAACTGATAATTTTTCCTTTAAGGCTGCAGATAGCCTCACCCTAGAGTATCCTCATGGGTGAAGCCAGTCAACTCTGCCTTGAATTCTTCCCTCCAGAACAATGCAGTTCCAGGATGTGTCGCAGAGTGGACAGGTTAGTAAAAGTGTCTGCTTAGCACAGTAATTGTTGGTTAGCTTGAGAAAGACCTTTCCTTTCCAGTGGCAAGGGCTGGAATGCAAAGGGCACTCTAGAGCACTCATTGGGATTGTCCACCTCGCTTCAAAACTGTGAAAGCAAAGCTTGAAAAGTGGATAAAAGCATCCTCTGAAGAACTGAAATATTTCTGCGGAGAGATGATAGAAGCTGGAATTATGTGAAGAGGTGAAAATGACAGAGGTGATTGTGAAGCTTACAGAAAGAGAGAAAGAAGCTTGTTCTTCAACTTTTTATTGGCTTCTTGATCTGAGTAAAGGTTATTATTATTGCTGTAGTGCTACAAATGATTCATCCATTCTCTGGAGTTTTATTTTGTTAAATATGCCAGACTTGACACTAATAGTTCTACTGGCACGTGACCGCTTGATTCTGTAGTCAAAGATTGAAGCAATTCTTGTGTGTCTCTGTTCCAAACACATCAATTGGGTAAGCTGCTTGTGGAATGACCTTTCAGCAATGAGCATGCACTCAAGAAGTTTATTTAGCATGCATTATTTATAAGAAATACCTGCATTCTCTAATTGTACTAGAAATTACCCCGTGATACTACTTTACTTGGTGGTTTGTTACCAAAAAAAATAAAAAATTGTATATCTGTGTGTGATCCACTAGATGGTGTCGTTAACATGAGTTAAATGGAAGGGCTGGTGTTCATGTCAGTTTCTACGTTTGTCTTTGAATCTGCAGGTACACCTAGGCAGCTTTAGAGAATGTTGTTCTTTAAAAACAAGCGTGGCCCTTTGGGGTGGGTTTCATGCCTTTCAGGTGGCACGAAGTTCACGTAGCATGAGTCAAACTTTGTTCAAAGTGGCGGAAGTCTAGCACCTTTACTGTAGTATGTTTTGGGGGGGGTTGGGGAGTCTGAAAGTGAAGAGAGCTGTAGTGGCTCTGGATAGACTAAACCATCTCCAGACGTCCCTTCCAACCTTAACTGTTCTTCTGTTCTATTATTGATGGGCCCTTGTTCAAGAATTACATAGGGTAAGAGAGACTCCTTAGTGCAGCAAAGCAGCTGGTAGCTGTAGCTTTCCCCCATAGCTTACAATATAGCAAATCCCAGCGGAAAGGAGGTGGGGAAAATGGGCTTGGTAGTGGGCTTCCTTTTAATTCTTGCTGTGCTAGAGATTGGGTAGATACACTTTTATTTTAAGGGACAGATAATTGCTTTGCCCAACCTGTTTCAAAAGGAATGTTGACAGATTCCCTTGGTGTCTGCAGATTCCCTTTCAGAACTGGGTTACAATAGTTACGTGGAAGTTCTCCCTTTAAAATGCGCTTTATAACATCTTAGTGTTAGCCCATTTGTCCATGGTTTTTGTGCAAGTGACTGCTGGTGGATGTTCTCTGAAGACTGTGTATTAGAGATGGGCCACTGCTGAGAAATGACTAGGGTGACAGAATAATTGTGTCCTACGTTAGAGACAAGATTTGGGCCTGCTTTTATGTCCCAGCCTTCTGCTGTCTATCAAGGAACAGAGTAGGGATGGCTGCTGACTGCTCAAGAGGTATATTTTTGAAAATTCTTTGTAGGGCTGTTTTAGCCTGTGTAACTTGGAACTGTGGAAAACCAAGATGAGGTGGGGATATCACTTTTCAAAAGTAGGTTAGCTTATGTAAGTTAGATTAAAATGCAAAATCCACTGAGTCAGAATTTGTCTTCCAGATCGGAGATAAGACTTGTGACTGCTCCTGCTCTCGTCAAAAGGCAGACTTTTATAATGCAAGTCAGCAGGGAGCCATTCATGTTGCTTCATCCTGGTATGTAAGTCTCTACTGATAGACTTCTACATTTTGCTGGTGTTACCATGTGTATGATTCCCATAAAGTCTGATAACTTTGGAATGTATGCACACTAACCCCTGTCATCTGCTTACAGCCCTGCAAGAGTAAGGTGCTGGTTATAATAAAAATTTCCTCTATCTTGCTCTAGTCTGCTTATGCCTAGAAGCCTTTCTAAAGCTGCCC
Source organism: Calidris pugnax (assembly GCF_001431845.1). NCBI lineage: Eukaryota > Metazoa > Chordata > Aves > Charadriiformes > Scolopacidae > Calidris > Calidris pugnax. Next base: position 74,255 of record NW_015090847.1, read on the forward strand.
TGTGATGCCTGAAACTGTTTTGACCTTTTCAGCCCATGGGAGATGTGTATAATTTAAAAAAAAAAAAAGTGTTTGTTTTTTTAAAGAAACTGCACAGAGTGCTAGCAAAGACTTCTTGGCATAGATAGCCAAAAAGTAGTATTTGTATTTGATTTAATTTCTGATTTGCAGTCTAAGCTGCAGGAGGTGCTAGTGCAGAAGTATAACTTCTGTGTGCCTTTTGTTCCTGCACCTTGGTGCCCTGGCAGTAGTGTGCTTCCTGTTTACAAGGTAATTATTGTGTTCTGGATTGAGTGTGTGTCAAGGCCAGGAACTTCAGGCCACTGAGTTTATTGGCTCACAGAGTTACTGCTGTGTAAACAGGAAACTCCCTGTAGTTATTACTCAAAAATATATTTTTAATTAGTAAGTTAGTAAGATGGAGGAGAGGGGAAAAAAAAAAAGAAACTTAAGTTCTTGGAAGCCAACAAGTTTTTCTTCTGTCTCCCAAAAGATATGGTTTGGGCTGCTTCTTTCCCATTCTTCCTATTTATGTTCCTCGACTCTTTTCTTTCCCTCAGGCTTTCTCCTCCTCCCCCTTCTCTCCTTAGGTATGTGATTCTCATATGCTGATGGTGGTAAGGGTGGTATCTGTTTGTTTGCACTGGGTTTCAAGGAAGGTGAGATTTTTCTGAATGAATAAATAAAACCTGAGAGGCTTTTGGAAGTGCTTGTTGTGAGACACACTGACCCTGGAGAGTTGATTAGGCGCTTCAGTGAGAGGCAAGTTAGGACAAAGCTGAGTTTGCGGGGTGATCCCTTTGATTCAGGTTTTGTGGAGAGACCTGAAGAATCTGCATTTCATAGTCATCGCTGCAGTTTTCCCTTGTTTGAACACTTCCACTTTAAGGTGTAGACAATTTTTCTGTAACTTGTATTTTAAAGTCCCCTAAAGTAGGGTTAGATGATATAGCTGAGGCTGTCAGTGTATTTCTGCTGCAGGATATGGTGACTGTCAGTTCTCTCTCTCCTATCCCTTGCTTTCAGTTGTGCTGTCCTCAATTCTTACAGCCATCACTGACCTGATTTAAATGGCTCATCTGAAAGTAAGGAGTTTCATTTTTCTTTCCTGGATAACTTTCCAGGACGTGAGGTGAAATGGCTTTTCAAGAGGCAGGATGAACACAGAGAAAAGGCAACTGTCCCCTTTTGGCAGCAGCGAGTAGTGTTTAGGTGCGCTCAGACCAGCTGCAACTCGGTACAGCTTTGTGGATTTTCTAGGTCAGTCCCCTGCTGAATCAGGAGGTGGCAGCATCTTGCATTTGGTGCGTATTTTGATTCCAGACTAATGTGAATTGTTTATTATTTTTTTTTTGCTGCAGGAAAGCAGTCATGGCTAGAGGAGAGGAAATACAAGGTCCAGTCTAGGTCACTGGCATGCAAATGGTGCCCTGTCTGAAGATGTTAAGATTTTTTTCTGGGTGATATTTTAAGTGGTAAATTTTTGTTCCTCGTACTGGGTCTGTTTTCCTGGGAAACAAGAGAGGGTGTAAGCTTACAATTAAGGTCATCCCTGAGATGTATTTCTCAGATCTGTTTTTGACATTTGTGTTTGCTTGTCTTGAGTTCAGCCGGGCATTTACGGAGCTATGAGAGCTCATGTCTGAGCTTTACGGAAGCCACGAGTACCTAACCAGATACTTGAAGTTAAATATGGCCTTATGCTGCTTGCTGAATTGTGTTACAGTTAGCTCTTTGTTGCCAATGAGCCCTATCCTAGGAGCTCAGCTTATATGCTATGCTGCACTGAAGAGATGAGGAATGTATTTGGTATTCTCTATTCACTCCCCTCTGTCTGCTGTGATTTATAGTTGCTGAAAAGTACAGCACTCAGTTGTCATCTCACTGGTAGTGTATGAACAATTACTGTGTGGTACAAACTGTCTAGCCCAATTAGACAGGGGTTTCAAGAACAGGCTTGACAAGACTAGGTGTCTACATGGTACTGTGATAGACCCTATCATTAGCTGGGTAGCCCTACCTTAACTTATCCTGAAATAGATGAATAGCACCCTGATGCGAACCAAGGAATTTTTATCGTCATAAAAATAGTGTCCAGTGCTCTGCACACGGTAAGTGTTCACACCCATTGGCAGCAGCGTAGCTTAAAGCTGTACACGATGGACAGACAGCTTTCAGTAACATAGCAAAGAGAACACGTGTCAAGTTTCACTGGCCCATGCCAGCATATTTTTCCTCCATCCTGCCCTGTCTGCAGAAGAAACGCAGAGGGTTTTCCTTTCGGATAGTACAGACTTTCAAACAAGAATTGCAAGAGGGGCAGCACCGTGTGCTACTTAGGTACCAGGCTGTAAAGGTTACCCTTTCCAGCTCTCACAGCTGGGGCAAGTACAGCGAGGCCTTCTGCATGCTGACGGTTCTGAACAACTCCTGCTTAGTTTCTAGCTGCTGAGAGCTGTTCAGGGTTGGAGGTTTGATTAAAAACAATATAATCACTGTGATAATGTAGCTGGGAAGTCATCTTTAGAGAAAGAAGGAAGCTTGTGTTTGGCGAGTTTGTAGGATGTTTTCTGTTAATAAGTAGTTCCTTAAGAAGACTGACCAAAGTAAAACTCAATTACCCATCTCTCATTAGTGAAGTTTCTGGTGTCTAACAAGGTGTGAGAATAAATGCCTTTCTCTCAATAGGGGCAGTAGCCTCTTTTCCTACCCTACTTCCCTCACCTTCATTGAAGTTTTTAAAATTTCAGAGCCTTTTGGGTTTCTTGGTGGATGCTGTCTGCATTAATGGTATTTCTTTAAAAAAAACAGGTTCAAAGTAGAAACTACTCAGAGGTTTAGACTATTAGAAGCAATATCTGAGGGGCATTGAAGGGCAGGAAGGAGCTAAGAAAAAATGCAATCCATCTCATAATTGTAGAAATGTTTGTTTAGCAAGCATGTCTGTGTGATGTCTTTGGGTAAAGGTTATGTATGTGTCCATCTCTTGGCCCTGAAAATATGAACCCCAGCATAATGGGACCAAATGTTATGTCATTCATAAAAAAGGGGCAGTATGCAAATAGACATTAGCAATTGCATGAGGAGTTACTGTCTCATTCCGCACACATAAACGTGTGGATAATGGTCAAGTTGAGACACATATGCATGTTCTACTGTGGCAGGAAATTCCTTTGCTCCCAGTATTGTTCCCTTTGTGCATCTGCAATCTTTATGGTTAGACTCTTGGTTGTGAATAAATGTATTGGTTCAAATTATGAAAGCTGTGCTGACTTAAAAGTGGCTTACTGTATTTAATTGTGGATGGCTGCAGTGTGCATCACTATCAGTAGAGAAGCTGGTAATAGCCATTTGTGTTTGTCGTGGCTTTTGCTTCTGTGATGGATATAGTTTTTCCTATGATTTGTTCCCATGAAAGCCAGGTTGCCCTGTTCTTAACCTCTCATTCCAGCACCAAAGGAGCTGTTAAGGCTGTGACTCTGTGTGTTGTCATTACAGTGCAGGTTTTGGCTTGTCTCTCGCTTTTGTACTCTCCTTGTCTTCCAGGTGAATCACTGCTGTTATCTGGTATCACACCCTATTTTTAAATCACAATGCTGTTCTGTTTCTAGGGCTGCTAGAATACTTGTGCTTCATAGGATTGGAGTTTATAAACTTGCTCACTCTGTGTCCTGTTTCAATTATTTTTTGTTTTGTTTTGTTTTTTTTTCCTGTGTGAGCTTGCTTGTTTATCAGTTCTGTTTATCTGTGTTGCCCTCATCGGATGCTTAGAATCATGAGTCAGACAGCAAAAGTCTGATGTTTCATAGATAAACAGTAGAGCTGTAATAGAAGCTGGGGCTGAAAGGATATTGGTGGATTTTGATTCCTCCTCCACCACAGGCATGATCAACTCCAGTTTAAGTGCTCCTGATTGTTTATTTACAGAAGGTTTAGAATATCTGTAACTGAAGCTTGGAGGAACAGGTTGGACAATTATTAAGTGCTCAGATACCATAAGGGTGGGTATTCTATTGCCTTTGAGTTTTAGAAGTAGGATTCATACTTTAGTGCTTTGCGTCACCATAAATGTTAATGGAATGAAACTACCAGGAAGTATCTTGTCTACAGTAGACAAGTGGGAAGAGATGGAATGATGGAAGGAAAACATTGATCAGAATCAGTATTGACAGGATTGCGTGTGTATGAAGCCTTGATGACTTATAGCAGGTTTCAGTATAGCACTGAGAAAGTTGAAGCTCAAAGAAATTGTTCATCCTTCTCGGGAAATTGTCCATTGATTGGACTCAATAAATGTCTCTTATTTGAAACGGCACTTCTCAGCCTGTGCGTATGTCCCTCTAGAGTCATACAAACTAATAATATTATAAATTATGTCCTGAAGGGCTTCTGCACATTTGGAGCCTTTAAGTTTTCTCCAATTACACATATGTTTCCCCCTCACCCCCTCCCACCAAAACAACACTATTGTAAATCAGAACACAGTGTGGATGACCCCCTGTTCTCGTACAGTGTATGTTTGTGGCACTGTGCTGTGGCTGGATCATGTGTGTGAGCTAACTCTTAATGAATGAGTCCTGCTGCTGGAAGCCATGGTACCAGTTGTCTGGGAGGGCTTCTTGTGGGGCTTGGTAAGCCTTGCTGAAAAGCAGTGGTTTTCAGTGAGACAGCACAGAGGTAGCAGGAGGGGCCTTAGGTGACTCCTGTACCTTCACAGGGTTTTTCCCAGTGAGGAGTTACTGTGGGAGTAGTAATGAAATGGAATAGAAGAGATTTGAGATGCAGGCCATGGGGGTTCACTCCAGAAAAGCTCCAGAATTTAACTTGGCCTCTCACATGTTCTCTGGAAGCATCTACTCACCCAACTTCTTCATACAGCTCTACGTTGATGCATATGAAATATCGCTTATCCTTTGTTGTCTGGGAGGGCTTCTTGTGGGGCTTGGTAAGCCTTGCTGAAAAGCAGTGATTTTCAGGGAGACAGCACAGGGGTAGCAGGAGGGGCCTTAGGTGACTCCTGTACCTTCATAGGGTTTGTCCCAGAGAGGAGTTACTGTGGGAGTAGTAATGAAATGGAATAGAAGAGATTTGATATGCAGGCAATCTGGATTCACTCCAGAAAAGCTCAAGAATTTAACTTGGCCTCTCACATGTTCTCTGGAAGCATCTACACACCCAACTTCTTCATACAGCTCTACATTGATGCATATGAAATATTGCTTATCCTTTTCTTCTCAACCTTGGTTCTCTATCCATTGGTTGTTGGAGTAATCTGCTTCTGGAGCTTATTAGAGCTGTACTGTGACCTGCCATTTGTTCTGCCTTCCTTCTGCTCTTCCTCTGCCATCTGGCTTTCTCTGCAAGACACTGACAAGTTCTGTTGCAAAGCAAGGCAACTAAGTGCAGCTCACCTTCTCTGACCCGGGTGTAGAAATTCTTGCACGCTGAGGTGGATTTTTTTCAGGCACAGCTTGTTGGGAAATTATTCAGATGAGTCATAGTACATAGGTTCAATTTAATCTGCAGGGTTTCTTTGTTTGTCAGAACCGTTGGGTGACAAGCTCTACTTGTCTGCTTGTCTGCTGTTTCTGACGTAGTGTTTGTTTCATTTTTAGGACAATTTTGCAGGTCTTGGACCCTTCAGGCATGGACTGTGGGACCGAAATGAGCGTATTTGTGGGTTTTGGTACTTTGAGGTTTGGCTCCATTTTTTAAGAATTACCTAGCATTTTCCTGAAAACAGTTAACACAAGCCTGAGGATGTTCTCTTCCGTATCTCCTAAAGTGAAAGCAGATGCAGAAATATGTGGTGTCACTGCACTGACTTTATCTGCTTTATCCTTATTCTGGTAGTTTAGAAACCATTCAGCTAGCTGGCGTCCAATGTAACCGAAAAACTACATACTTTTTTTGTTCTCTGCCCTTGAAATCCCTAGCTATTACAATAAAATTTCATTTCCCCTGTAATTTTTATTTCCGTTGTCCTAAGCTTTCTTTAATCTGACCTGCATGACTCCCAGTTCCTTGGTTTGTCAGGGGTGACTGTTTTGTGTGACTCTGAGGGGAGCTGACCCTGGCCAGCAACTAATCACCTACCAGCTGATGGCTAGGGCCCAGTGGGATGAGGAGACAATCAGAAGAGCAAAAGCAAGAAAAACCTCTTGAGTCAAGATCAAAGCAGTTGAGACGAAGGACAGGGTGTGGGGGGGAGGACAACAAGCCATGCAAAGGCGATAACTCGCCACTTCCAGTCTTTGAGCAACGACTGCTTTGGAAAATACTACCCCCCAATTATTTGCCAAGCATAATGTTATGTGGTGTGGAATATCCCTTTGATCAATTTGGGTCAGCTGTCCTGTCTGTGACCCCTCCCAATCTTTTGCCTTCTTTTAGCATGCTTGCTGGCAGGGAAGGGAAGAGTAGAGGGAGTGAGGAACAGAGGCAGCCTTGTTGCTCTGCAAGTACCGTTCAGCAATAGCTAAAATAATGGTGTGTTACCAACACTATTTTGGTCACAAATGCAAAACACAGCACCATATGAGCTGCTGTGAAGAAAATTAATTTCATCCCAACCAGACCGAGTATACTCTTCTGTGACAGTAGTCTATGCAAACAGTTGAACTGTTTTAACTGCCTCCTATTTTATTTTATTGCCTACCAACTGCTAGTTTCTAATTTCTCCTTAAATTTGTATCATGTAACAACACGCTAGTTCTTCCTCAGAGTATTGAAGTAGAAATATTAATTATGCATACAGAGTGACCAGAATCAATCCTGCAAAAGGGGAGAAGTCTCTTAGGAGAGACCTGTCTATAAATCAGTTTTCTGCTGTGTTTTGCATAGGTGCTTCACTTTTCCTGCTTAAAAAGGAAAGTACTTCACTTTTCCTCTTAAAAAGTTAGTTTAGGTTCTAGTAAAACTTGTCTTATTTTGAGTTGAAAAGTCTCTTAAAATTCTGCAGAACTTGCTACTGAAGAGATGTCTAGACGGATGCAGCTAGGGAGGCCATCTCGCCGGGTGAGACCTGTTACAGATGGCAGCAGGCTGGCTGCTTGGCAGCCCCAGCTAGCTTGGGGTGCATAGATGCTGGCTTCTTGAGAACCTGCTGGCAAGGAATGGTGGATTGTGATAGCTTTCTCTTCTGCTGTTGTATGTGAGAGTAGAATTTGGCTTTCTTCCAAATTAGAAGCTAGGCTGTGTTAGTGGATGAACAAACTAGAGGCTTTTGTTAATTCTTGGATTGGAGACTGTAGCTGGTAAGCAATACCTCCATATGTGTCCTAGCTTCTGGTCTCTGTCTGCCCAGGTGGTTAGCAATGCTCACAGAGCCAAGGTCAGCATTTGTGCTGCCTTCTCAAAGCACCAGCTGTAGGCATTGAGAATGAGGAACCTGGGTTTGTATGGATCTTTACCCAGCTGGCTTTTGGTCAGTGGTGTTGGCTGGTGTTGATCACCTTGCTCATGAGGGTTCCCTGGTGTCCAGAAGATACATGTTCAAAGTCCAGCCTGTCTCTCAATAGAGATGTAAATATCATCTCCATTTCATTAACATGTTGTGGCATCGAACTATTGAGGGTAAATATAGAAGAAGTGTGATTGCAGAAGACTCTTCCCATAAGAAACCAGGCTGTGATGCATTTTACTTCCCATACCAGATAGGATGGGTATGATACTAGTCTGGTACAGATTCAAAACCAGATCTGCTACTTCATTTGTAGTTCAAAAGAAAAATGGAAATACTAGAAGTGGATACAGTCCAATGATCAGGTCATTTTGGGAGTAATGCTGTGGGAGGTACCGTAAGGGTATGCTCATCACTTGTTCTTTCTCTTTTCCTCTACAGCTTTGTAATGTGTTTATGTAAGTGCAAGTTGGGTAGGCCAGAACAGTTGTACCTTACAGTGATCCAGATTTAACAGATGTGGTAGCTTGTCTCTTAGTGGCCAATGCCAGTTGTGCAGGAGGTTATGTCCTTGGGAGATCCTTGTTTTTATGACCCATTTGCCGATTGCTTTGCAACATGCTAAGTGAGGGTTTCTGCAGTTGGAGGCAAATTCCCTCCAGTTACAAGTAAGAGTGATGTCAGCCTGGATCTGGCCTGTTATTTAAAGCCAGATAGTCAACTGCTTTATACTTTTCATAAATATTACAAAGCTGTTTGTCACGTTCATATCCTGCAGCAAGGCTGTAATTGTATAATGTTTAAAAACCCACTGTAAACTCATTACTTTTAATTTCGCTAAATGCATGTGCTATTTGCATTGTCAGCTAATTTTCCAAGTGCTAGAACTCCAACCCGGTCTGTAGGTGGTTAAGTCATGTCTCTCGTTAGTATGCAAAGACAAAGCAAAGTGCTTAGTGTTTTAGATGAAGGCACTTTGCAATTTCATGTTGTTAAATGCCTATATTCAGTCACTTGTTTTCCAGTTTTGGATGTGATTTATTTCCATGTCTGATCTTAATACCAGGAATATGTTTAAGGTAAACTCAGTCTAAACAGTTCAGCCACTTAAAGCCAGAGAGAGTGATTCTATTGCTCTGCAGCTCTGTAATCACCCTCTAGAAAGATTAAAGGACATAAAGGGAAGCCGTTTTCCCCTTTTCCACACAACTAGTGTTACAGTGAGAATTCATATTGGCTCTGTTCATTTGGCAGCACGAGAGCTAAAAATGAGAATCATAATAATAATGCATTGGTCGTTACTAGCTCTTCTGAATGCTGCTAGGAATAAGATCGTTAGGCTGTGTACATAATTGACAGCGTTTCCATGCTGACTTTGTTCTAAGGCTCTGACATCCAGGTGGGAATCCCAGCCCTGTCCTGGACAAGGCAAGTCTGTGGCTGCACATACTGCAGTAGGTTGAAGCAGCCCCTTTGGTGGTCTGAGGAAAGGCCAGATGCTGTACAGTCTTGTCTAAATCAGTGCAGTTTCTGACCTAGTGGAGCTAGTGTGGATTTCCCCCAGTTCATCTCCAGTGTGATATCTCTGCCTGGCTCTTGAGCTGTTAGGAGAAAAAAAATCTGAGAGGAGGTACTTCCATTTTTTGTCTTAAGAAAGCGTGAGGCTTGTTCTGACTACAGGTGCTTAGAAGTGTTGGCAGAGGTAGCAGAAAATACCATCTGATTTAAATTATCACACTGCATTGTCCTTTGCTGTTTTGGAGGCACGTTTGGTTTCTTGCCACCTTGCCAGGCACACTGCTGAGGTTTTCAAGCCTCTTGTTTTTCATCTCATTCTCTCTTGAGGTTTAGCTAAGAAGCTGACAAATGTTGATGCCTGTCTCGCTTGTGTTCTTGTGTTTATTGCCGTGTGCTGGTGGTCTCTGTTTTATTTGCCAGCTACCTATATGCATGGAAGTAGCATCTTTATAACCAGCTCAAATTTTAATACAGTAGCTCTGTCTCCTCTCTGCCCTCACAAGTCTCATCTTCAGGAGGGGAAGCTTCTGTTCTCCTCTTCCTTCTGCTCCCCTTTGAAGGAGTTCTCTTTGAATGTTTGGGTGAATATTACCTGACCTTAGCAAGTGGTAATGGAAGAATGAATAAAATGAAATTCTGTTCTGCTGACACTTACTTTGGGGATAACATAGGAGATAATCTGTTTCTAAAGAGAGGTACCAGAGTATGAACTTTCCCAGGCTGGTGTGAAGAACTTCCTCAACTTTCTGTTTTGAATGCATCTTCTGTCAATACTCCTTTAGTAGTCTGATAATCTATTGATCCTGTGTCCTTCCTGCTCTGACATGCTGGAAAAGGCTGTATTAATCAGATTATGTCTCGATCACAGTGTTCCTTGAATCTTTACCTGAGCCTTTGTTATGTTTATGAACCAGAGTTTTTTTGTCAACTGTATTCTGCACCTGCATCTTCTTCTGCTACGTGTTGTCTCTTTCTTTCTTTGTTTCTAAAGCCTTTTTTGTCACAAGAGAATAAGCTTGGTCCAGGCTTCCAGCATGGTGACCTTAAACAACCTTCATATCTCTTACAAATTTTTAACCCATTTAGTTGTCGAGCCCTGATTGGGAGAGACTAAGAATAGGTCCAACACGCCCACGCTGCTGTCACTCAAGGACCGGATGTGTGGCAGACATCCTGCAGGTAGCATTAAGTTGGTTAAACTGCATTCTGGAAGATGTCTGACCAGCTAAGCTCAAGAGAAGGTGCCAGAGCTGCCTAAGAGGCTGAGGGGCTAAATTGAGCAGTTAACCTGCAATGGTGCTACGTACCTGCTTCTCTTCTTTTTGGGGTTGTGCCCCTCTAGTGTGTTTTGAGATGGTTTGGTTTAGTTACCAGTAGCTGCCTAGAGAAAGTTCTGCACGTACATGGGTACATGATCTGTACAGTTACTGTCTCATGTTCGGAAAAGTCTTCATGGGAATGGAGGGGTTTGTCTCCAGCGCTATCTTTTTGTTGTTTCTTTCCTGTTTCCTCCTTTGTCAGGAAGAATCAAAGGTTGATTTAAGCTTTCAGCCAGTTTTGCAGCATGCCTGCTGTGGAAAATGACTGCAAAAGATGGCCATGGACAGCCTTGGTTGCTTCATAAGGGTGTGGAAGGAATTACTGGTGGTAGTCCATGTGCAGGAGGAAAGGATGACTCCTGGAGGAAACAGGAAGAGCGTGGCTGGTGTGGCACTAGAGAATTTGAGCAGGGAAACTGCCTTATATCTATTATGTTGCAAAGGAAAAAGGTAATATATTCATTTAGGTGCTCAGACCAAGGAGGATGAACAGTTCTTCATACTGTAAGCTGTGGCTGTTCAACAGTAAGCGTGAGCTGTGTCAGTAGCCAATGTGGCCTTTCTTAATCCTGTGCAGAGCTATTGTGTTGGTTCAGGGTTTAAGTACCCAGCTAGAGTAGCTGAAGACAGGTAAGCACAGGTGGAAGCCATAAAGAATAAGCAAAGCTTGCCTGTGTTCCCATGCTAGGCCTCACCATTTCTGTTGTGCACTGGGGAGAACAAGGTCATTAAACATGGATGTGGTGGAAGCAGGACTGCAGGGTAAAAAGGAGGTGCAGGTATTGCGCTTGCTTTTGCTGGGTTTCCCTGTCCTTTCTCCCCTCCTACAGAGCTGGGAAGTAGGTGGGTGATGCTTGGCACGTGCTCAGCAGTGACAGACCTGGGTAAGCTGTCACAAGAAGGGGCTCAGAGTTGAAACTGTCCCTGTTAAATTGTGGGTATTGTGCACAGCGGTCCTGGAGTGCAGTAGTGGAGCATAAAGTAGGTTTATCCCAGAGCATACAAATGAAAGGGAAAACCAACAGCTTTAAAAACCATGGTTTATTGATAGGATGTAACAATTGAATATGAACTGCCTAGCTGTTTGCAATATAAATCTGTAAACTCCAGACAGATCATCTCCCTCTTCCAAGTGTTCAGTACCAGTATACAGGGGTCCTAGGAAAAGACTTGCAGTCAGAGCCACTTCCAGAGACCGTTTCAGGTGTTGAGTTTATATTCTCTAGCAACAGTAAGCCTTGGTGTTTTCCCAGCTGCAGCCAAGTGGCTTCTTGTTCATGACACATTTGCATTGTTTGGCTTGGCTTTCCGGAAAGAGAATGAAAAACTGAAACGATAGAAAATACCCTTTGTTGCTAAATATGTATAGCTATAATATATATCATGCCTTGGTAAGGTGCCATTGCAAGCAGCAAACTGATTCTGGTTTTTCTTTCCATGCAGAGGTTGATTAAAGTTTTAGGCAGTCAAAATCTAGGTCCTTGTGAAGACCTTTCAACCGAAGCCTATTTTGATCTTCCGTTTCGCTTTCAGTGGGCTTTTTTTTCCCCCCTGTCTTTAACTGCCTGAACATATGTCTGTCCTCTCCATTGTGGAGGTGCAACTGTATGTATCAAGCTGTCATTTTAAGTGAAGACCTTTCAACCAAAGCCTATTTTGATCTTCCATTTCACTTTCAGTGGGCTTTTTTCCCCCCGTCTTTAACTGGCTGAACATATGTCTGTCCTCTCCATCATGAAGTGCAACTGTATGTATCAAGCTGTCATTTTAAAACCTGCCAGCTACAGAGGAAAGAAGTGTGGTTGTCACCAGAAGTGGAGGTAGGGGAAGGTGGTCAAGTGGAGGTAGGTCAAGGAAGACTGGTTTTCAAGACAGAAAGGTAGAGGCCTTTATCTGGAATATAAAACAGTATAACACAGGCTATTGCAGTCATGGGTTATAGTTAGAACAAAGCAGGCTGCTTTACTTAACGGTTAGGAAAGTCTAATGAAGACCCAGTATTTTAAATGATACAAATGAGTCTTCACTCCTCACACAATTAAGTTTTCCATGTTATTGGCAAACATTACACTTGGAGTAGAGTAACATGACCTTACATTTCCTCAAACTGATTATATTTAGATTTTTGTCAGGCCTTGGTAGAGTGTGTGGGAGAATTCTGCCTGTTAGGTTTTTATCTTAAATCTTGTGGCTAGTGACAGACTACCTCTTGCTGTTACAACAGCAGCTCCGCCTCTTTCCAGCATTAATTAGGAGAGGTTACACACGATTTAAGTAAACTAGTCCTGAGGCTATTTTTGAGGATGACCACAAAGACACAGGACGTGCAGGGGAGAAGGACGGAAGAAAAGATTAATGGTTAACAAGGTTTCTTAGGTTCTCTTCTGATTTATTTTTTTTTAAAATGTATTTTCCTTCAGGATAGGGAAGGGGTTAATAGTTAACCACTGGTAATGCTGCGAAGGTGCCGCACCCCAGTGTTACAGGAAGGATGGTTAGGGACGCGAGGAAAAAGGGGTGACCTTTGGATTGCTTTTGTTCAGCACGGCACAGCTCAACTGAGTCATGTTGACTGCACGCATGTTTCTATCTCATCACAGCGCAAAGCAAGATTATATTAGCTTAACACGTTGCTATAAATCAACTGGAAGTAAGTTCAGGTTACCCTGCATTTGGCAGCTGACTGGTTAATACAGTTTGGCAGATAATTGGTAGTTAGCTAACATGTGGTGACTTGGTTTTTAGCAGTCATCTCTCCTTTGCCTCAGCTCCTTACAGGACCACCTTGCAGCATTGGTCCCTTGCGATCCTAACTGCAAACAGATGGGGTTAAAGATGGGTAGCTTTGAAAGGCAAGCTTCTGTGGTCTAACATGGGACTCTCAAAGGTGCTAGGCATAGAACTATCTGTTTCTTTCAAAAGTCCTTGGAGCTGTTTGTGTAGATAAATACAAATGTGTATTTAAATGCCTACCGGGTGAAAGGTTTGGATGTGGTGGAAATTTAAGCCTGAATGACTTTAGCCCCAGGTTGCTCTCATTGTAAGGATCCTGGATTACTTAAGGTATAAACAGCGCTTTCCTACCTGATCATGTCTGGGAATTAATTTTTCTCCAGCAGTGCTGAACTTTCAGGGAGAATACTTGAAGCACGTTACACCACCAGTGTAAGGGAGATTCCTGTCCCTGTACTGTAAAGAATAGTGTCTCCTTGGATTTGACTTAGTTGTTATCATATTGGCTTCTAACACTGTCTGAGACACCTTGGGCTATCCGAGATGTTCCCTTGGGTCTGGTACATGGGACTTGGGCAGACCCTCACCCTTCCTGAGTAGCAGTTGAAGCCTGTTCATGATAGAGATGTCAGCACAGGCATGAAGCTGCCTGCTGTTGGCTCCTTTGTCTTGAAGAAAGAGGCAGAAAGGCCAGTCCAGCAGCACCTGACGGCTAGGTTAAGGGGGAAAACAGGGGAGTTGATACTTGTGTCAACTACGAGTAGTTTCACCATAAGCATGTCAATATTTGAAGTATGACTAATAGAAAGAGAGTTTCTAACTTCCTCTGCTGCCAGAGACATTGGAAATTTCAGTTTTCCTTTTCCGACAGATTAACACTCATTCTGGTCTTGCTGGGAAAAGGCCAGTCCAGCAGCACCTGACTGCTAGGCTAAGGGGGAAAAGAGGGGAGTTGATACTTGTGTCAACTACTAGTAGTTTCACCATGAGCATGTCAATATTTGAAGTATGACTAATAGAGAGTTTCTCACTTCCTTTGCTGCCAGAGATGTTGGAAATGTCAGTTTTCCTTTTCCAACAGATTAACACTCATTCTGGTCTTGCTGGGACCTAACAGTGGCAGAGACAACTTGGGTTAAGATGTTTTTGAAAAGTTGTGGGGTTTTTTATTGAAGACTTTCAATTGAAGACTTTTCTTTCTCCAAAACCCATGTCTCGCTGACTCCTGTGGGGATGTCACGTATGGCTGAACATCTTGAATGCAAGTTCCTTATCTCCAGCATAAGATTTAGGGTTGCCAAGAACTTCCCAAGGATTTAGGCTGGGGGGTGGTTCTTGAGTATTTCAACTAAAACAGTGGTTGCAATGGATGACCACTACTCTGTTCAAAGAAAACTGCCAAATCTTGTAGAGTCACCGTCATTGCAAAGTGTTCGTTTTGTGGACTAAGTCAGTGTGAATGAATCTTACTGACTTCCTGAATTAAGAATCATGCAAACTTGTAGACTTTTGCATGCTGCTAGTGCTGACACCTATGTTAGATAAGCTTTGGTTCAAGAGGGCATTTGCATGCCTTCAAGTTGTAACAATATTGGCTGTCTTTACTAAGCGTGATTCCGTGTGGAGGGAAAGGGATTTCCTACTTATATTAGCAATGAAGTCATACAGTCATGAATGCTCTTGGCTAGAGCATGTCTTGCAACACTTGTTCTTACAAAGCATTTCTTCTAGAATGGGTGCAAGACCAGTTTTTAATTAATATTATGCACTTGACCCTGACAAAATGTTCACCTTGAAACTATCTTAGTGTGTAAAAGCTATTAAGAGAGAGCTTGACAGATGTTCCTGTTGATCAGCAGACTGTGGGGCCATGTGATGGCCTGAGCTCACCTTGCAGAGAAATTGACTTGACTCATCCTACAGGGAAGCCAGCCTTTTGGAGGGGCAACCCGCAGATGAAGGGTAAGAAGTCACCCTTTGTGCATGTTTTCCTCTCCTGAAAAGCACTGTAGTTAGTCTGGCAATGCTCAGAGCACTTCTGTCCTGGCCCAGGAATGAAAACTGCTGGATGAGCTGAGATGGGTTTCTGTGGAGTGATTTCTTCCTACCCTGTGGCTTCAAGCTATAAGTTGTGTGTTGAAAGATAGTTTATGTAATTAGAAACCATGCTGTCAGTTTTCTTTAAACATCATGTATCCATTTCTGTTGCCTTCCAAATGTAGTTCTTTTTCTCTGCTTCCTCTGCTCCTTCCACTCAAGTCCAGAGAATCTGGGGGGAAAAGGACTAGTCAAGAGGAAGCTGATTGCTAAAGGATGAGCTACCATCCAGGAGGACCAGTAAGATATTGTTCTCCCTGTAATCTCCTGAAACCAGCCAGGGGGTGTTTTCCCCCTGCCATTGAAGAATTTGTCTTTCAGAATGTGACTGTCCTCCCTGTAATCTCCTGAAACCAGCCATTGAAGAATTTGTCTTTCAGAATGTGAGTAATCCAGGGAAAAGAGCACTTAAAGTGTCAGAAACAAAATGATTGCACCAGGTGGATGTCAAAATATGGCTGTTTCCAGGACAAATGTATGGCTTGCCGTGCAGTTTGTGACTGTTAGTCCACTGAGTGGCTTGTAACAATACTGCAGCTGTTTCTAATTCCAGCCAGGTCTCATAGTAGAGTAACAGCCCAAGCTGATTTTGATTGTCCAGCTCTTGTCCTCCATGTCCTTTTAAAATAGGCTGTGAGCTCTGTCTTGTGTAGTTTTTACTCTCCTCTTGTAAGAATAGCTTTCAATTGCTTTCGTTATCTTGACAACCCTCTTTGTGTGTGTTCTAGGTGTAGTTCATCTGTAGCAGTGAAATTGTACATGATGCTCCAGAGGCAGTCTGTGTTGTAGTTGTAGTCTCAGAGTAGCTCATCTGCAGTACTGGCAAGTAGGCATACTACTTCTGTCTCAGAGTAGCTCATCTGCAGTACTGGCACATTTTGTGTTTTCCTTTTTGGTGGCTGAATCACAGTTTTGGCCCCAAGTCATTTCTGGATTGCCTACAGCATGGTCAATTAGTTCTCCTTTTTCAGTGGATGATCTTCCAGAATTTAAGAGTTGTTTAGTCTACAAGTGTTTGATCTTGTGCTTCACCCTTGATTTACTTCTGAATTAAATCCTGATTTGTTTCCAAATACCGAGGATGCGCTTCAGTCTTGATGTGCTCTCGTGTTAGTCTGACAGCTTTCAGATCTGACTTTTTTTTTTCTCCTTGGACCTTACTTGTAGTAACTATTTTGAGGAGGCCATACAGTTAGGTGTGTCACCCCTTTAAGATCTTTAGGACACTAGCTTACAAGTAGATGACTGAAGGCTGTGTCTCTAGAAGGGAGGGTGGCTTCAGTGTCTCTCACGTTATGTATAGCATCTTTCTCACTGTCAGTGGAGGTATTTAAAAGACGGGTTGACATAGAGCTTAGTGACATGGTTTAGTGATGGTTTTTTATCAGACTTAGGTTGATGGTTGGACTCGATGATCTGAAAGGTCCCTTCCAACCTGGGCAGTCTATGATTCTATGAATGACTTCTGCCCATGTGGCTCAGACCTGTTGTCCCTGAATCCCTTGCAAATGTCAGAGTACTATTTCACCAAGGTCTCCAACCTTAACCTAGATGGTCTTGGAAATGATATTGCTGACTTGTCCCTGCACAGGTGCAATGCAGGAGCTGGTTTGTCACTGCCAAAACTTCTCCCCTTGTACTTGCTGTGCACGGAAGTGCGCTGGCCTGGCTCCCCAAGTGCATACTGCCTGGCAGCATCCGTGCATAGCAGAAATGACCTGGGAGAGAGACAGAGGCTCTTCTGCTTAAGTTCAAGAGCCTCATCTCTCCACGATAAGGGAGGTACCCAGACTGCAGTATGCAGACACAGCCTGAGAAACTCAGCTGTCACCAGCACTCCCCACCCAAAAGCTTTGTCAGCCTGGCTCCCTGCACCAGCCTTCTCTTTTTTTAGCAACCCAGACCAGGGGCTGGCCCACCCAGTCTCAGCAAGCAGGGAGGGTGGAACATTCCAAAAACACTGCCTGTCTGCAGGGAGATCACCCATATGCTCAGCACAAAGATGCTGCTGTGTTGTTATTGCAGCCCTGTTATAGCTAAGCATTCCATATGTATGGCCTTCTGGTTGAGTGTAAATATGTGAAAGTACTGGCATCAGGGTAGGGGTGATCCTCTTGTATTTAAAAGAAGGAAAAAACCCAACCTTTAACATGCTGTATTCCAGCTAGTAAAAATCTTACAGCACTGTGACTTGATGTCTGCAGTGGAAGGTTGCTGGTTATGGAAAGATTGTCTCCTGCCACTGTGTGTACTGTCTATAATACTGAGTGTTACTGGGTACTCTGAGCATGGTCTGTACCTTGTGCTGTTTCCTGTCAGGAATGAAAGTCCAGGCTTACTCGAGAAGTCATCTGTCATTGCTGCTAGTCTTTGCTGCTGGAACACTGGGTGCAGGAGGGAATTTGGATCAGTCTGCAAGAATAAGCCCTCTCTGAGCACTGGAGCTGGGAGGTACAGGCAGGGGCAACGCTGTGTTCTTGCTAGTGATGTGCACCTTTGCACGGTATGGGCAGGAGTGATGAAATGCAACAGATCACAGGTGGTGTCCCTGACATGCTGGTAGGTATTTGCATGGTCTTTTTGCTTGTTCCCCATGTCTGGTACCTCTGCAGTGTGACTGTGACATGCCTCTCAATGTGGCAGGAAGATTTCTGGATCCAAGACTGCAGAGCCCACTGAGCTAGTATTCAAGAGCTGTTCCTTTTTGCTGTCCAGCAGTTTGAGACTGCAGGGCCCACTGAGCTAGTATTGAAGAGCTGTTCCTTTTTGCTGTCCAGCAGTTTAAACGTTGATACTCTCTTATTTGTTGCTGTAGCCTCCTATTTTCCTGACTCTGGATGCTAAAAGTGGGTATGAGAATGACACAAATTTTGTAATGTTTTTTTTCCTCTACTTAGGTGAGTGTAGATCCTTGCCATTCATGGCAGCCTCAGCTTTCGTGGGCAAATGCTCCAAGGTCTAATTTGCAGTATTTTTGATTCTCATTTTACTGTTTTTCGTGATGTTTTTTTTCCTCTACTTAGGTGAGTGTAGATCCTTGTCATTCATGGCAGCCTCAGCTTTCATGGGCAAATGCTCCAAGGTCTAATTTGCAGTATTTTTGATTCTCATTTTACTGTTCCTCACTACCACCTTCCCTTTCCTGATTTAGAAACAAGAGCTGTGCTTAAGTTCACATCCACTTCCATTTCCTTGAGTCTCTTTCTTCATACAGACTACTGAAAACCTGGAAATATTTTGTCCTGTCTTGGACATGTTGTTAATTTCATCTTTCATGATAGGAATAAAGTAGTTAATTTTCTCAACATCTTAATACTAGCTTTGTAGAATAATGGTGTTAAACAGAAACACAAATGTGAAATTGCTTTACTCTTTGGAGTTGTCTTTCATCCCCTAAAGGTGAATATAAATCCAAAAACAAATTATAAGGAGAGATATTTTTTCTTAATCTCTGTGATCCTTTTCCCTTTTTTTACTTTGCCCTTAACAAGACTTACAGCTTAATCTCCAAGCACGTGCATTATTGCCTGTACCCAAATAGCCACCCCTGAAGTAATGGGAAGAAGTGGGTGTTAGCACAACTCAGCATGGGATAATCCAGTGAAGACCATTTGAGTCAGCTGTAGACCTGTGCCTGCATACCAGTTTCTATTTTTGCACTAACTTCTACATGGGCAATTCATTACAACGGCAGATGATTGTTCTTGCTTCTCTGTGTTTCAAGAAGAACTGCCCAAGGAGAGGTTAAATACTACGGCGATAGCTTGTACTGTAGGGATGTGTATGTCTCAATATCATTTAAGGAAGAAAACGAGAGCTGTCAGAGCAAACATGATGGGGAGGAGTCACAAGGGTTGTTGAAGCAATTCCCATGACACATTAGTACGGCAAGATCTTGTTAATGGCTTAGTCTTTAAGACAATTCTTCAGCATTCTGCAAGTCAGGGCAATTCTGGATAATGTACATTTCTCAATTAAGGAAGAGATTGAGAAGGCAGCGGGAGGCTCCAACCTGAAAATTACTTCACAGTAGTTTACTAAGGAGGAGTTTTTTTAGGATTATCCTAAGTGAGAGAGTGAGTAAATGCTGTTTGACTCAGAGCCCTAGGTGAAACTATACAGTTTTCTCTTAAGGGCACAGGAAGAAAAACAAGATTAAAAAAAAATGAATGGAAAGGATCACAGGCATAAAAAATGTCTTCTGTATCCACTGGCTTTGGATCTCTCCCCATCTGCTTGCAATATGCATGAGTTCAATGAAGTTGGTAGTACAGCAATAAAAAGGGTAACTGAAGATGTAAGTCTGCAGTAAGCTCTACTTGAAGTAGTTTCCAGCTTGTACACAAGGTATTTAGACTGCTAAACAGAATCCTGGATATCCTGTAGCTTGTGCTGATACAGTTCTAGCAGAGCAACCTAATCCTGTGTAAGTGTTTTCTTACTGACAAATGAAAGCCGTGTGCTAAAAGGAGGTAGTTAGCAAATGCCTTTCCAAAGGCTGAGACAGCGCTTACCTTTGTTTGCTTATGGCTTTCTTACCCTTTATGCAAGGAAAGAGACTGAAGTGTTAGGATGTTGGGATTATTTGGGTGACACTAAAGGTACCAGAGCATTTGTGGACCTGATGAGGTGGTGAGCTCTTTGTGAGGAAACTCTGCTTTCTGTGCACGTCATGTAGGGAACTTTGGTGCTTAAGGTGAATCTGTGAACTTCCTCTGGGAGTCAGCTACATGTTTACCCCTTCGTGGACTTTTTTTCTTTAATAACAGAACCAGGGTAAATTAAGTGATGCACGTGCCTTGCTGCCATAGGATGTCTTAGTTCAAACACCATCTTGTGTTTAGTGAAGTTTGTCTAACTAGAGTTTATCCCGAGAAATTCCATATCTTTAAAATTCTCCTGCTCCTAAATATCTGGTTTAACGAATCATAGTCTGGAACCCTGGTTTTGAGTCCTTTGTGAGGAAATTTTGGGATTATTTGAATATGCAGATTTTCTCTTTGGAAACCCATTGGTACAGAGATGAGCCAAGGTAAGTTTTGTGTGCCAGTTTGTGTGTTCTGGTGTTTGTAAGGCAAATGAATGTGACTGAAATCCAGTAGCAGATACACTTGAGCCGCGTGCGTCTTGTGCGAAAGGACACTAAAGCTTACGACAAGGCAAGCTGTAAGGTGTGTTGGGTATGTACGGTGCTTCTTCCTCATACAAAATTTCAAATATGGCTTTTAAAGAACTATTTTAAAATATTTTCATGCTGGATATGTAAAATATTGCTTGTGTGTAGTTATGAGGAAAAGCATAAGCTATGACATTATGAAATTTGGATTTGCATTTGTAATGGGTAACAACAGAACTGCGTTGTAAACCTTTTTGTGATTTTAATTATACAGGCCTAGGCTTTTCTATTCCAACTTGTACAGCCGTAGGGAGCCTTCCTTTTGTTCCCAAATGTGTCTACAGATCACAACTGTGGAAAAGTTGCAGTGTCCTGAATTGGGGACTGGACTTTCTAAACTCCTGGCTACAAAGGTGTAGCCCAAGTTTCCTTCAGCTTTTCTGTTCAGGAAGGCTCCCTTGTAGATGCCTGCCTCAAGAGCTATATTTGGAGTGGCAACACTGGATCAGTATTGACTCTTTTTCTTGAAGGAAGAGCTATTGTCCAAACAAAAGAGCAAAGCAATTCGTCTGGCAAGAACCTTTGTAAAAGCAAATATCTTCTCAGAGGAGTTTTCTATCCTAGTATTAATTTAGGATTGTTTTAAATAAAGTGGTTTTTGTTTCTTTAGCAGGTCCCTTGGTGACAGGACACCTTTGGAGGAGAGAAGATGAAGAACATGCTTGGCTCATCCAGTCACTGAACTGATGTCATCCCAGTGTCTACATGTAAAAGAAAAAGTAATTTTCTGCCTTGACTTCAGGTAAGTGCCAGTTGTATAGAACACCTCACTTGCCAAGCTTTGGGGGAATCTAGGCAAATGACAGTGCATGTCTGAAATCAATTTCTAAAAAGACAGTGGCAAATTTTGCTCATGTGCAAGACATAAGGTGCTCTTGCTTTTGTGACATCCCTTTAGGTGCTATCAGATCAGAAGAACACAGTTCTGCTCACCTGGAGTGTCACAGCCCCCTTCTGGAGTCTGATGTGTCATCAAATACAGATACCATACAGATAAGGTGATCGGTAGCCAGGAATGCCTGCTGCTGCAAAGCACAAGCTTTCTCTGTAACCTGAGCTGTTGAGTGCTGAGAAACATGGTGCCTATAGTTTCTTGGCAGTTGGACTAGATGATCAATGTAGGACCCTTCCAACTGATATATTCTGATGAGAGGGCTGCCATGGTTCCTTAACTGTCTAAGATCAAAGAATCAAAGACACCAATACATCCTTCCTGTGGCTACTGATCTAGCTTGGCAAGTCAGACCAGATTTTGCTCAGGAGACAGATGTGAAAAACATTGATCCAAAGCTGGCAGTTGTTCTATCACAGGATTAATACTACTTCATTATTATTATGAAGGAATGCCTGGCAGCTAAATGAACTTACAGAGTAGTCAATGGAGGGCATCTAGGTTGCTTGTACTAATGTGGCCATCTTGTATATCATATTACACTGTCAAAGGTTCCTCGTGCTTGCTTTAGAATGCTTTTTTTGAAAGGATTTGCCCCGGTCTTCTGGCAATAAAGTAGTGTTGGGTGAAAGGCTGCATACCATCATCAATAATGCAGGTTTTCCATCCTTCACCCTGGTTGAGTGCTACTATATTGTGGTCACTTTGTTGTTGGCTTTTCCCCCAGTTTGTTACGCTGATACTTTGCTTTTGAGAAATATCAGCTAGATGGTTCTGGTATGCTTTTCCCTAACTTAGGGTTTGTTTTTTTTTTTCCCTTTTTCTTTTTGCAGTTTATGCCTGAGTTTATAACCTTTTCATTTTTTTCAGCTTTTCTGAAGTATGCTTTCTTGCTCCTAGTCTATTATGGATTGGTTTGTTTGTTTTTTTAAATATCGTTATGTTTAGCTTCAGGCTTCCTCAAAGCTTTTTTTGCTTTGACAGGCAGGATGTATTTACTTTGAGACTAACACATCTTAAAGTAGTTTTTCTGTCTCCAGAAAACATGCAGTTCTGGAGGTTCCCCTTTTAAGCTCATTGATTTTTTTTTTTTTTTTTTTTTTTCCTGATTTTGTGTGGTTCCTGTCTTTGAAATTGAACGTGGCAGTAGTTGATCTTCTGGCTTTGGGGGTCTGTAGAAATGCTGAATCCGATGGTGATATGGTTTGGGTACATGGCAGAAATATAATAAACCAATTGTGTTTACTGGCCAGGACTGAATCAAAGGCTGCTTCCAATTTTATGGGCTTCCTAGCTGCCTGTTCCCAAAGCAGTTATTCACAGCATCTAGAAATCTAGTATTATCTGAGTAGTCAATGTAAAGATTTCACATTTTACTTCAGAGTAATTAAAATAATTGGAAAGAGTAGTTCCCTGGGATTTCCACATTCCATTGCCTTCCTGCCACCAAGTTTCCTTTACACCTGCTTTGTCCATGGCCTTGTTTAAGGTAAGCATTCTGGGTCTGTGCCATCATTATCTTCTGAGAGAGTTCTGTGAAACACAGGAAGCATTGTTTTGGCTTTCTGTCACTGTATCCTGTTCACACCAGACTTTTTTTTAACTACTTTTGTTTACTATCTGAGTTTTATCAACTTCTGTCCTATTCTTTACTTGAGGTTGCAGTGTCTACCATAGGATTCAGAACAGCGCATCCTGCGTGCACCAGTCTGCTTTCTCCTATTTGTCACTTTGAAATTTCTTTATGATCTTCCTGATGTGAAGGGCAAATCCCACTTCCCTGTCAGTCACGTGGAAATTTGGTCATCTTTTGCAAGATTTAATCTCCTCTAGAAGTTTTCCCAGTCCCCGATGAACCTGAGCCTCTCTTCCTTACCCAGTTGTTGTGCACTGAGACTTTGCCTCCTCACCAGCTGTGTTACGGTGGGGGTCCTGGTCTTTGGCATCCTACATTCCACCTCCAGAGTCTCTCTTCTTTCTTTTATGTGGTACCCAAGTGGACCTCAACCCTTGCCTCTTTCCCAGCACTTCCCAACTTGTCCAGGCTTTTTTTGAAGTTTTTGAGTGGAGCACCAGCAGGCACACCAGTACACTGCCTCTGGAATCAGGAGCCAGATTTCTTAGGTACCTGGTAACTGAACCACTGATGGATATTGCCTGTCCCTTTTTCTCAGCTGGGATTTCTGCCCCAGGGAAGTATTGTCAGTACAAGAAGATACACAGGCACCTTGTGCAGAGCGGGGACCATTGACCGGGATTATTACATCCTTAATCAGTTTGGTGCCTTCCTGCCATGAAACTAGGGCTGGAAGAGCTTTTCAGTCCCCTAAAATGCCAGGTCAGTTTAACATCTTTCCTTAAGCATTGGTGGCTTTTTGCCTGCAGGTGAGAGCAGAGATTGCCACGAAGTCTCTGCGTCATACATTCTTCCACTTATGCCACAATCGAGTCACAAGAAACGGCTCTATCTCTGAGCATCGTGGGCTGCGTGGAATGATTACCTCTTCATACCACCTACACAAGGGTCAGGTAATCATATGACACTTGATACTTTACCCTTGGAAATTGTCACCCTCTAGCTAGACTTCTGACTGCATTTCTCTTGCACATCTGGACTGACTCAATAGAAGTGTTCCTATATGGGGTGGCAATGGAGCTTCCAGTTAAAGTATTGAGAAGCAATTATGTCATGTGCATCATTAGCAACTGTATTCATTGTGTTTCGTAACAAATTATGCTGAGACATTGACTGAATCCAAATAATGAGAAGCTGAGGCTTAGCTTTAGCCTATGTTTCATTCAAAAGAAACTGGCCTTCCCAGAAAGACAGCCTTCCTGTACTTGCCTATGGACTTGATAAAAGGTGGAAGGAAGTGCTCCAGCCATGTAAGAGGTATTCAAATCAGCTTGTTACTAAGCTGGTGATTCCTGAGCTGTAGAGGGGTCAAATGGAGGTCATTAAGGTGGAGGAAGAAAGTCCACAGATATTAGAAACTTTACAGCAGCAAAGCAAAGAAAATATGTGCCACACATGTATCATCGTGTGATGTTCTGCCTTCTTTATTTGCTTTCTGAAGCAAATGTGTGTAATGCTTTATGGGTTTATGTGTCTTCTAGTAAGTTTGGTGGAACTGAGAGAACTTAAAACTGGAAAGGATTCCCAAGAAAAGATTGAGAAATGCTGCTACAGGTAAGAATTTGTGCTTGTGTTAATTGACTTGCCAACTAGTTTGCTGTAACTAGCACAAGTAGAAATGTTTATGTAGACAACCTGCAAATATTTATATCCAAAATGTTTATGACCTAGAAGAATTTTTCCAGGACAGAAATGTGTGTGTGGCTAGGTGGCCACAATTTAAATTAACATCTAAAGAGTTAAAGAAGAATGACAAACTTGAATATAGCTGTTATGGGGGCAAGTTCTTATCTGGCCAAATGACCAATTTCAGGGAAGTTCAAGGGGGCTGAGACACAGACCATTGAATCTACATCAGTTGATGTCAGCTCCTTATCTGGCCTGGGACTGAACATTGTCTCTTTAGAATGTACAGTTTTTCTGCGTTGGTCCTGCCCATAACTTCTGATTTGTTCTTAATTATACCAAAGAAGGAAGTAAACTCTGTGTCCTTGCAAAATTTTCATGGTTCTTCTGATTTGGGGTGTTGCAGGGTGTAGTTAATGCTCTGAAAAGGCTTCGGGATTCCTGGATGAAAGGTGTGATGAAAGAAGTATATTGTTATTGTTTTAGGGGAGGAATCATGCTACTGGGTAAGCCTCTGTCACTGAGACTTGCTGGACTTGTTTGTTCTGACTTGCCTATGACTCCTTTCTTTCCTAATTCCGGAGATAAAGCCTCAAGTCTATGCTGAGATGCTGCACAGTGCGTTGTGGCGTCCGGGACAGTGCATCTCCCAGACAGAAGAGCTTCTTGCTGACCTCTCAGTGGTACCCAGAGGTGAGTGCCACGGCCTTCCCACTTGCTTCTCGGTAGTTTATGGCAGCATGGCTGTATTATGTGTAGATTTATAGGGCATTTTGAGCTTTGAGCAAGGGCGTGGGGAGAATGGCGCTAGCTCTCAGCTTGCTTCTGATTTGTGCTGCCTTCCATGCATCAGTAATGCTTCTGATATTTCACCCTTTCTTCTCGCCCAAAATGTGTTTGTTTTCCAAGAATTCCCTAGCTCCTCTAAAGCATGGTGTGGTGACAAATCAAGGTGGCCTCTGGCCACCAAAGCTTGCAGTGAGGGAGCAGGTGAGAGTCATCTCACTATGCCCTGACTCTGAGTTGCCATTTGTGTTTGTGCAGTTAAAATACGTTGTTGTCACAACCACTGAGCTAATATCGTGGTACAAGAGGGTGAGCAGAGTAAAGTAGGTAAAAGTAGCTTCTTGTGCTCTTGTTTACTTTCATGGGCTTCGTATGCAGGCGGTGAAGTGTTAGTCTGTGCAGAATCAGCTTGGAAGCGTACCAAATCTGGCACCAGACCATTTCACCCACCCTGCCTTGGAATGAAAATCAAACTGAAAACCCGCAAAGGCTGTAACTCCTTGTTTGGTGTGTCACTTCTGGAGTAAATTTCAACCACACGAAGTGGGATGAAGGGAGGCAGGCAGAGCTGTTTCAAAGGCTGAAAAGCAGAGATCTACTGCTATATTCTGGGACGGCTGAATAGCAGAATAAGATATTTGTCTACGATCAACGCAGCTGGAAGGGGAAATCTGAGAGGTAAAGATGATGTAGAAGTTGCAGAACCCTATCCTAAACTGGCCGCAATCTGTGGCCATGTACTTAATATTTCCTTGGCTCTGGGATGGCCTCTCACATGTTCGTGCAGATTGTAAGGTCCTTATGTAGTGAGTAGCCCTCCTAGTTGTCCTGAAGCTTATTTCAGAACATGGGAGTCTTTCTCAAGATGTTGGCTCTGGCAGTCAGCTGTAGAAATAGGGGTTATTGATCAAGGCTCGTTCAGTTGTCAGCATTACAGTTATGTCCCACAGACTGTTGTAGTAGTACAGGAGGCCAGCTGTATCCCAACAGCTAAAGAGCTCATAACCTCCAAAAATGCAAAATGGATGAGAGAGTAAGGAACAACAAATCTTTTGTGCTGATTGCAAAGGTGATCAGGGAAGCTTGTGTGAGCAGCATTTTGGCATCACAGATATAGTTACTGGTAAGCTCTGAGTTAACACATCTTGAAGACTGAATGCTGCCCTTGAATCTAGATGCAAATTACAAGTACACTATTTGGAGCTGTTGTCTTTGCCCTGTTGAAGTGTGCTTCTGGGAAGCAGCAAAATCTTGGTAGAATTGGATGGTTAAGGGGAGGAGCTCAATTAGTGAGTGGCAAATGCATTAGTGATGCTCTATCTGACTGCAGAGGGGTGGCATGCAGCACCTACTGTTTTTGTGGGATGTTTGAGGGTGTGGGGAGATCAAGCTGATTCAGCATGACGCATAGAAGAACACACACGTTTTGTTTCCCTCAGCAGATCCCTTCAACGTTTGGAAGTCTTCCATTGTATCAGAATTGCTTTGGGAGACACCAAACATGGAGTGAGTGAGGCTGGTAGGTAACTGACCTTATCCAAACAAGGGTCTTGCAGTACTTTGGCAGGCACTAGCTGCTCCTGTTTCAATGTCCAAAGTAGTAGAGGCTGTCCCATTCTCTTACAGGTGTGTGACCTGAGTATGCAACGAGAGAAGAGAAGCGTTAGGTTGGTGTGATTGCTTGTGGCAAAGGTGGGAGTGGAATTAGCATGTCTTGTTTCGTAGCCCTGTGCTCTTGTTACAGGACTCCTGAACTAAGGCAGATATATTTCAGTGGTTGCCATTCCCGATCACCCTGCCAAGCTAGATAGCTTCAGGGACCTAGCCTGGCTTTTCAAATTGCACTCACCAGGCCAGCTGATTAGTCTTTTCAGTTGTCTTGTGAAAGGTCCCATTTCTAGGAAGAATGATTGTAGGGATGTGCCTGAATCTATCTTTGAATGGAAAACCTGGTGATGGCTGTAAATGTGGAGAGACTCTCATCAACTGATGTGCTGCCTAAGCTCTGCCACTGACTCTTCTGAGAGTATTGGAATATCAGTGAGCAGGGATATAATAATAAAAAACTATAATAAATTTATGATAGGAAGACAGCAGCAGATCAGATAGAAGAGGTTACATGTTTTCTTCTATGCAGAGCATGGCAAAACAACTTCAGTAAACAGCTGGTGCCAGAAAACATGGCTTAGATTCATCTAAAAGCAAACTAGGTCAGGCTGCTATGAAGGCTTAGCTTAAGAAGTCAAAAAATGTCAAGGGTGGATCTGTAGAGCAGAACAGGGTAGCTATTCCCTGCTTATCCAGCAGCTCAGTGACAAGTGCCTTTTCTTAGGTCACAGATGGTAAAGTTACATGTCATTTTATTGTCTGGACAGGCATTTTCTAATCAGTTTTCTGGAATTAGTGTTTCTGAGGCTTTTGATAACGCACAGTAGCTCAACTGGAAGAGATCGATAAGCTCAATAGAGTGAATCAAATCCTGTCAGGGAGAGGTGGCAGTCGAACTTTGATCACTTGAATTGTGAATGAACATAGTAACCTTTTAGGGAGTTTGGTACAGGATGAGAGAGGAAAAACAGCTTATCATGTCTATATTTTGCTTGTCTTTTGCTTTTGGGTAAATGTTCCAAATTGGAAGGTAAAGAATTTATTTGGGGTTGATCTGAAATCCATCCTGAAATCCTACTGTTTTCTCCTTGGCTTCACAAGGAAGAAAAGACAATTTTAGCCCTGGAAAATTTCAGTACAACTCTTCTTCCTAATGTGCCAGTAACTATTAATGTAACTTTATTTCTTGCTGTATCTCACTTATTTAAATATCCTGTATCGAGTCTTGATTTAATATATATCTCTAAACAGAACTTTACTGTCTATAAAATAACTTAATTCTGTACAAACATAGCTGGTTCCAAAATAGTTCATTCAGATGATTTTTTTTCAGTATGGAATAACATTTTAGTGACCAAAGCACATTATTTGGCTGAGAACCAGGATGTGTAAAGTAGGAGATGTAATTAGTAGCAGACTTTGCATTTCCAATGAAATGCACCAAATGAACTGTGATATGAAATTGTCGGATGCTGCTGTCTCTAGAAATTGTCTTGAGCTCCTAGGGAACTAAGTGTGTTTTAAATGAAAACAGGGATTGCTGGAGGAGGTATAATGATCATCCATGGTATTGCCAAGATAAGCAGTTTTGTATTGAACTAAAAGATCTTGGCTTTGAAACTTCTCACTAATTCACTGCAGACTGAAACCTGCCAGAGACAGACCATGACGAGTTGGTTTTCAGAGCAGAGAGGACTCAGCCTTCGAGGTCTCCCGATGGAGTCTGGCTTCTGATCTCTTGTTAAGGTTTGCTCTTGAGGAATGGAAGTTATCCTCATCCGTGCTGGAGGATGAATGCGTTGCTGTTACCTGAATTCCCCTGTCTGCCCCCCTAAGAGTTAATTCACAGCTTACTGGAGTTTGGGCAGTAAAAAAATCAAAGCATGTGGTAGAAGGAAGCAAGAAATATGAGGCTGTACATAACACTCGACTCTGGAAGGCATCTACGCAGACGGCTGTGGTGTTGTGGGTCTTCTGAGGAGAATGCCTGTCTGTTAAGCAGTGCCCCTTTGCCACAAGAAGACAGAAAAAAAGGATACATCTATGGCTGAAGACGCTGAGATCATCTCTGTCTCTGCATTTGTCAGCACTGCACAGGATCAGTGTTTCTCTGGCCAGCGAGTGTTGCTGGCTGGGGAAGAGTTTTCTTGGTTACTAGAGTGCAGAGAAGACCACCCAGAAGTCCGATTCCTAAACAGGGGGATCCACCTGCCACTGAACTGTTTAACCATGGAGATGGATGTCCCAGGCACAGGAATCCCTGTCAGGTGGTTATTCTGGCAGAGCATCAACAATCCTGCTGAGAAGCGTTAGGTTGGTGTGATTGCTTGTGGCAAAGGTGGGAGTGGAATTAGCATGTCTTGTTTCGTAGCCCTGTGCTCTTGTTACAGGACTCCTGAACTAAGGCAGATATATTTCAGTGGTTGCCATTCCCGATCACCCTGCCAAGCTAGATAGCTTCAGGGACCTAGCCTGGCTTTTCAAATTGCACTCACCAGGCCAGCTGATTAGTCTTTTCAGTTGTCTTGTGAAAGGTCCCATTTCTAGGAAGAATGATTGTAGGGATGTGCCTGAATCCATCTTTGAATGGAAAAGCTGATGATGGCTGTAAATGTGGAGAGACCCTCATCAACTGATGTGCCGCCTAAGCTCTGCCACTGACTCTTCTGAGAGTATTGGAATATCAGTGAGCAGGGATATAATAATAAAAAACTATAATAAATTTATGATAGGAAGACAGCAGCAGATCAGATAGAAGAGGTTACATGTTTTCTTCTATGCAGAGCATGGCAAAACAACTTCAGTAAACAGCTGGTGCCAGAAAACATGGCTTAGATTCATCTAAAAGCAAACTAGGTCAGGCTGCTATGAAGGCTTAGCTTAAGAAGTCAAAAAATGTCAAGGGTGGATCTGTAGAGCAGAACAGGGTAGCTATTCCCTGCTTATCCAGCAGCTCGGTGACAAGTGCCTTTTCTTAGGTCACAGATGGTAAAGTTACATGTCATTTTATTGTCTGGACAGGCATTTTCTAATCAGTTTTCTGGAATTAGTGTTTCTGAGGCTTTTGATAACGCACAGTAGCTCAACTGGAAGAGATCGATAAGCTCAATAGAGTGAATCAAATCCTGTCAGGGAGAGGTGGCAGTCGAACTTTGATCACTTGAATTGTGAATGAACATAGTAACCTTTTAGGGAGTTTGGTACAGGATGAGAGAGGAAAAACAGCTTATCATGTCTATATTTTGCTTGTCTTTTGCTTTTGGGTAAATGTTCCAAATTGGAAGGTAAAGAATTTATTTGGGGTTGATCTGAAATCCATCCTGAAATCCTACTGTTTTCTCCTTGGCTTCACAAGGAAGAAAAGACAATTTTAGCCCTGGAAAATTTCAGTACAACTCTTCTTCCTAATGTGCCAGTAACTATTAATGTAACTTTATTTCTTGCTGTATCTCACTTATTTAAATATCCTGTATCGAGTCTTGATTTAATATATATCTCTAAACAGAACTTTACTGTCTATAAAATAACTTAATTCTGTACAAACATAGCTGGTTCCAAAATAGTTCATTCAGATGATTTTTTTTCAGTATGGAATAACATTTTAGTGACCAAAGCACATTATTTGGCTGAGAACCAGGATGTGTAAAGTAGGAGATGTAATTAGTAGCAGACTTTGCATTTCCAATGAAATGCACCAAATGAACTGTGATATGAAATTGTCGGATGCTGCTGTCTCTAGAAATTGTCTTGAGCTCCTAGGGAACTAAGTGTGTTTTAAATGAAAACAGGGATTGCTGGAGGAGGTATAATGATCATCCATGGTATTGCCAAGATAAGCAGTTTTGTATTGAACTAAAAGATCTTGGCTTTGAAACTTCTCACTAATTCACTGCAGACTGAAACCTGCCAGAGACAGACCATGACGAGTTGGTTTTCAGAGCAGAGAGGACTCAGCCTTCGAGGTCTCCCGATGGAGTCTGGCTTCTGATCTCTTGTTAAGGTTTGCTCTTGAGGAATGGAAGTTATCCTCATCCGTGCTGGAGGATGAATGCGTTGCTGTTACCTGAATTCCCCTGTCTGCCCCCCTAAGAGTTAATTCACAGCTTACTGGAGTTTGGGCAGTAAAAAAATCAAAGCATGTGGTAGAAGGAAGCAAGAAATATGAGGCTGTACATAACACTCGACTCTGGAAGGCATCTACGCAGACGGCTGTGGTGTTGTGGGTCTTCTGAGGAGAATGCCTGTCTGTTAAGCAGTGCCCCTTTGCCACAAGAAGACAGAAAAAAAGGATACATCTATGGCTGAAGACGCTGAGATCACCTCTGTCTCTGCATTTGTCAGCACTGCACAGGATCAGTGTTTCTCTGGCCAGCGAGTGTTGCTGGCTGGGGAAGAGTTTTCTTGGTTACTAGAGTGCAGAGAAGACCACCCAGAAGTCCGATTCCTAAACAGGGGGATCCACCTGCCACTGAACTGTTTAACCATGGAGATGGATGTCCCAGGCACAGGAATCCCTGTCAGGTGGTTATTCTGGCAGAGCATCAACAATCCTGCTCTCTGTGGCATAATAGCAAGAAGGCTAGTGGGGTGAAGGAGCTGGTTGGAAGTGTAATGTGTGTGACTAACAACTGTACCCATTGAGTGGATGTAACCTGAAGAAGTCTTTCACTAAACATCCTAGTAGGTCCCAGCAGAGGCAGGCTCAAAACCAGACCTAGTTGTGTGTTTTGTGAATATAGACCCTAGTATGACAGCGTCAAAAGAATTGGGCACTGCTGGAAATACAAAATATATGCTGCTGTAACACAAGCAGCATATGCTAATATGCTAATTAACAGCTAAAACCAGAGTGTTTCTTTCCCAGCCCTTCTGCCAAAATGGTGACTAGCCTGTCTGCTGATAAAATAGACCAAAAAAAGAGGGGGGGCTGCTGAGCTGGGTATTGCACCCAAGCATCACAGTTGAGGGATATGTTCTGGCAGTTGTACACTATGGAAGGTGATGAGTCTAGATGCTTTCATTGCAAAAGAGATTATTTTTTTTTTCCCCCTGTTCTGGTACTTGTCTTACAAAGATGGAAGTGGAGAGCATCCTGCTAAAGGGAGGAAACTGTTTTGGGTTTGAAGAGGTATTTCCACTCTAATTTGTATATCCTATATACACATTTACCTATATGTTGAAATATATGGTAGTGCTGTACTGTTTTCTTAAACTTTTAAAGTGAAATCAGAATCAGAAGTGGAGGAGGTTTTCATACGTCATCTCTTATGTCTCCATTTCCCCCCAGCACTACAGCAGTTCCTAAGGTGTCAGAAATATATGGTAGTGCTATACTGTTTTCTTAAAAACTTTTAAAGTGAAATCGGAATCAGAAGTGGAGGAGGTTTTCATTCCTCATCTCCTATGTCTCCATTTTCCCCCAGCACTACAGCAGTTCCTAAGGTGTCTGTTTCCTTTGCGAGTCTGGGGCCAGTAAGCAGTTCTAAAATGGTGGAGAAGGGGGTCTGTGTCACCAGTGTGTGTCTGTACAGCTGGTATTTGCACAAAAAGGAAATAAAGACAGACTGAAATGGAGGACAGTGTTGCCTGTCAGAGCACGAGTCCCGCAGGCAGCGAGACGCTAGTTTCTCAAGTGCAAGCCTTAAGCTTTTGTAGCTTAGGCATAAGGCCACGTCTTGAGGAAATGTGTCTGTGTACAGTTCAAGAAAGCCGGTGGTTATGAAACGAGAGCCCTGTTGCCACAGTATCTGCAGAGTCAGCCGTATGCTGTCAGGGCTGTGCCGTGCGTTCCCTGTGTCAAGAGCAATGGAGGGATGTCGCTGTGATTGCCGTTCAGGTGGAAGCACGCTGGCGTGTTTCCTTTGCGAGTCTGTGGCCAGTAAGCAGTTCTAAAATGGTGGAGAAGGGGGTCTGTGTCACCAGTGTGTGTCTGTACAGCTGGTATTTGCACAAAAAGGAAATAAAGACAGACTGAAATGGAGGACAGTGTTGCCTGTCAGAGCACGAGTCCCGCAGGCAGCGAGACGCTAGTTTCTCAAGTGCAAGCCTTAAGCTTTTGTAGCTTAGGCATAAGGCCACGTCTTGAGGAAATGTGTCTGTGTACAGTTCAAGAAAGCCGGTGGTTATGAAACGAGAGCCCTGTTGCCACAGTATCTGCAGAGTCAGCCGTATGCTGTCAGGGCTGTGCCGTGCGTTCCCTGTGTCAAGAGCAATGGAGGGATGTCGCTGTGATTGCCGTTCAGGTGGAAGCACGCTGGCGTGGGGACAGCTGAAGGACAGGCAACCAGTCGGATTGAGACTGATGGCAGGGGCTCAGGCTGGAGAGCAAAAGCTGTCCAGTGAGGACAGCAAAGTCAGATGCTAAAGCAGAATCTTTAAAACACGAGAGGTGGCTAGCTAAGGAGGGGCTGAGGCATATTGCCATAGTGGGATGTTCTGGTTAGCCAAGGGACTTGCCCTCAAGGACAGTAATTGCCTGCCCATGAGGTATGCTGCAATTCCATGAGCTGGGACTGGGAAAGACTGAGCTTTGAGATGAGGATGGGAATGCTCCACGGGAGGCTGCAACATGTTAAAGAAACTGAGGCAGGACAGTTCCACTGCTCTTAGGTTTTTATCTGAATCTCTGCATCTGTTAAACACTCAAGGGTAATGAAGAGCACATACAGTGAAAGTCTAGATGGTGTTATTACCAAGGCTTCGGTGGAACCAGTTGGTCTTTAGCATGTGTATATTATGTGCTTAGTGCAACTTTCAGTTTCCAAAGAAAGTAGTCTTGGCAAGCCTGGGCTTTCAGACTCCTATCAACTGCCCTACAGTCTTTTTTGCAGAGCCTTGCCACCGGGGACCTGAGCCAGACTACTGGGGAGGCAGCTAGATTTGGGGAAAACTTGGACTGTGCATTGCCAAAACATAACTTTGCCCCAATAAAGCCAGCACAAGAGAAGGAGAGGTACTAGGCGTCTCCATAGCACGTGACTCTGAAGCAGAAGACTTGATCCTGGTCACTCATCCTATGTATTTTGGTAGCACTAAGTTGCTGCTTGTGACCACCCGTAGTTGTGGTGCTGGCTGAAGCTACCCTGTTTAACTTTTTCTTTCCAGTATGCCACCTGTTTGAGTGGGTAAAAACTTGCCTGTTTCCCGTCTTAAGCAATGAACTGGGATTCCTGCCAGCACTCTCACTAGCCAAAACCAAGCTTTTATGTAAGATTAAACTCTGAGTTGCTTCCAACTTCCCTGTCACTTGCTGAACACACCCTCGCTGTGTGCAGACCTCTCAGCTGCTTCCTTCTGCGACTTTATTCTTTTTTTTTTTTTCTTTTTTCTCTCCCTGGTTTGCCTTGCTTACTGTCTCTTCCTTGTAGATTTGGTCAGCTTTCTGCCTCAGGGCAGAGTGTATACCCTCATTCTGCTCTCCCACCACTTCACTGTCTTTTGCTGTCTTGGATTTGTGCATCATACCCTCACCTTCACTGCTCATCTGCCCCATCAGCTTATTCCCTAAGATGGAGCCTCTGCCGGTATCCTGCTCTGCTTTCACTCCAACTTTTTTCTTTGCCACCTTTTAGTCAGGAAACCTGTAAAAGACTTACTGTCTCTGCCTGCCTTTCTGCCCCTTCTTGCCCCTGTTTTCTCAGACGTTGCTCAGAAATGGCTGTCATAGGCCTGAAAAGGGGAAAATAGTATGTCTGGTCCACAGCAACACAAACATGGATCAGTGGGTGCAAAACAGCATGGTGACTAGCCAGCTGAGTCCCTCCTCCCCAGAGCTGGCTGCTGCCTTTTGTCACTCTAGGCACCTTTGAGAGATTATCCCACTTGTTTTTCTGATAGCCTGTACTAATGCCAAACATGATGTTGAGACTCGGTGCGTGGCATGACAATTACTACGTAGTGTGCTGGGGAATTACTGGGGATCTGAAATAATTGTGCTGAAGGCTTTGCATCATTCTACAACAAAGCTACCGAGGACATGCGCAAAAATGCAGTTTTCCTAATGCTGTCTTGCTTAATGCTGCACAGGAGGAGACATAAGTGGAGGAGAAAGGCTTCTGTGCCTTTGTCCACGTGTGACTCAAATTCCCAATGCTTTTACAGGTCTGCTGTTGGCTTTCAGCGAGTCACTGAGTCTGGGTCTTGTTGCCATATCACATTTACACATAAGTAGCTATTTCTCTTCCCTCTGACAGGCTGTCTGGCAGGAGACAGGATGTATGTGTGGGTTTGGTGCAATAAAACCCAAACCCTGGAGGGGATCAATAATCATTACTACTCATACCAACTAAAAATAACTCAAAGCTGTATGTCATATGGCATCTCTGGTAGCCTGGAGTATCCTTGGTGCAGAAGTTATTTCATCAGTCATGAATTATTACATTTATGCTCAGTGTAAGCACCTGTGTAGTCAGTCAGCTGCACTTGAAATCTGTGTAATATTTCTTGATGGGAAATTGCCTCTACTAGCAATATCTGCACAACTCTAGGCTTTTCTCAGGGGTGCATATGAGGCAACAGAGGCAAGTAGGAACACAGGAAATTTGGGCTAAATATAAGGAAAAAGCTTTTGCCATGAGGGTGGTAAGAGACTGAACCAGGACTCTTGAGAGACTGGGGAATCTCTGTCTTTAGTATCTTGGAGATACTAAAAACTTGACTGG
Source organism: Calidris pugnax (assembly GCF_001431845.1). Classification (NCBI taxonomy): domain Eukaryota; kingdom Metazoa; phylum Chordata; class Aves; order Charadriiformes; family Scolopacidae; genus Calidris; species Calidris pugnax. Next base: position 109,708 of record NW_015090847.1, read on the forward strand.
ACAAAGCCTGGAGCAACCTACTGTAGTAGGACCTGGTTTGAGCAGAAGGTCAGACCCACAGGGTCCAGAGAACCTTCCCAACCCAGCTCATTCTGTGAGGTTTGTCAGCTGAGCCAGATATTATTTGGCTTGGAATGTGCTATTGTCTTTGTAATAGAGTTAAATTTCTCCGTGTTGTTTTCTTCAATGCAGGTAGTGATCCAGATGGAGAGAGCATCGAAACGTATGGAGCCATGGAAGATAGCAGTCATAGTTGTGTCGGTGATAGTAGGCTTAGCCCTCATCATTGGCTTGATTACATATCTTTTGTGCCATGGTAAGTGCACCACACTTTTTGTTGTCACAAGTCTTCAGGAATCTGTTGCATTTTGCTCACTACTGGGGTCTTCATAGAGTCATAGAATCACAGAATGGTTTGGGTTTGAAGTGTCCTTAAAGATCATTGAGTTCCAACCCCCCTGCCCTGGGCAGGGACACCTCCCACTACACCCGGTTGCTCAAAGCCCCATCCAGCCTGGCCTTGAACCCCTCCAGGGATGGGGCAGCCACAGCTTCTCTGGGCAACCTCTTCCAGTGTCTCACCACCCTCACAACAAAGAATTTCTTTCTGGTATCTAATCTAAATCTCCCCTCTTCCAACTTAAAACCGTTCCCCCTTGTCCTGTCCCTGCACTCCCTGACAAAGAGTCCCTCCCCAGCTCTCCTGGAGCTCCCTTCAGATATTGGAAGGCTGCTCTAAGGTGTCCCTGGAGCCTTCTCTTCTCCAGGCTGAACAACCCCAGCTCCCTCAGCCTGTCCTCATAGGAGAGGTGCTCCAGCCCTCCGATCATCTTTGTGGCAGAAGCAGAGATTTAAGTTTTATCCCTCTTTTTGTTTGTCTGGCACAGTGCTGCCACTGGTATCCATGGTTAACCAAAGACTAGCAGTCTTCTGTGCCTAGTACTCAGGCTGTGCATAGTAAGCTTGGTCTTGAACAGTGTTTTTTGCAGAGACTGAACCTGGTACCTCTAGCTGAAGATATTCCAGAAGGAGAGAGGGCAGAGGTTTAGGCTTTTTGGAGGCCAAGAGTCAGTCCTGGTTGCTGATGCCCCTGCTTAGGTAGCAGATGAATGAAGCCAAGCCATTCCATTCCCAGTCTCTGAGATACCAGTGTGAGGGGTTTTGAAATCCCTCTCTGCTGGGATGGAACTAACCGTGTTGCTGTCACAATTCACTGAGAGTTGATGAGGCCATGGACTAGGACATTAGACCGAGCAGTGGCAGAGCTACAGCTTAGCTTTGCTCTTTGCTAACTCTGCATTATGGGGCCCCTCTCTGCCATTCCCCTGAGAGCCAGATTTTAAACTTAGCTTGGGTGCTGAATGGATGCAAACAGCTTTGGTCCACCTGCCTCTCAGACAGGCAGGGACATGTAAGAGTGCAGCTAGAGAGGAGTGAGTGCATCTGCTGAGAGACACATATATCAGAAGAGATATGTGGGTTGGTGTGTCTTGTGCTGATGAGAAGATGGTCCCCAAAGAAATCTTGTAGTGGTTGTAGTTTAGAGCTGGTTGGGATGGTCCTCAAAGCAGAAATGAGCCCCTAGCTGGTCCGTGGAGCAACAAGATGATCCAGAGCCCCCTTTTCGTAAAGTATTGCTGAAGCTGTAATTCCATAGCTGAGAGGGTCACAGCCAGAGCCTGGGAGCCTTCCTTGTGCCGTGCTCTGTGGGGTGCTATGCATATCTGAATTGTACTGAAGGAGATCAGCCATGTTTCTTTTTCCCCTCTGTAGATCAGGACCGATATTACAATGCATCTTTCCTAATCACCAATGTCAACTATGATCCTCAGTATGAAAGGCAAACCACAGAAGAGTTCAGGCACCTGAGCCAAGAGATTGAAACCATGGTAAGTGAAGAAGTTTCTCTGTTTCTGCCTGACCTATGGTGAAGATACTACAATTGTATGGTTGGAAATAGTCAGAGGTGATTGTGCCTATGATTGATGTCTATGGGGCTGACCCTACCTTTCAAACCTTGCTGTAGTGGGTTAAAGATACATTGCTTACTGTGCACTAGCAGATGGTAAGCATGGGTGTTTCTGTTCCAGCAGCCCTGTGGTGAAATGGGCTCTCACAGAGCAGAAGAGACAGCAAAATTGGCCAACTCAGCTGTTTATTTTGGTTCTGCATCCTCTGATGGAAATTTAGCAGTAGCTTTGATGTAGACATGGAGATGTGAAGGCATTTATTTTCTTGTATTTTTGGGGCTCACAAGACTTGTATTTTGAGAGCGTGTATGTATTACAGGTCTATTTTAACACACTCTTTTCCTTTAACAGATATCTTCAGTATTCAAGGGGTCCTTTCTAAGTAAAAGGTACATCCGGTCCCATGTTGTCAGTCTAAGGTAAGTAGGTCAGGAATAAGCAGGGATGTGATAAATACCCTTTCTTCCTACCCCTTGACCATATGGAGCATGCCTGGTTGGTTGGTTATGCTTGGATTCTACCAGCAGGATGACTAAGTCTTGGCTGGTTGTCGCTCTCCTTCAGTGCTAACAACACTGAGGGCTCAGTAACCTCCAGTGGTCAGCAAGGAAGAGAAATTTGGCAGATTGATTACCTGAACACCACTTGTCTGTGGCTGTAGTGCAGTAACTGAATTAATAGGTGATCCCAGCCTTCACTACTAGTTAAGGGTTTGAGAGATGCAGAGTCAGTTCTTCATTCCACTTAAGGCTTCTTGTGGAGGCTCAGGCTCCTGTACCCCTTTGCATGGTGTACAGCAGGAGGTGACTATTCTCCCTCTCTGAAGAGGTCTGAAGGAATAAATGATTGCACTGTGAGACACCTGGACACAGAGTTGAGGGAAGGAGGCTAGTGAGACATGCAGGTATAAAGGTCCTGTGTGAGAGCTCTTAAGTCTTTCCCTTTGCAGTAATTATGTATCTGCAGTAATTATGTATCACTATCAGTGATAAGAGCTGTCACTTCCCTCTCCTTCACATTACTTGGTTTAGAGTTGTATTTCTATAAGGCTCAATTCTGCTGTGGAATATTTTTCTGTAGACGGCAAAGAGTGCCAGACTTCCCACAAATGTCCTTCTTCACAGCACTTCTGGGCTTTCTTGCCTTTACCTGTCTCTAGATGGAATGAGTCATTTCCTTAAACTGTTCTACGTTGTTTTCTGCTGCTGGTTTCTTCTGTAAAGAAGATACTGTTTATCAACCGAAATTACAGAATTTGGGAGCTAGATTTCAAGCCACCTCTTTACACCAAACAATGTATCTCTTCCAATCTTGTTTTCACTACAGATACCTTGCTGTGTAACTAGGTGCTGGACCAGCTTAGCCATATTTCTGCCATCTTCCCATCTGGGCTTCAGTTAGTTTTGCTTTAGACCCCTTTGGCCCAAATATTTTATACTAACAGTAACAGCTGCCTGCTGACATGTCATAATCTCCCTTTACTTGTGCACAGCTATGCTATTTGTTCTATACATCTGTGCAGACCAGACCTGTTCTATAAAGAAGGCAGATGGTACAAAGCAGAACAAAGAGGATTAGTGGGCAAAGAGAGAACGATGGCATTCTGTTTTTGTTGGTTTGCAGCCCAGAACCTGGTGGAGTGCTGGCAAATGTCGTTCTGGTATTTAAATTTGCCTCGACTGACAGTAAGGAAACGAGCCGGGGTCACATCAACCGTGTGTTACACAGAAGGCTGCAAACAAGCTCCACGTTCTTGAATGTTGACCAGTCTACCATTACTCTTACAGGCAAGTGCCTTAGGTTTGTGTTTTTAGCTTGGAATTTGTTCCTCATACTTTACTGTTCTTAGTATAATGAGTTTTACTTTACTATGCAAATGTGGACTATCCTTGTTTTCTTTTGCCTTCTCAAAATTGTGTGTTACGGCTGACAGCCTGGGAACTTGAAAAAGGTAGCATGAAAAGAATTAAAGCATTACTGGCACTGACTTAGATGTGTGAGCCCTCCTATATGCATCACAGGCTCTCTCTGTGTGACTTTGCTCTGTTGAATGAGATAGTCCACTGCACCCTCCGCAAATCATCAAAAAACAGTCCCAACTTTGTGACCTTGGGTTCAGAGATTAATTTAAGGCACACAGGGAATTGGACAATAACCTGTATCACCAGGTACTGAAATACAGAGTCCTCAAGCTATTAAAAAAATGTGAGGCTTTTGGAATGGAAATGGTTCCTTTCTCCACCCTCTACCATTTCCTTTGCTTATTTGACAGATCGCTGTGGCAAGTGTTCATAACAAAACCCTGAGATTCCCTGGGCAGTAATCCTCTGCCATGAATCTCTGCTGGTTCCCATCAGAATCTGGCAGAGGGGTTTCTGTAGGAAAGAAATCAGTAATGTTAGCTCCAGTTTAGCTCCAGTCAATCCCAGCTCCGAGGATTTGCGAGGACTCTTTTGACCACTTTGCCATACTGAACCTGAACAAATGTATCTAAGTGTTTATATTGTGCACAGCTGCCAGCACATGCAGATGGTACTTGGACCTATATGCAATCATCTGCTGCCTTTGTTAGCTTTGAGCTAAGGCAAAAAAGATATATCCTTTGGCTTTACACTTTAAGTGAGGAACAGGGGCTTAACTCAACTTCTCCAGCAGAGCAAATTACTCCTTTTACTGTACTGTCACTCCATGCAGCAATGCAAGCCATTGGGTTTGTGTTTGCTGAGTACAGGGAGGGAGGATGTGCTAGATCACGTAGAATATGAGATACACTCACTGGTGTTTCCTTTTCATTTCAGAGTTGAATAAGGAAAAGGGAGATAACCTCTTAAACAACTGTAAGTACAAATGCTTTATAGGAAAGGTCCAAGGAAATGGTGCTATAGGTTCTGCGTTTACAAGACTCTTAAATCTTAAAATCTTAAAAGATTGCTTTTGAGATGCAAGCTGAAAAAATAACTTGTTAAAGATACTAGAGCAGTAGACAGTGCACAAGCCAGGGAAGACTTCAGCTCATTTTCTTGCAGTCGGGCTGGCTCTGTAGGCTTTGCAGAATCAGACATTCTGTCTTAGTGGTGGGAAGCACTTGCTTTAACAGGTATGGGAGGTAGGGGCTTGTAGATGAGCTGCTGTCAGTGAGCTTTGCACAAGGACTGCAGTTGCTGTGGGCGACGGTTATTGCTTGAATCCTTCCAAAACCACTTTCCCTCCTGTTCCCTTCTCAGAATCATAGAATCACAGAATGATAGGGGTTGGAAGGGACCTCTGGAGATCATGTAGCCCAAACCCCCCTGCCAGAGCAGGGCCACCTAAGAGCAGGGTACACAGGAACGGGTCCAGGCAGGGTTTGAATGTTTTCAGAGATGGAGATTCCACCGCCTCTCTGGGCAGCCTCTGCCAGGGTTCTGCCACCCTAACAGCAAAGAAGTTCCTCCTCATGTTTAGGTGGAACTTCTTCTATTCAAGTTTGTGCCCATTTCCTCTTGTCCTGTCCCTGGGCACCACTGAAAGAAGACCGGCCCCATCTTCCTGACACCCATCCTTAAGTATTTCTAAGCATTGATCAGATCCCCCCTCAGACTTCCCTTCTCCAGAGAAACTTGCTGAGGGGCAATTCCATCCATTCATCCAGGTCATTGATGACTATGTTGAACAGGACTGGACCCAGTACTGACCCCTGAGGAAAACCCCTTGTTACAGACTTCCAACTAGATTCTGTGCCACTAATCATGACCCTCAGAGCAGAAACCTTGCAGAAAGGTTTGGCAGATAGCTGTCTGTCGGATTTGAGTTAAACCTTGAAGTACACAGGGAAAGGCCAGAGGATGGGAGAGGGAGAAGAGCTGTCCACAGTGAGAGCAAGGCAGTGGCACTGCCCTGGAGAGGGGCAGGTTCTCAGTCCCTCTCCTGTTCTGTGCTCCCCCCATGAGGTCTTAAAGCTCCTCTGGTAGTAGGGGGAAAGCATAAGTTCCCTCCCAGGGGACTACATCAGTCCCCTGCATGGTCATAGAGCCTTTGCACGTTAGCTTTCCATCTTTAAATGGACTCTGAGAATTAACTGGTTTGCACCTAACTTATATTTCATGTTTATAACTCTGCTGTTGGCACAGTGGCTATAAATAAACTGTTGGAGGAAGGAGACACTATTTTTTTGTTTGCTGTTGTCAAGGCTGACCTGGAGGTGACCTGGCAAAATCCTTTCATTGTTTGCTTTGTGGGTGGGTTTTTTGTTTGGTTTAGTGGTTTTTTTGCAAACTAATCTTCAGCAATTCTGTGACACTGAAAGCTATACTGACGATGTTGGTCTTGCCTTTGCTATACAGGTGGGATGTTACAAATAATGAGAAGATTGCCTCCACTGAGTTCCCAAGTGATGTGCAGTGTCTGTCTTGTGCATATTTTGGTGGTGATGTGTGTATTAAAGCTTAGAGCTGCCCTGGTGTGGTCGTTGTTTACGTGGGGGTTTGTAGAGGCAATTTTTTCTTTAAACTAAGTAAACAGTTACAACTGGGGAAGGTAAAGTGTGTCAAATATACGGCCTTCAACTCCCATGAGAGTACATATAGGTTTGTGTGTCTGATAGCTGGCTTAATGAAAAAGTAGTGACTCTTCTACCAAACTTCTTGTTTACCCCACATCTATCTTGAGATGCTTGTAACTGTGACACTTGCTTTCCCTGCTGTTTGAGGCACTGCTTTAGGTGAAGGCTGTCTCTTGACATCCCTGCCCTGTTATGTCTGCCTGCAGCCATGTGGGCCTTTCCCAAAGTAACACCCCAATTTCCCTCAGTCAGCAAAAGCAGAGCTGCCTTTTCTTTGACAGGCTGTGGGATACGAAGACAGACGTTCTCCTTCGCAGGAGTGGAGAGGATAATTGGTGGGCAGCGCGCCCGGGATGGGGAATGGCCGTGGCAGGCTAGTATCCAGCTGGATGGGATCCATCGGTGTGGTGCCTCAGTGATCAGTAATACCTGGCTTGTGACTGCAGCCCACTGCTTCAGAGGGTAAGTCATCAGCACCTCTCTGATCCTACGGGCCTTAGGGCTCTTGGGTGCTCTGACCTTCACGACCCACTAACTTCAGTATCATCTGCTGAAAGATAATGAAGTTTAGCTCTTCTCTGTCCTGTTAGGCAAACCTGGCCACATTGCATTTTGGTGCTTAAATGGAGAACCAAGCTCCTTTGGGGATCTTGTTTTGTGTGACTGTGACATAACCTCAAATATCTTGCAGACTAAAAAATCCTCGGAGGTGGACTGCCAGCTTTGGAATTCTGCTGAGACCTCCAAAACAGAAAAAACTCGTCCGAAGGATTATCGTTCACGAAAGATACAGCGACTTCGTCCTTGATCATGAATATGACATAGCTGTTGTGGAACTTGCCTCTCCTATTGAGTTCACGAGTGATGTGCACAGTGTCTGTCTTCCTGAGGCATCTCATGTTTTTGCAGACAACACTTCCTGTTTTGTCACGGGTTGGGGAGCTTTGAGGAATGATGGTGAGTGTCTCTTGCCTTCCCGTGGCCTGTCACACATGTATCTGAGAAAACTGCTGTTACTTCTATGGGGTTTTTTTTGTTAATTTTGGGTTCCTTGGACTTGGTGTTTGATAGGATGTGCTTACACCTTTGTGGTCTTAGTTTGCTGCTTTTTTTTCTGGCTTGGTCAGTGGATTGGAATATGGGGGAAAGACCCTACAGATTAGCCTTACAGGAGTAAGAGCAGCTTTTTTTTTTGGTTGCTGCATGGATTGTGCCCCTTGAATATATTCTGTTCTCTATTCCCACTGGGGGAGGGCCCAGTCCCTCTGGGTTTAGGTCTGACCTGAGTTCCTCCGCCATTCAGCTTTGTCAAAGATACATCATGACAGTTTTCATCAGTTATTCTCTCTTCAGTCACAAATCAGGCTTCGCTTCATCCAGTGACTTGAATGAGCTTCATTCAGATTAGTCCGTGTCAGTAAGGTTAGAGATGATGTGACTATAAATCTGTTTATCAGAGCCATTGAACTATATAAGTTGTGTTTCGTGATGGACTCTTGGGTATATAGAGATTGTCCAAAGCTACATTGCAGTTAACTAAATGGGTCTTTCCAGTGATACCAACGACATTTCTTGTAGCATACAGCTACAAGATGTATTCTTGATTCTCAAGCTACATTCAACACTGAAACATGTACGAAAATCCCTTAGCTCATCATGTTAAAGAGCATCTGGTAAGGATGAAAGATGGAGAAGGCTTATGTTTGGGCACAAGTGAAGGACTGGAGGGGGTGGGAGGGGAAAACTTTTTTCTTCCCGAGACATCATCTGGGTAGCTCCCTTCGTTGCCTGTAATGGCAGAAAAGCTGTAGGAAAATCTGGCTGCTCCTAATCCTTGAGTGTTTTATGTTGCATACCCCGTCTGCAAATTCTAATGCCACTTCTTCTAGGCCGCAGTGTTAATGAGCTTCGACAGGCGGAAGTGAAAATTATAAGCACTGCCATTTGTAATAGAAGACAGGTATATGGTGGAGCGATCACACCTGGAATGTTGTGTGCTGGATATCTGGAGGGGCAGGTGGATGCCTGCCAGGTAAGTCTCTTCATAGGTGATAGTGAAAAGGAAATAGGTGTGGGGTGGGAGGTGATGTTTCCTAGAAATAAAACGTACTTTGGGGAATTTTGATTAAGTTTATGGGGTTCAATATCTTGGCAGATGTAAATGAAGATCTTCGTGGCTCATGGGCTGAAGTCTGCACTTAAGTGCTTAGGGTTTATATATAATACACATGTGAGAGAATACAGATGTGGAGTGGGAGAGACTGAATTAGACATAGGCTATCAGCCCCTGTCTTGTCAGTAAACAGTGTGGAGGTTGATTTACAGCTATGGTCTAGAGACAAATATCTGTCAGTCGTAACAGGACAATTTGAGGCTTGCTGCATTAGTGAGGTGAACACTGTTTGCTTTGTTCCTGACTGATGATGTTTTTCTCCTTAGGGTGACTCCGGTGGGCCACTGGTGCAGGCAAACTCCAGAGGAATCTGGTATCTTGTGGGAATCGTGAGCTGGGGAGATGACTGTGGCAAGGCAAATAAACCAGGAGTGTACACGCGAGTGACTTACTATCGAAACTGGATCAACTCCAAAACAGGCATCTGAAACCTGCAGAGGGTTAAGTTTTGTGGGCTGTGTATGGCTAGTTCTCTGACACATTCTGCTCTGTGGTTACCCTCTAAACAGCTGCTGGCTTAGCTTGTGGTCACGTATCAAGTGCCAGCAAGCTCGGAGTAGTCTAGGACTTGAAATTGGTTTGGCCTCCAGCCAGACAGGAACAGACTTCATCCACGTGACAGCTCTTTGTTCAGGAAGTACTCTGTTAAAGGGACAACTGCCTTGGCCTCTACACAAAATACTGTCTCTTTTTTCTCCATGGCCAAATGTCTTGGCCCCTACTTTCATACCCAGGCAAAGCGTTTGAGCCGAAACAATAATTTACCAGCACCCAATATGTGATGTAACTAAAACGAAGCCCACCCATTTGCTGTGTGCTCCCAAGGCCCCATCTATCTATGGACCAGCTACAATCCCACCCCCAACTCCAAGGCTGCTGCGCTTCTGAATTCTTCTTGAGCTTCTTCCCGCATCATTCCAGGGAGTGTACTCTAATGAAGGATAAAAGATGGCTTAGAGAAGTCCTGGTTCCTAATATCACGTCACGACTGTTACTTAAGTAAATAGAGAATTTTTCCTTGCTGTGTTGTGCTGAAGAAGGAATCAGTGGAAAACACCAGCTTCTGTCTGCCTCCTTTGAACAAGGGTGTGTGCACCCACTCATCGCTTCATGTGAACAGCCCCTATCACAGTGTTTGCTGTGTGAGTGATTGCTGGACTTAAGACCAAAAACCCAAAAACCACTTTACGTTCATATTAGTCTGTTGTCATATCAGAGTATTTGGCTGAATTAATTTCCATTTTTAACTTTCTGGATTGTATTGTTCTGAATAAAAGTCCTTGGCTTTTTGTGCAGGATGGAGGATTGTAACAATCTCAGGATGACCATTGCCAGAAACCTCCCTCTCAAACTTCTTATTCTTGTGAACATTGTTCTGAAGTCTTTGTAATTTATTATGTGCATCTTCACCTGCATCCTTAAAAAAAAAAAAAGCTTTTGTATGATGGTGGAAATACTTGTCTTCTTCAGAGCAGGGTAGAGCTTCTGACTCACCCATTAATTGTATATAAAGATCTCTCTTCTGCCAGAAAGTAAAAATTCCTTATGTCTCATTGCCAGACCATGGCTAACTCATTGGTCTCAACCCCACAGACTTCATATTCTCTCTGACTTCATGTTTTCAGGAGTTCATATTTCCATCTACCATGTAGATCTCAAACATTTTCTACACCACAGCAGCAGAACATGCCTCTTCCCAGTGAGACTAATTTCCTTGGTGTGTCTGCAGACTCTTTCCAACACTTTGTGTGGATGTTGGTCCAGATAGCAGCAAGAGCTGTGATCTTAGTTGCTAGATAATGAAGTGCTCAATCGCTGTCTTTTCCCTCTATGGTCAGAAGATAAAGAACTCAGCAAAGGAGATACCAGCCACACTACCAAGAACCGGAGCTGGTCCAGCCTGGTGAGCAAGCAAGGATCTTATGCCAGGCTAGAAAAGGCAAACAGCAGACTTTCAACATGCTCGTAGTTAGAAGATCTTGGAGAAACAGGCCCTCAGTGATTACAGTCTTAGGATCAAAATGTTGTCCAAATTGAGTACAAGTCAGTTGACATAGTCAAGGGCAGTTCAGGGGATCCCTTCTGGACTATGCAACTTATTGCAGATGCTGCCAAACAGAGCAGCAATCCATTGAGTTAACAGACCTATTTTGATGATGCATCCTGTGATCTGGCCGCTTGGCGGGTCTAGAGCCTCACAAAGACAAGGGTCTGCAGCTGTTGTCTGTTCTATACTTGTGCATATCAGGAAACCTCAGACTTTAAAAAAATGTTATCAGGGAACTTTTCTTTTGGAATGTTGTGAACTTCAGAAACAAAACTGCGTGGCTTAATTTCTACGTAGGGAGTAAAAAGTGTCAGGCTAGTTCCATAGGTCTTTTGAGCCCAACAAATCTCATTTTAGTGCCTTAAGCAGAACATGGGTTTGAAGTATGTCGCATGTAGAAGAAACTTAAAAATTATGTATGACAAGCATATATGATTCTTTTTTTTTCTTGCTGGTAGCAATTGTCTTACCAGGACAGTGAATAAAAATTTGATCTTCATGAAGTAAAAGCAGCATTACAAGATGCCATGGATTTCTTGTTCCCAAAGCACTTTAGGTTTGAGTTTTCAAAGGGCATAATGGTTTCCCCATCCTCCTGGATTTCATTGTAACTTGGAAACTTCATATTATTAGGCTTGCAAATCCCAGATATCCCACTGGTTCCCCAAAACAGGAAAGTAGATGTCAAAGAAACCTTATTTTGCATCTGTGAACTTTCCAGTTTTGCTTATTTTGGATAAAAAAATAACAGAAAGGCTTAAGCATTTTGCTCTGTGTGAAGGGCTGCAGTAAATCTCATTCTCTGAAGTGAATGTCATTCTCAAGGCTGAAAGAGTAAACTCATCAAAGCTATCAGTTCTGAGCATCTACTTGGAGAGAGGTACAGTACCCGATCCATCTTAATGCTGAATGCCAGCACAGTGTAGCCAGGAGGAGTGAGGCTGAAAAGGACCTGACACCTACATGGTGTATGCTTTAGGAGCCTTTATTTTGGTCTGCCTTGTGGAGTTTTCCTGATGGCAGCTGGAACAAGTCTTCTGATCTGGTTTCTCCTGGAAACAATGTAGTTTACATGCGCTGAGGCCTCTTGGTGATGCAAAGCTGTATAAATGGGGACTGTCAAGAAGAAGCCTTGAAAGAACAGCCTCTGTCCACTGGGAATGTTGGTGTGGATGGATGTGATGGGTCTGAATCCCTTACTCATGGCAAAACTACACCAGTAACAGCATTGTCTGGCTTTTCCTGAGGGAAGTTCTGGAAACCTGAAGCAATGTAGGCAGCCAAAATGTTTTATGGGTTTAGGTGGCCTAGGAAATTTGTATATCTCTTAAGCTGCAGTCTCACCTATTCATGAAGCCACAAGTTCACCTTCTCTCAGCCATATTTTCATAGGAAATAACATCTTCAACCAAGGCAGAATGGTATGTATCTAACTATACAATTGTGCAAGACATTATGGGAATGTAATTTATATGTAAATTTAATAAAACCTGTTAAAAATTTGCCTTCTGTTTCATGTACTTGTTGATTTCCTGTGTCGTGGTAAGCAACTGTAAAATGGAGACTCCTCTGTTTTAGAATGTGTAACACTGATCCTATACCATATATTTATGTAAATGCTTTTATGGAGTCTTAATCATCTGGTTTTATTGTCTTGTTAGAAGACCATAACTGGAAGAAAAGCATAGCTGTTAGAAGAGCAAAATATCTTCCAGACCTGGACAGAATTTACCCATCTGGCCAGATGTTACCCGAATTTGTGTGCAGGCAAACAGGTCCTGTGTCAGCCACTAGAGGGTGAATGGTATTGTAGATGTTTGCAGTGGCATAGAGCTGCTTTGACCTCTCATGTTGGCAACTCCTGATGATTCTTGTAGATCAAAGACACCAGGTTTCTTCTTGTCCCTTTCCCGACAGGATGGGAAACTTGGTACAAATTGCACCATATTCTGAGCTAGAAGAGCAAGCTCTGGATGAATGAAGCATGCTGCAGTTTATTGGTCCCGGTCTGTAATACCAAACAGCCAAAGGGATGGTCTTGCAATTTGAGATTATCTAAGAGGGTAAAAAGGAGTTGCAAAAGCTTTATCACAGTATTACAGGACATGGTAAGTTGGCTATGGCTGGGAAAGCGTCTGTTTCTTTGAAAGAACAGTAATCCTTTTGCTACATTTTACTGAGTCAAGTGCAATAAAGGGAGTTGTGGAGACAGACTTCTTGAAAGACATCATTTTAACAAATCTGATATTTCTTTCTCTTTTTTTCTGGCTCAGGTAGAACTGCTTTCTGCTCAGTTTCTGGCGGCACATGTTGCATATGTGACACTTAAAGCATTTGTGAGCCTTCAGTAGCTGGCACACAGTAGCCGTGACCCAAGGGTATGTTTAGCTGGTGTGGTTGTACCTGGCTGGGGGAACTATGAGGGTGGAGTTTCTGTTGAAGGGTTTGAAGTGAAGAACTGAAGGGAAGAATAACTCTCATGTTCTTCTGTATGTGTGGTTGAACCAGGATCCTTCTATAAAACATAGCTGTCAATATTTCAGCTTGCTGGGGGTCTTTGATTGCTGCAAAGAAGGCTTTTCAAAACTCATCTGGTTAGAATAGTTCAGAAATGAATATAACAAATAGCACTTAATCTGCTTTATTTAAGCTAAAGTTTTATTTTTAATTGAATCCATTCTTAAATGACACTTCCTTTGAAAAATATTTTGTTTTCCATGTATTGCTGGTGGCTTTTTCTCGGGTGCAAATGAAGTGTTTTCATAAAGACAGAGAAAAGGCTTTTGGGAACTTGTTATCTAAAAATGCAAATCTTTTATGTAAGCTTGAGTAGGTACAAGAAATTTCTTTTATTTTATGTAAGCTTGAGTAGGTACAAGAAATACGTGGTATGTCTCTGATTCCCGTGACTAGCTACTGAATTCCTTCCTCCTTCCAGTAAACCTGGAAGATCGTGCTTGCTGTGTGATGTTGGTCCCCTCAGCTCCTGTGCTTTCCGTCTTCCAGCTGCGCCACCGGGCAGTCCCTTCCTTGAGGAAGGACTTGCCATCAGCCTGTTTTAACATCGTCCCGAGCCTGTTGTAACCACAGATGGTTCTTTGTAAGTCAGTACAAGCGCTCAGTTGCCTGCGATTGTCACACATTTCTGACCTTCCCCAGACTCTAGGGATCACCTGCAGTCTGCAGCCTTTGGAGTCGTGACCCAGACAGTCTGGCACTCATCTCCAGGCCAGTGGACATGACCTGCATACCAAGGGGAGCTGTTGGATCATTCCTTCCCCAGTGGACACACCAGATGGAGGGACCGTACTAGGAAATAGTGTCTCCCATGCTAGAGCGTGGTGAGAAAATAATAAGAAAAAAAGTATTTTACAGTGAGAGTGGTTGAACATTGAAATAGGTTGTCAGGAGAGGTTATGGAGTCTCTGTCCTTGCAGATACACAAAATTCAGTTGGACGTGATTCTGAGCACCCTGGTCCAGCTGCCCTTGTTTAGAGCAGAGATCTTGGGCTAGAGCATCTCCAGAGTTCCCTTCAGACATGTGATTCTGAGCACCCTGGTCCAGCTGTCCTTGTGAGCAGAGATCTTGGGCTAGAGCATCTCCAAAGTTCCCTTCAGACCTGTCCTGGCTTAGCTCAGAAGGCAGCTACGCACCACAGAGCTGTTAGCTCACTCCTCTGACCTCCTGGGGGGATAGTAAAGAGAATTAAAGGAAAAAAACCAACAATCCCAAACTTGTGGGTTGGGATAAAGACAGTTTAAACAACAATCCCAAACTTGTGGGTTGAGATAAAGACAGTTTAACAGGACAGAAAAAGAAGAGAAAATAATAATGGTGATAAAAGGATATAGAAATAGCCAGCTGCTTCCAGAGGAGCAATGGCCGGTTCCCCCAGGTCAAGTCCCCACAGTTTTTGTGCCGAGCCTGACATCGTATGGTATGGAATATCCCTTTGGGATAGCCAGCTGCTTCCAGAGGAGCGACGGCTGCTTCCCCCAGGTCAATTCCCTACATTTTATGTGCCGAGCCTGACATCGTAGGGTCTGGAATATCCCTTTGGCCAGTTGGGGTTGCCTGTCCTGGCTGTGCTCCTCCCAGCTTCTGGTGCATCCCCAGCCTTCCCATACTAGTGGGGCAGTATGACGAGCTACAAACTCTTTGACTTAGTGTAGGAACTACTTAGCAATAGCTAAACCACCTACTAGGAGGAAAATTAACTCCATCCCAGCTGAAACCAGGGCACCACCTCAGCTACTCTGTGACTCTCTTCTCCCAAAGAGCCTGGCAGCTTCAGGGACAGGCACGTGGCCATGGCCAAGTGGTGGCTACTGTCTCAGATGAACTGGCTGCCCCTCAACTGTTTCTGTGGCAGGTGAATGCTCTGGTAGACAGCCTAAAGAGGACTGACACCAGGTCATCTTCATGCTTGACCCTTAGATGCAGTACCCAGCGCTGTTGTCCCCAACTCCTCCGGCCCTGTCACCGTTGATTGAGTAATCAATGAAAATAGCAGGGCACAGAAAGGAAAACAATCCATTCTGTGCCACCTAGGTAGAATGCAGGTTACCCAAGAGTGAGCTCAGCCAGAAGGTCTCATGGGCAGGCAGCAAACCAACGTGACCCTCGTTTGATACTGAGCAGTCCTGCCCAAAGCATGCTGTGTTTTTCCCTCAGAGTGACTCAGCTGTGTCTGAAAGGACAGCCAGCATTGAAACAGCTACAGGATGGAGGTCTTGGGCTTGATTTTCTTTATGTCTAATTTAGTGTGTTGAAGCCTCCAAAGCTAATGCAGTGTATGAGAAAACATTGCTCACAAGAACCACGTTTACGATCCTGCCTGCTGCCACAGAGCAAACCAGAAGAGGTTAAGGGTTGGGGCATCAACTCAAAGAGGTGCTTTCCACCAGACAAGTTAGCTGCTAGCAAATGATACGAAATCAAATCCAAGCTGACCATTTTCTGGGGACAGGGAGATGTAGGAAGGCCTGTTTTGGGGTGTTTTCCGCAGAGCTCGGTGTTAGTGCTCCCACTAGGTCTGATGGGTGAAACAACGCTGCTGTTCTTTTGTGTGGCTTTAGCTGTGCCCATGAAGGATTTATATGTATCTTCATGTGCCTTGTTTCTCTGTCCAGTTCCTATGAAGACCTCCCGTGTCTTTGGAGACGCTGTGTATCCCGACTGGGAGCGGAGGATTTGTGCGGCGGATGCGGGGAGCAGCTTGGCAACTCTGGGAAGAAAATGCAGGCTGGCCTGTTCCTCTGTTCCAGGCAGCAGCTGCAGAGGACAGGTACATGTGTGCTACCTTCTCACCTCGAACGGGGTGACGGGCTATGAATTCTTTTTTAATGACTCTGGCAGTGGGGGGGACTCCTGTTGTCTACGGGCGTTGTCAGTACGTTGGGCTGGCCCATCTGGCTGCAACTCAGACGGGTGTAGCAGTTTCTGTTATAAGGGCTTGGAGAGAGGGACTGTTTGGAAACCAACCAGGGCAAGGATCTAGCATTCTTCTGAGCTTGAGGCCATTGCTATAGCATCAAGAGAGCCTCCGCGCCTTCAGTAGCTCAGAGCTGCACGGGCACGTAATAAAATCTGGCCCCGAGTGACTTTTCAAGGCGCAAGATAAAGGACCTGGCTTCTCTCCCAGCCCTGATATTGGCTCTGGAGAATCATTCTGTCCTTACAGTGGATTTTCTGGTTTTGTTGTTCTCCTCAGTAGTTATTAAAAGCCATGGCTGGGAATTTCATGTGGCAAAGGAAAGCGTGGGATAATAAAATGGTGACGGTGACCTTTATTTGTCAAAACAGTAAAGTTGTGTAGCGTGCCTACAGCTGAAGTTAAAAAGTATAAAGAAATACAGCTTGTTTAGAGAATTCCCTTGAATTTTGAAGACTAAATGCAAGATGCCTTTGCATTTTTCAGGAGAGGGCGGCCTGAAGCTGTAACTGAGCTGTCAAGGTGTGCTGTTGGAAAATGAGTGGACTTGTCCTAGGGAAGGATTTAATGTAGTGTACTGGCTTGATCTTATCAGATGCTCACAGAATCACAGCACAGTTTAGACTGGGAGGAATGTATGGAGGTCGTCTCATCAAACCCCCTGCTCACAGCAGGTCTAATTAGTTCAGGTTATTTCAAGGCTCCGCTGTTTAATAGCACTTCTGTCAGTTCTGTTTAATATTATTGGCCAGAACGTTCACTTCCCAGTTGAAAAGTAATGACTGACCAATGAGTCTTTGGGCTCAAATTCGTGGCCCGGGTTGAGTAACCGGTAGACAATTATGTAAAACATCTTTGCTTGTAAATTCCGAAGATGGGGCTGACCAATGGCCTTCTCTGGTTCTTTGTCTCTGCAGCCAGGGAGCCCGTGTAAGTATGTGAACATAAACCAAGGTAGCCTATTATTACCCTTCTTAGGCAAGCGGTCCGTCTGACCGGCTGGGCTGACTTTGCAGGGTTAAACAGAGAGAATGGTCATTACATCTTTTTACACTTTCATTCACAAAATCCTGTGCACCCACATTCTTGGATTTCCACCCCACGCTTTGAGAGCGAGTTTCAGTGCCACTTCCCTAATAGTAACCCAAAAGTTTAGTAGCTGCCTCAGCTTACTGAATAACCGCAGCGAGTTTCAGTACCACTTCCCAAAAAGCTTAGTAGCTGCCTCAGCTTACTGAATAACCGAGTGCTTTGCAATTTGCTAATTTATTGTGAGGAAAATTGTTCCTTAATGATTGTCTTTTCTTGGCCTGTCTGGGGGAAAAGTATGTGTAAGTTGATTTTGCATAATCTGACACAGGCAATACCATTGCTCCTGGGGGACAAGTATGTGCAAGTTGATTTTGCATAATCTGACACAGGCAAGCACATTTCCTTATTTTTCACTGTTTTCCAGGGGCAGTTCATTTTAATGATTAATTAATAGGAACAGGAAGGTGACCCACGTCAATGTTTATTCGGCAGATTGCAAAAATAAATCTTGCTTTTAGGGAAATCATATTTTTGGGATATCTCTGTTGCTCATGCTCTGGAGTCACAAGAAGGTCTGTCCTAGTGTGCTCTGAAAGTTATGGTAAGTTCATTCATCTGTTGTGCAAGACCCTTCCTCTAGCAGTACCTCCTGAGACCCTGTGCAACCTGGTATTCTTCTAATGAATGTTCTTTGTCTCCACAAAACCTTGTTGCAGAGCGCAAGATCTCGAGTAACTTTTTGTCTCAAACTCCATCTGTTCACTAAAACCTCATTCTACTGGGATATGGCTTTTTATACCTGGCCGAGGTGGGTAGAGCTGGCCTTTGAACCTCTGGGTACATCTGGGGAAATTCTGTGCATCTTACAGGCTAAACACTTCAAGAGCCACCTTTTCTCAGTGTGCTTGGCCTAGATACTCAGGGCACCTGACTAGTAATCAATCTGTAGATACTAATGAAGAAATTAATGTTAGTAACCCACTAACAACACTGCCAGCTTTTATCTCTGTGAGCAGACCACTATGCACGGCCTCAGCCTCACCATTCTGGGCAGAAATCCCTATCTGCTTCTTTGTGTTAACATCCCAAACTTAATTAAGGTTTTTCTATTTTAGGAGTGTGTTTTGTAAGGGTGAGAGGTTTCGTAATCACAATATTTTTTTTTTAAAAAGTAATAAATAAACCGAGGAATTCGAAGGCATTTTCTTGATTCCTGTATTGAATTGGTTTGTAATCCATCTCCAGCACTCCATCGAGTGTTGGGGTTCCTGTGCATGTGTTTCTGGGTGGATCAGGGATTTCCTTTGTGCACAAACTTTTTGGACTTTTACTAATTTTGAAAAAGAAAATAACAGGGCTGGGGTGGTGGGGGGAAAGGGGAAAATAATGTCCAGGGAGGATATTAGTATTTGACAGGCAACTGTGTATTCAGTCGGTAAAGCCCCACACAAAGTAGGTAACTGCAGCAATGTCCTATCTACCAGGGAGCTAGGAGAAGCCCCCAAAAAGCAATTGATTTGATCAAAGCAAAGAAATCAAGGTTACAGAAATAGGAGACGCAGCGCAGCAGTGCTCAGCTTTCCCCACTGTCCAAAAAATGGGCTGTCCATACGCTTGCTTCTGTAATTGCACTGAAGTGTGCTTGTGAATGGGCATCTTTAGGGAAAGATGGAAAAGAACTCAGTAGGATCAGGTGAAATTTTCCCCTTGCTGGTTTGTTGGTTTGGTTTTTTTACCCTCTGTTGCTGAGGTTCTTTCTGGAGGATAGTAAGTGTTCCCATAAAAACGACTGTGAAATTCTGAGACTTCATTGGAAGACCAAGTGCTTCAAAGGCTATAAACCAGAAATTTGGGTTTTGGTAATTTTCCTTTTTGGATTGTGATTTTAGATACAACTGCAGAATTTCTCACTAGAGAATATCCATTTTTCCCCCTTTCCAGCTGGCTCTGAAGGATCACGTTTGTGCTGGGAGAAGGGAATTCCAATGGGATTGGTGGCCCTTTTCACAGAGTAAGCATTTTCCACAGGCGGGGTTATGCCAACCATTAAATGACTAACATGTAATTAGGAGGCTGGATACTTATAGTTGTCATGTCCCTGATGCCAAGGGAGTCCAGGACAGCTGTGGAGGAGCGAGCATCGAGGGCGATCAGGCTTGGCTGACCAAGCCATTTATGTCTGTATTTGTTTTTGTGATTGGCCTTTGTGTTGGCTGTCTCAGGAGTGGCTTGGTGTCGCGGACAGTGCGGTGCCTCTCCTGTGTGGGTTTTGCAGTGTACAGTAGAAGGTGCTGCTGCTCAGGAGAAGGCCTGCTTGTAGGGATAGGAGTTGGACAGAAAGGGAGTGCTGGAAAAGGGAAATCTCACGCGCTTCCTGTTCTGCTGCGGTGAAGAACAAGTCTTCTTGCCTGGGCCGGTTTATCTGCTCTGTCCATCTCTGCCTGGGGAGCTCTTTGATGCGGAGCTGATCCGAAGGTTACAGTCTCCTTATCAACTCCATGCTTACCCCTGTTTGTTTTTATTCTGAAGTTCGCTCCCTCATTTTGCAATAACCCACAGGGTGCTGGGTGTTGCGCCAGCCGTGCCTCAATGAAGGATCTTCATTCAACACCTTTCCCTCCCCGTCACACCAGCCCATGCGACTCCTGCGTTTTCCAGCAGCATTCGCTCCGCAGTCCAGACTTTAGTCGAGCTTTTGTTGGTGGTCAGAAAGGCTACCAGACCTACCGGGACCTACCATGGGATCTTCAAAAGTAGGTGGCATGTTTTAACTCGGCACGTCTGCTCTAGAGGTGTAGTAGCGGTAAAGGATACTGTCTATGGGATAGCTTTAGGATTTCAAGGATATATATAGGTCCAGAAAATAAATCTGTTTGTTCTCTTGACCATTCTTGGACCTCATTGCTCTGTCTCTGCCCCTTTCACCCTTTTAGATCTAGGGTGGATCATGGATCCATCTGAAATACGCAGCCTAAAAGGGGACAATAGGCAGAGGGAAAGCTGCGCTGGAAGTTGCAGGCTGACAGGGAGGTTTTGGAGGTTGTTCTGGATGAAAAGAATAACGTATCACTGGAGTGAGAAATGCAGAGAGAAATCCTTCCCTAGCATGGCCAGGAGCACAAAGATTTGCTTTCTCTTTAGAAAGATGATGTGATGGCTTAAGTTGATACTTACCTTCCCCACCTGCGATTGTGTTATCCTGCCCCAGCAGGCTTTTATTGCAGCAGTGCAGAATCCAGGAAACTCTTCTGTGTCAAAATCAAATGCTAATAGTACAATTTTTGGAAACTACGGGGTTGGTCAGATCTAGTTGTGTTATTATTTCCCACAAACCCTGCAAAAGGTCCCAGTTAGATCAGTGACGAGAGGACAGCTACATATAGAAAACACTGTAGGTGTTCATCATTCTGGTTTTAACCCTAATGTTTTTAAGGAAGAAGCCATGATTTCTAGGGGGTAATGACAAGGATTTTTGTGTCTGAAAGTATTTTGTGCAGTCAGAGATGCTGGATATCCTTAGTTTTGTTTTACTACAATGGTGCTGGAAAGTTTAGAGTATTTTTAGAAAAATAAGTCTCCCAGCTGCGACACTCTGCAATTTTCTGTTGGGTCAGAGCAGGGATGTGGTCATAAATGTACAACGAGCCGCCGGCAATTTATTGTTTCTTTTTAATGCTCTGGCTCCTGGATTCATGTGGGAATAGGAGATGCTCAGTCTCCCTTGAGTTTGTATTTTTTTGTTGCCTCAGTGATTGATAAAGCTTAAAATATGACCTTACAAACAGAATAAAAAAAAAATCTGAAATTTTATTTTTTTTAACATCCTAACGATTTGGCTGGGTGGTTGAATTTTTGTGACTGCTAAAGACTAAGGTGTTAGTCTCCTCTCTGGCATTGCTTTGGGTAAACGGCTGTGGATGGTTGCAAGATACTACTTATTTTTTCCATCCTCTGTATTTTTAAAAATCGGGCTGCTTTAATAATTTCTGGACATGCTGAAATAGAAACATTGTTTCTGGATTGACAGAACTTATTCTTTATGCCCACTTGAGTGTTTTTTTTTCTCATTTTGTGAGACCAGTATCATTTCAGTCAGTAGAGTGTTGGCTTTGCCAGGAGAAGACTAGTTCAGCTCTTGCTTCTGTGCTCCTTAGTGGCACCCTGCTCAATACTGAAAAATCCTCTGCCCTGTTTAATATCTGTGGCTTAAGGGCTAGAGCAGCATAGCTTTTAGGTGAGGAAGAAATCCCCATCACTGGTTGTGAATACCAGTTTTTGCATGTTACATAAAGAGGGAAAACTAAGCAAGAGTTCTCTACCCACCAGAACTGAACAGCCATTCCATAGTTTGGTGTAAATCGAGTTGCCGTGTCTCGTTGATATCAACAGTGGTATAAATAATTTTAATAACAGTGTGCTAGAGGGTAGTTAAACAACATCTGAGTCCAGTTTGCCTCCTAGTTAGGAAAGGATTTAGTTGTTTAAATAGTTGTTTAGATTATTGTAAAATCTAAGGTACGTTAGGAGAAATCTGTATTGGATAATTCAATATTTGCACATTTGGGAAGGGATGGAGACTGCTTGGTCTTAAAAACCCTGTGTAGTCTGTTAAATGAACAGAGTTCTTTGCTGAGCAGGGAAGTAGATCTGAGTGTGGGGCTGTAAGCCTTGCAGTTCCATGTTAGTCTCTTACAAGTCTCTTACTGCCTCAGTATGAGCTTTATCCAGTTCCAGGATGTCTCTCTTCACGACATTTCAAGCTCAGCTGGAACGTGCGCTCCATAAAATCCTTCAGGAAGCCAAGCTGCTAGGGAAGACTGGGTGGAGTAGACAGCCTTACTGGTCTTATCACTCCTCTGTTGTGCTGTGTCTAGCAGTCTGGGGACCAAATGCAGTGTCCCACCTGTGACTTCCTTGTGAAGATGTTGTGCCCTGGCAGGGTGAGGTGCAGAGTACCGCGTGTTGTATGTGGTAGTCTAAAAGTGAATATGTAGGTGGATATGCAGCACCACTTGTACCAATTTGTCATGTAGCAGCTGGGCAAAATGAGTGTAAATTACAGACTGTTGAGGTGTAGCAGGAAATGGCTACCAGCCCTGGTCCAAGGACACTCATGCCCCATTGGCATTAATGAGAGTCAACCTTGATTATTGCAGGAGGCAGATGTGGTTCCCGCACGGTACCAAGCAGAAACCCACTCTGCCCAGTTTGTTCCAGCAGAGATTCCAATTTCAGGAAACCCTAGTGAAATAGTTTTGATTGTGGTACACACTGCACCGGATTTGACTCATATGGAATTGGTACTGTTTGTGTTTCCTTGCCACGTTCACTCTGACCATTTTAGAGAGGAAAACTAGAATGAGAACCTTAAAACCTAGTCATCTTCGTTAACTGAGCAAGCCCCAGTGTAAACCCAGCAGCTTTCCTCGCCTCTGCTCTTCCTGTTAGAGGATATTCCAGAAGTGCCTCAGTTTATTAATTTTTTTTTTTTTCACAATTTTAAGATTGTGCATTTTGGGTCAGCATCAGCTTTTAAAATCAAGTCATTTTGTTTCCATCACATACTCCTCCCATGTCTGGATTTCTGGTTTCACAGAGATCTTCATTCGGAACAAAGTTGATCTAACACAAAGCATGGAACGGCTTAATTTGACATGCTTCTGCTACAAGACAATTTCTAAATTTCATGTAGTCTGTGAGCAGATTTAGTGATAACTGGGGGACAGATTTAATACAGAACTTAGCATGAAAATGACCCAGTTTCTCTGCCACTGGAGAATTGCCTGGGGTTTCAGAGTCTCGATTGAACCTCTTGTCTAAGGAGCCTTCTCTAATTTATATTCTCTAATAATTATAAGGGCAACAAAGCTGGTGAGGGGGCTGGAGAGTAAGCCTCATGAGGAGATGCTGAGGGAGCTGGGGGTGTTCAGCCTGGAGAAAAGGAGGCTGAGGGGAGACCTTCTCGCTCTCTCCAACTCCCTGAAAGGAGGGTGTAGCCGGGGGGGGTCGGTCTCTTCTCCCAAGGAACAGGTGATGGGACAAGAGGAAACGGCCTCAAGTTGCACCAGGGGAGGTTCAGGTTGGAGATTAGGAAAAATTTCGACATGGAAGGGGTTATTAAGCATTGGAATGGGCTGCCCAGGGAAGGGGTTGAGGCACCATCCCTGGAGGTTTTCAAAAGACGGGTTGACACAGTGCTTAGAGCCATGGTTTAGTGATGTGGAGGGTTCTTTTGTATGGTTTTCTTTTGTTTTTTTTTAATCAGAGTTGGGTTAATGGTTGGACTAGATTATCTTAAAGGTCCCTTCCAACTAGACGATTCTATGATTCTAATTTCAGGAGCATTTCTCCTATGAAGAAATTTGTCCATTATAGCATCTCACTTTTTTTCTACCCAGCCTAGCAATTATTTATTTTATATAAAGTGTAAAATACAGAAAAAAACTTACAACTCAGCCAGAAAAATAAGATTCCAAACTACAGGAAAAGCTAGATACTTTGGGTCAGATTCTTGGTGGATATAAGCTGTCATAGATGGACCCAAACAATCATGAAGGCAGAAGGACTGCTCTGTTGTATCAGACTCACAGAACTCCTCGGGAGTGATGTAAATACGGTGGTTTAACAGTGACATTTCCTATACCAGTAAACAGATTTATTCCAGTAAACAGATTAAAACACCATCACTGTCCTATTCTGTGTGTGTTTATATATTCCCATTATTGCTAAGGCTGACACGGTGTTTTTTATCAATTTTCTTACTCAAAGCACCCTTAATAAGAGAGAAGTATCGCGCGTGTCCTAAAATCGTTGCGATGATGTGTCTGTCTGAGCGTGACTCTTGTAGGACCGAAAGCAAAGGGCATTTAATAGCCCACACGAGATCATCTCTGGGTGACTGGGTTGGGTTTGGCTGTCAGGCTGTCCTGTCAGCACCTTTATTTCAGCAGACACACAGCAGACAGCCTGCATGCCAAAGCAGAGCCCGTGTTCTCTTCCAGGGAGCATGCTGACTGAGCCAGACACTGTCTGATGACAAGGAGCTCCTAGCAAGGGAACGGAGGGGTCTCCCACAGGTGCCAGAGTGTGTTTTCTGCCCCGCTGAGGAAGGCTCTTTGAGGCTTTCCCTTCAAAGCAGGCAGTTTGGCTTGTAGAAGGCAGTTTTAATTCTGCTTCTTGGCAAGAAGGGAATCTAAACTCCAGGCAAGTGCACACATCATTTATTTAATATGATGATTAGGGTATGTTTATTGAATGGCACTCTTAAAAAAACAAGTTAGGATATTAGGTAAGATTTTTATTTTTCTTTGAGACTGACATTTTTACTCCCAGTACTCCTATCACTTAAACTCAAGAGACACGTGTCCTTCTTATGTCTGCCGTGTAAAATGCTTAAGGGAAGGGATCCCTCTGGCTCTGTGTTTATTGGTGTCAGCTCCTTGTTGAAGAAGGGGTTCCAGGGGGACTTCTTTGTGCTCATGTAAGGGGGGAACCCAAGCACAGAATTCAGGGCTCCAAATTGCCTCCTACCACTCAGGAAAGGTCTCAGTGGGTATTTCTAGGAAAATGCCAGCTGAAAAAGCCAAGACAGCATTAGGAATTATTAGGAAACAAAGAGAGGACAACCAAGTAAAATTGTTATGTCAGTGTGGGCAATTTTACATAAGATTTTTGTTTATTTTTGTCAGCAAATATTTTGTTCCTCTTCCTAATCAGACAAATGTCAATCTGTGATTTGGCAGTCTTCTGCTGAGAGTTTAAATCAAGCCCTTGATTGCAGTGTATTTAAGATTACTCCACAGGCACAGTTGTCTGGGAAAGAGCAGAGTCTCTGGGGTAGAGGAGAGGACCATGTAGGCTGCAGGTAGAAGGGACCCCGACAGAAAGCCCACTGAGGCCAGCGTGGGGCTTTCAGCTGCTCTAAAATCTCCATTTCTTCTCTGGAGGATTTCAGTGACCTCCTCAGCTGGAGTGGGTTTTATCCTGCTGTGCCATTCTGGGTTACGCTCCCCATTCCCTCTCTGTTGAGCAGATAGTTCCCAAGGAGTCAGCAGGGACTGCTTGGCTCTTGATCTGAGAAAATAAATTCCCACTGTTGAACTTCTACCAGCTCTCTGCAGAGTAGTCAAGCTCTGATGGGTCATCATGTGGATGGAAGCTGTTTCAGTCTTGGGATAGTTACTTCTCTTGCGTGTATTGAATCCTTGTGAGTACTGTCCAGCTTTACACAATGGGACACCTTGTCAGGTGAAATAATTGATCTGGGAAGAATGAACCTCAGGAGACAGAGCAAAGCAACAATAAAGCTCAAAGTTAATGGGAATGGAGAAGTGTCAGCCTGGCAATCTTTGTGGGTTTGTCTCACAGGTATCTTTGAAAACCTGAATCTCAAATCCTTCTGGTGTGTGCTCAGCCTTGGAAAATGAACCTCAGGAGACAGAGCGAAGAACAATAAAGCTCAAAGTTAATGGGAATGGAGAAGTGTCAGCCTGGCAATCTTTGTGGGTTTGTCTCACAGGTATCTTTGAAAACCTGAATCTCAAATCCTTCTGGTGTGTGCTCAGCCTGCACGTATTTTCAAATGGGGAAGGCTCCAGGTGGTACAGCCAAACCAAGGATGTTTTACTCAAAAATACCTGTCATTTTTAAAACCAATTTTTGTTTTTAAAACAAATTAAGATTGGAGAGTAAACCTTAACAGATGTTTCATGTTGTTATTTATTGAGGAAATTTATTGAGGAGGAAAAGGAAGAGGAAAAAGACATCTCAAGTCCCAAAACAGCCACCCCCTTCGTTAAGGGACTTTCTAAGATGTATTTATCAAACTGCTTCTTGTCTGAGGACATTAAGTTTAGAAGCTGATGCTGAGTCCCCTCTGCATCTTTGAAAGGATGCTCTCAAACAGGTTTCATGAATTAAGTGAAAGCTAAGTGTGTGAGTAAAATTGCCCATATGAGTAACTGTTGCGGACCGGGGTTTCTGTTTGCTAAACCATAACGTGGAACTTGAAAGGGAAGAAGAAAAGAATAAAATTTATTTTAAAAAATGTTATAATATGTACAAAAGTATGCCGAAAAGGTTTCAAATTACATAGTATTCAATATTTAACGGTGTCCCAGCCATGTTACTTCTGGTCTGAAACCACTCTCTCACCAGTATGATCGGCAGTGATTTCTTCCCGCTCACCTGCTGCGGTGTAGAGGTGGCATTCAAGCCTTTCAAATCACCTTCTCAAACCATTTTGGTTTGGGGCTGTGCCAGGATCATTATAGCTGAAAGACCTTTCGAGTGTTTTTCCTTCCCCACAGCTTAATCAAGACAACTGCTTTTTTAAATGAGAGTATCTACCAGGATGAATACAAGTAGGTTGTGTCAGGTTAAATGTGGGGGTTTTTGTTTATTTTGTTGGCTTTTCCTGTAACCTAATCTCACTTCAAACATAGTAGAAACATTTGCAAAACATACAAGCTATGCAAAGGACCACTAGCTGGAGTGGCAGAAAAAAATCCCAACAAACCCACATGACAAATTAAAACTGAACTTTCCACTGGCTTTATGGTTTCACCCAAGAGCTGCTATTTAGAAATACTCTTCTTAATGAGGTAAAGCCCTTACTATTTATACCTGCATTTTTTTTTTCCTTTCTCCAGTTTAAATTTTAAGGCAATTTCGATGCAGTAGTCTCAGAAATAACTTTGGAGCTGCTCATCTCCAGACTCTTAACAGGACTGTTTAATTTCTGTCTTTTTTTTTTAATTCTTCTTCTTTTTTTTTTTCCTGCTGTGGATTAACAGATACTTTTTGAAGCAAACCAGATGAGATGAGAGGTTAATTAATAGCTGTTTTAGAGGATAGCAGGAGGGAAGGAAACACTAGCTAGGAGATCCAGGACAAGCCAGAACAAATGTGAGTGACACAGGAGTGTTCCTGTTTTCACTCAATCGGTGTCATGATATTTAGCCTGAGTCAGTTGTTTTCCAAGCCAAAGTCATGAGGCTGTAACTGTAAGGCTTTGCAATGAAATGAGAATGAAATATCAGAACCTGCTCTGATATTTATGTACAATGCTTCCAGCTTGGGATAGGGTTAATTTTCTTCCTAGTAGGTGCTGTGTTTTGGATTTAGTATGAGAATAATGTTGTTAACACAGACTGTTTTAGTTGTTGATAAGTAATGCTTATATTAAGTCAAGGACTTTTTCAGCTTCCTGTGGAAGCTGAGAGGGAGCGTAGGCAGGACAAAGAATATTCCATACCCTAGATGTCATGGCCAGTTTATAAATGGGGTTGGCTGGGGGGGCAGAAATCCACAATTGCTGCTCAGGATGGGCTGGGCAATCGATCATGGGGGGGGTGAGAAATTATATTCCACCACAATTTGTATATTCTTTTACTCTTCTTCTTATTATTTTGTTTTCCATTACTATTCTACTAAACTGTCTTTATGTAGACCCACAAGATTTTTTTCCCTTTTTCTCCCTCTTCTCCCTATCCCACTGCGGAGGGAGGGAGGCAGGAGTGGGCAAATGGCTGTGTGGTCCTAGTTGCCAGCTGGGGTTGGACCACAACAAGTGCACAACATGCTTGCTCTCTTATTCCTGCACACAGCTGCTGTGGTTGTTTGCAGTTATTTTCAACTTCTTTTAATGTGTTTAAACTTATGTTTCCTGAGGTATGGATTCTGGAAGTGAGCTATAGGTGCTTTGTTATTAATGTGGGAACTCACTGAGGTGCCTCAGGACTCTTTTTGCCAAAAGTTGTGGCTTCCTGTTCTGTATTTCATAAGGGCTGATAACACAGAAAAATGGCTTTAAGGATTCTTCAGGTGTCTTTGAGTTCATAGCCAAAGGCAGAATTTGCTGCAAGTGACCTTGTTCAGGCAGTTTTTTTGTCTAACTATAATACTGACATACTTACTGCTGACTTTCCTTGAGTTAATTTAGATTAGCACCTGTGTAATTAAGAGCATGGCAAAGAGAAGTATCTGGTGAGGCTTCCTACCTGTGTTCCTGTTCCGGTCATATGTCCTTGCCCTTCCCTGTCAGTCCATCACTTCAGCAAATACTGCTTAAAGCAGTGATTGCCTTTTGATTTTGGATGTAGTCTGAGTAAAGCAGGAACCACAGGCTGGGCTTCTGAAATGTTTTTTTTTGTGTGTCCAGGCTGCTTTGCAGGCTAAAATGGACTGAGCAGCTTGGATAATGTGTATATATATATGTGTGTGTACTATAGAAAGCATGGGATACTTTTTACCAATTTGATTGCACCAAGCAGTTTTGGAAGCAAAGGTGTGTCTGTGATAACTGATTTGTTTAACCAGTTGCAAGCTGCCTACATTACTGTATGAAAGTTCACCTAGCTGAAAAATAAGTTTTATTCTTGCACATTTCCCATCAGGAGTCACATAAGAAAGTGCTTAGTGGGACTCTAATTTGGCCCTAATAAGAACAAAACCCCCAAGCCTTCAAACCCTGTGTGTGTTCCATGACTTCTAGCATATCCCAACATCTGTTTCAAAATAGTCTTGAGTTATGGTTTCATTTTCAAGGGTGTTGGGTGGGAAGTCAATTAATTGCTGCTGGGAAGCATCAGCTGATGTTGAGGGAGAAAACTTTAACTTCATTTTTGGGGGGGGTTACATAGAAAAGGATCTCTTATTAATCTTCTCCCTTTGTTCTTCTTATTTTCCCCCAGAATTCATCAGCCAGCCATCAAAATAAGACAGCTTGAGCCCTGGAAAATCGCTTTAATCGTTATTGGAACAGCAGTGGCAGCAGCTATCACCGTTGGTCTCCTAGTTTATTTTCTGGCATATGGTAAGTTTCACATAACACCACTGTTCCTGTATTTAATGCATTTCCTTTGTGCTTGTTGCACCACACAGTGCTGGGAGTTTGCTTTTCATCAGTCTATCTCAAGCTCCTTTGGGGAAAAACCACCGGCTTCTCTAGAGCTCTCTTTCCTTCCTCATTCAACATCTCTGCAGCTCTCTTAGGAACATTTCCTGCCGCGCAGGATGGTTCAGGGCTGTGGTTTCTGATGGCTTTCACTTGCTTTCGCTCCTTTCGTGTCTTCCTCATGATCAACTTTTGCGATGAGGTCTTCTGGTCTCCCTCATGTGGGTGACAAACAGAGCCTTCCACTTGTCTCTGCCTGAGGCGCTTCTCTGTTCCTTTGCCCTCATCACCCCCTGCCAGGGCTTGGCATTGAGTGGGCATGCAGGCCAGGAAGGAAGGTGGCTGACCAGCAAGATGCAGCCCAAGGTGCTGTTGGTTGCCCACAAACGTAGCTATTGGGGAAACTGGGCTTTTTGTCCCTGCTTGGCTTAGATCACCTAGCTCAACCGAGTTCTTGCTCCTGGGCCTCTAGCTTTTGGAAGTTGTGTTTGAATGAGTTGGATAGAGGTGAAGGCTCATCCCTAAACATCTGGATGTCAGCCAGCCACAGGTGTTTCTATAAAGTGTGTTCATCTTGGTGCTTTGAGTGTTGCCTGTTCCTCTTGTTCCCTTACAGATCAGAAGCTGTTCTATTACAGTGCCAACGTAAAAATCACCAACATCCGGTACAATAACGAGTTGTCCAGACAGTCCTCAGGAAGGTTTAGAGACTTGAGCGAGAGGGTTGAGAGACTGGTAAGTTTGGGCTGTTGTGCCTTTCTGTTATTAAGGACTGCGTGATAATACAAGAGTCGTTAATGCGAAGAGCACGCTTCCAGACCACAGGTGTCTGGTGTCCCCTGAGTCCCCATGGTTAGCAGACCTGGGAAAGGGATAGAAGGAGAGCCATGGTCCTGCTTGGCAGACTGGGCACTTGCCACTCTGCTTGTTGTACCATGTCTCTTTGTCCCTGCAGTGGCGAAGAAGATACTGACAATCATCTCAGCTTCCTCCTGTATCGCTAATAATTTATGTGTGTCTTCTCTTTCCCTGCCCTGAGCCTGGTTTTGTGATTTATGCCCCTCTGTCTCTAAGAAAAGCATGCTTTTACACCCTCTTCTTTACGGGGTGGGGAACTCTACCTGTCAAGCTGTTGCTGTGTGTTGAGAAAACAATACACAAGCCCTTTTCCTGCACCTTTGGTATGTTCTGTTAGGAAACCCTCTTACAAATAGCAGAGGCTGCTGAGTGGCTCTCAGTCATACAGTAGCTATGGAAATAAATAGACACATTGCAATTTCCTTTCTTGTTTTCTCTTTGAGACACTTCCCCGTAGCTGATAATTACAGAGTTCAGCTCTTTACAGCAAGAAGCATGTGATTGTGCTTGTATCTTTTTGTGTTTCATTCATCGGGGTTCGATGTGTATCTCTCACCTCCTGTTTAGCAACCTTGCACAGATACTCAGTTCATAGGACAATCGATGCTTTGCTCCCCGCTTGCATTTAGTTTAGGGCCGTGCCACTCATTCAAAACAAATTGTGAGCTGCGGTGAACATTGTTCAGGAGAAGCAGGGATTTGGCATCTCTTCCCGGCTCCACTGCTGGGCATCTTGGAGATCTTAATCAAGTTGTCCTCTTTTCTGTGCTTGTTTCCTTTCTGCCCTCTTTGCTCACCAGGGACTGTACCGTATTTCCCAAGGTCTGCTCCTGGTGCTTATCTGTACGCGTAGAGCCTTACATAAGCTGCATTTACTTAGGTGCTACCACTTTCCAACTATTACCTAATAATTTCAGGCTTATAACCTTGTGGTATAGGACCTTGGAGAGGGAATGTTCTCCCTGACCAAGAAGAAGATGTTGTGTATTGCTGAGGCAGGAGGAAGGCAAGAGCTGAGGAAAAACACTTCATTGAGTAGTTATATCCCTTTCTACCACTCCATTCCCTCTTCATTTTTCAAAAAATGTGGCTCCTTTAGGAAAGAAACACTTACTTTAGCTAAGAAGTTATTTCAGACAGTGTTCAATGCAGTCAGATTTCCTCGGAACGTGGCTATTAATTTAGATGCTTGAATGGAAGCCAATGCTTCCATTGTCTCCCTGTCTCCCCTATGGGTGTTGAGCACTTCTGACAGTAGTGACAGTAAATACCAGTGCTGGTTGAGCAGTGAGAACTATTATTTCAGAGCATATTAATTGCACCTGATAAGCAACACCATAACAATCATACAGAGAACTGTGTTGCCTTTCCTTCATTCCTGTGACTTTTCTTATGGCTGAATTAAAGAAAGCTCTTTAACTTCTACCCCCCCTCTCTCAAATGTGGTGAGTTCTTTGCTGTAGTTGTAGGTCAGCTGATATAAATGGTCCCTGCCAAAAACTTTAACTTTTTGTGGTTTTAGCTCAAGGTGTTCCATCTCACAAGGATGTATGAGATCGAGACTTGCCCATAAGCTTATTTAAAGTGACTCCATAGACTGATGAATAACAGCGTGTTCCTTGTAGGTCTGATTATCTGCAAGCAAAATGCAGCTTGTGGTGATAAAAATCAAAGCAAGCTTTCCAGAGACAGAAATATCCTCTTGACTTCTTGACAGACAGCTGTCTGAGAACATCTGTGGTTTTATTTTCAGGGTTTTCGCACCATCTCTTTAATAGAGGAGGAGAGAGTTGAGGTTTTTTATCACATTTCCTGATTTGTCTGGATTTACCGAAATCCTTTGCAGGCTTTCCCTGGCTGGTGTCAGGGGTTTGGATGTCCAAGCATTACCATCATCATAGTAGTAACAATACCTTAAGCTCGTGTTGTGAAACAGTGAGTCAATGCAGATAAATGCGATGTCTTTCACAATGCTTGGTGCAAAGTGAACAGAAGTGAATCATCTCTGATAATCAGAAGCATTCAAATTACCTGAGTTAGTTAGTGCAACTCCCTGCCAAGTGCTCCCTTCTCTGATCCCTCCCTGATGAAGCCTCCTTCTGTTTGTCCCCAGAACACCCCTCAAAGGAGCTCTTTTCAGAGCTGATGTTTCACTGGGAAAAATGTTTTTGCTCCCATAGGGAAGTCATCCCATGGTTTCCTTGGGACTGGCAGAAATATGTCCTGATGTTTGCTTTGGTTTCCAGAGTTGAGTAGTAACACCCATGGTGTGAATGACATTCCCGACTCTCTTATCTCATTGAAGGTGGGAGGGAATGCATCGGAGATCATGCCAGAGAGCTGATGAAGCTGGTGCACCAGTCAACATCTCAGGGCTGACTGGAAAGTCTGGAAAATGTCTTGTGGGGTGGAGCTGGGGGGACTGAGGAAGAGATGATGAAAGGTCTTTGCTTCTCGCCTGGCTTTCTGCAAGCGGCTGCCAGGGTTCCCTTTGTGCTCTCTTGAAAAAGCAGACCTGACTGAATGCCACCGTGGAAAGAGATGTTCCAGCTCACCAGAGCCTCCACGTTTTTCTAGCTTGACCAGTCGTTCTTCCCTTGCCAAGCTAAAATACACTGTGCCAGGCTGTCCCCTCTTGCACTGGATAAAAAGGGCACAGTCACAGCCTTAATGGCTCCTTCCCTGAGGAGCCTCTATTTTGTAGTGGGCTCACTCAACGCTTGGCTGATCTGCACAGCTTTTACCCACTGGTTTTCTCCAGCTCCTGCACCAGATTTGGCTTGGTTTTTTTTTTTTCTTCTCCCACAAAATGTATTAATTCTTTCAGATTTCCCAATAATGCCTCAGAGGCCCTACCCTACCCTCTTACTAACAGCGTCCCCCGGAGAGGTTTCCAAAGCCCTGCTCAAAGCTTTGCTTCTTCAGCCCCTCTGGCACCCTGAAGTGTGGAGGGAGCTGAGACAACTGGCTTTAGTAGATCTGGGTGACTGGGATGATCCCATTTACCTACTCTGGGCAGCAGAGTCCCTGTGTGCAGGGAGGAGGCTGGTGGGGCTTTGTGTCCAGTGTGGAAAGTCATTTTTGACCCCAAGGGAAGGGGGTGTGTATTCAGGAGAGCTTGAAATGAGTACTTCATCAAGCCCATCTTAATGAGAATTGTCTCAGCTGAAGGCTGGCAAGTGTCTAGCTGTGACAGAGTAGTAGATACCAAGGAGCCACAGCAGGTGACCTCTTTGGTACATCGCTGGTTGTTCAATAGATATGGACACCAACCTTTACCCTGCCCACCAGTGACTTGCAAATGTGCCTGTCTGCT
Organism: Calidris pugnax; assembly: GCF_001431845.1. Taxonomy (NCBI): domain Eukaryota; kingdom Metazoa; phylum Chordata; class Aves; order Charadriiformes; family Scolopacidae; genus Calidris; species Calidris pugnax. The sequence continues at coordinate 142,976 of NW_015090847.1, forward strand.
CTTTTCACCACTACAATAACTTCCTGATACTTTCTCCTAGATGTTATGGGCTTTTCCTTCTTCGAGTACAGCCTCTGCCACCCTTCTCCTTTCTCTGGTGTCTCCCTGCCAAACCTTCTCCTCCTGCCAGAGCTGTTTCCAGCCCTGCTGTTGGGGCTGCTTCTCCCTGTCCTAGTCCGTGTGTCTTTGTGGACTCTTGCGTTAGACACTGCACCCTCCCCTGCTTCTGGGGCTATGCCCTGGCCATTATCCCCTACTCTCTCCTGCTCCCATATGACGGTAAGCCAGGCCGTGGGTTGGGTGGATGGATGCTCCTCAGGTATGAGCATAGCCTGGCTCCCTCCTTGGCTAATTAGGTGGCTGGGGGAGAGGCGAGGTGTTTGTTTTCTCGCCATGACTGCCTCGAGCCATGGCACGGACTGGCATGGATTCCCCCGTCATCCCATCATCCACAAGGCACCAGGGCTCTCCCCGGTGTTTCCACCAACCCAGAACTAACTGCCTGGATCTGGGGCAGAGCGGTTGGGGGTTGTATTAAGGGGATACCTGGGTACTTCCCCTGGGAAACTACTGCTTATCCCAGTATTTCTATTGAAGTAATGGAATTTCATCAAGTAATTATTGCCTCGGGACTCAGTATTGTGTGTCAGGGCATCTCTTGCAGAAACAGACATCTTGCTTCAGTGACTTCAAGCAATAAGAGAATCTGCTGTGTCCTGAAGTACAGATGTTGGGGAAAGTTCTTAATGAATACGGCTCTTGAAGTTTGTCCTGTCTGATTGAACTGGTGTGGATTTAATTTAGAAATAAACTGTGTCTCTACTGGATATGGAGTAGAGGTCTGGAGCCCTCAATATAGGAAGGACATGGACCTGATGGAGCGAGTCCAGAGGAGGGCCACAAAAGTGATCAGGGGGGTTGGAGCACCTCTGCTACGAGGACAGGCTGAGGGAGCTGGGGTTGTTCAGCCTGGAGAAGAGGAGGCTCCGGGGAGACCTAATAGCAGCCTTCCAGTACCTGAAGGGGCTACGGTAAGGCTTGGGAGAGCCTGTGTACAAATGCCTACAGTGACAGGACGAGGGGAAATGGCTTTAAACTGGAGAAGAGCAGATTTAGATGGGATATTAGGAACAAGTTCTTCACTGTGAGGGTGGTGGAGCACTGGAACAGGTTGCCCAGGGAGGTGGTTGAGGCCCCATCCCTGGAGATATTCAAGGTGAGGCTCGACGAGGCCCTGGGCAACCTGGTCTAGTTTGGGGTGTCCCTGCTGACTGCAGGGAGGTCGGACTAGATGACCTTTGGAGGTCCCTTCTGGCCCAGACCATTCTATGATTCTGTGATATTGCAGAGGTACCTGTGACACCCCAGGGCAATGCTGTGGCACAGTTCTGGTGACCGTGCCCGTTCTCGGTCAGTTTAAGGGCTCAGTGATGAGTCCCTGTACTGGAGCTGGTATGGAAGGAGGCAGTTATCTACCTTGGGAGATGATGATGATTTTAGAGGTTGTTAGAGGTTCTCTCACTACAATGGCACTGATGTCTCCTCTGTGCAGACAGGGAACTGAGTTGGAGAGAGCTGAAAGGCCAAATCCATAAAGCCACTTCAGCACCCGAGAAAAGATCCCCAGAGACAGGAAAAAAATGGGCAATGAGGAAGAGACCCTCCTAGTTCCTGTGGCACACTCGGTTTTTATTGCCCCTCATCACAAAACACAGCTGAAAAGCCTGGCAGCAGCGAGTGAGTAGATGAGACCGCTGTTTTATGGCACTTTGTGGCCTTTGTAGGGTTAGATGTGACTCAAGTCCTTCCGAGGAGCAAAAGAGTGCATGGAAGGGAGAGGGAGGTGAAATGCAAACCCCTTCAGAGGCGAGAGCTGGCTGTGAAGCTGGCTGAGACTGTGCACGAGGGGTGTTAGTCACACCTTCCCCGCGGTTGTTAAGGTACAGCTCAGGAGCGTGTGGCTGGCTCCATCAGTGCCTTGTGGTTCTTGGGTCGGGAGGTTTATTCAGTAGGAAGCAGATCCCCAAAGGCATCAGGCTTTTGAAACACTCCTAAAGGCTATTTTCTCTGGGAGACCAGGCTGCGAGGACTAATTTAGGGGTGAAAACTGAATGTGTCCCAAGAAAAGGGATTGTGCTGAAGTTCAAGGGAGTTCACATGACTCTCTTTTTTTACAGCAAGTTGAAAGGTATCTACAAGTATCATGTAGCTTCATTTGCTGTATGTGTGCTGTCCCCCCCAAAAAAACCACTTTTTTCCCCTCTCAGCTCCTGCAATAAAACAAAATTGAAGATAAATTGGGCAGATCACAGAAAGAGAAATTATGGTAGCTGCAGCAGACAACTTTTTCAAGAACTTTTTTCAGTGTCTTCCAGCACCCAGACCAAACTGAGTAAGAATGTTCCTGCTTGTAATAAGTCTCAAAAGAGATTTGGCAGTGTTTTCGGATACAGATCCCAAAATTTAAAGCCTAAGTCCTTATTTAAAGCCTAAGTCCTTATTTAAAGCCAACCATTCCTAGGCTCTGTATGTGTTCCCCAAAGTACTTGCTTAGTACCAACATGAGGTGAAAACAACAGAACTTTTATTGAAAGTTTCTCTTGTTCTTCACTGAAGGCAATTTTATTTAGAAGTGCATCCATAGTACAAAAGCCAGAAAAAAAAGCAGCTTTTTAAATTAAGCTTTTTGAAGACGTACTCTTAATAAAACTCTACCTTTATTCGTATGCAAAATAATGTTTTTAAAAGTTAAAAAAGCCGCACCTTTTTTGTATGGAAAAAAAAAATCTTTATGGTTAAGGAGCATTTTGAGGAAAAAAATAATTGTGAAATAAATGTAGGGCATTTGACAACTTTGGCTTTAAAATCTTTATTTTAAGGGGATGGTTCTGGGCTTGCCCGTGGACGGGCATGGTACAATAAGGGTGCCCTCTACGGGCGACTGGGCCTAGAACCAAAGCAGAAAGCATCCTTCCAGGGGAATTCGGCCAACTGGGAAGCACGGCGACGTAGCAGTGGGCAAGGTGACAGTGTGGTGACTTGTTTATTTAGCTCTGGAATGAGGGGTTGACAGCACTGCACCACCATATGTGCAGGTGTGGCCTGAAAGCTATGGGCGAAACGCTGTACACAGAGAGGAAATAAATCACAGAAAGCGCTCGCATCTCCCTTGTCATGCTTTTTTCAGAAGTTTCCTATTGAAATTAAAAGAAGGAAAAAAACCCCACTGGCACAGGCATTTACTGCGTTGATTTAAAAACTGAGATGCTGTCTTTCTTTAATTTTTGTTTCCAGTTTTTCGTTTTTCCACAGGTCACAGTAGCACAGGGAACTAGAAAAATATTGAGGAAAATACAAAATACTTTTAAATGCAATGTGAGTTGATGCAGTGTAGTGTATGAAGCTGTAGCTTTGTATTTTTCATCACCTGTAAGATTTTGAACCACCAGTGGTTCAAAAATAGCATGAATTTCCAGGATGAAATGGTTACTTATCAACAATATGCCTGATATCCCATTTTTCCTCAAACTTAAATTCAGCGATCCTTCAACTCCATTGATTTTTTGACTTATTAATACAATGTAATTTTCTCAAGTAATAGGCACACAAGCTGATTTTTCTTTTTCATTGTTTTCTTGGTTCATCAAGGCAGAAGGTCTAATAAGCATGTACAAAGCCAGAAAAATCATAAGACGACACCCCCCACTCCCCCAAAAACTAAGTAAATCTTGATTCACATTCAGTGTGTGGCAAGAAAAGTTATAAAATATGCACAAGGAAAATGGATGCGAACTTGAACGTGAAAAAAAGGAATTCAAAATGAAATAAAGGGCAGTTATCAATAGTGTGTGTGATTAAGGGTAGAACCTTATCTTAATTATAGACCCGTGATCCAGAATTATCACATTGTTTATAGGTTATTAAATCAATGAAGTGATTCATGGTGTGAACTGGTGTCACTGAGATCAAAATCTGGCCAATTAAGAGAGTGAGTCTTTAGAACATGGTGTTATCAAAAGGGAGAATCCAAATTCAGTGCCGAACTTGCATGTTCAATGGTATTTGGACACTTGTAACCCAAACACACCACTATTGATCTCCCTGAGATTTCATAAAACTATTGTTTTCCTAAGAGCTAATTGCTCCTGTATTTCAGCTCTAAGTATTGTGTAAAAAAACAGAGGGCGTGGAGTCAATTTCCTGGGAAAAGCATACCTTTTGGCAAAAAAACCCCACCCAAACACACACAACCCCTTCTTTGGATATTGGCCCAGATGCTTCCCTCTCCAAACTTGATTTTCTCTCCAAAAGTTGGAAAATCTCCTTCCTCAGCGGACCAAATTTCAATGGCAGTGTGAAAGTTTTAGGAAGCTAATTATGGACAATTGAAAGCGGGGAGTAGGAATGGGAATACTTAGGTGACCTTAATTCCAGCAGTCACTATTACATGGCTATAATGAAACTCTCATGCCATTACATGCCTTTGAAATTGGTTGCACTAGGCAGAAGCATGGTACTTTAAATCCTGACGTTATCCCATGTATTAGTCCTCTTAATTTCTTTTATCCAAAAGACCAATCTTTTTAGGAACTACTCTATAAGGTCAGTGATTTCTCTTTTGCAGCTGACACCTCCAAGAACCATCCAGATGAGCTCCTTCTGTTAGTCCAAAGTCAGATAGAGCTTGCTGACATCCCAGCTTTAGCAGTACAGTTAGTTTAAACTCTTTGTAGAGTATCTCTTTGCAGATGTATGAGATCATATTGCTTTTGCCCGCCGGGACGGCATGCTGTATTTGTCTATGAATGCTTTCTGATCTTCTGGTTTGCTGGAGGCCCGTGGATCATTACAGTCAATCTCCTTCAGGTCCCTTTTCTTCCCCTTGGGCAAACACTGTGGCTGTGAGGCTACCGCTGCCAGTAGTTGGTATCTCTGTTTCTAAGGGGGGTGTGATGTCCACATCCTGGTTTGGGAGCGTGCCAGGTTCAGTTTTTTGCTGTCCCTGTCTGTCTTTCTCCTCTTGCTTGCTCTCTCTCCCTCTTATCTCTGGTAGGTTCCCAACTAACCCCTCAGCTGAAACCTGCATTTGTGTTATGGTTCAGTTCTGGAGGTCTCAGCAGGTTGAGTTGTAAATTGGATGCAGCTGGCCAGCAAATTGGATGCTAGGTACAGAATTAACACAACTGATTAGGGTTGGACTAGATGATCTCCAGAGGTCCCTTCCAACCCCATATCATTCTGTGATTCATATTTTGTGATTGCCACAAAAATGAAGAGAGTCCCTGAACCAGGTGGTATGTTCCCATTAATATTTATGGTCAAAAAGCTCTAAAAAAATCACTAATAATAGGCTTTACATCCTAAAGAGCTAGTAAGGCCAGAGGAAGTAGTTTGAGGGTAGCTGTTGAAGGACTCACCTGGCAGCAGACAAAATTGCAATAGCATTGAGCAACAAGAGGATTTGTGCTCCCAAACCTACTGAATGCTTTTGAACATCCCACACAAGGAATTCAGCGGGCTCAGCAGAGATTCCAGAGGAAAGTTCTGCCGAACTAGATGTAAGATAACCTTTTTGATAAATCCTCTTACCCCCGTGCGCCGTGGCAGAGCAGTGTGTGAGGTGGGGGAAAGCAAGGGCTGGCACAGCAGCACATCTGGGCAGACCCAGCTGCACATCTGGGCAAGCCCAGCTCACGTCAGCTCTGTCCTACACTGGGATGTAGGATCCCTGTCGCATGTGACCTGCTTCCAGAGCTTGCAGGGGGGGTTTTTTGGGGGTCCCAGGGAGGCAGGGCACTCTGGGTGATTCTGAAATGGTGAAGATTTTAGCAGGTTGCTCACAGGCCTCAGAGGGTTGGCCATGGTGTGACATGAGGAAAAAAGAAGGACAGTGATGAGACTCAAGATGGGGTTGGAAAACAAGTCTTGTTCATCACGGTGTAAAGCAACTTCTTGCTGCAAGGAACAAGGAAGAACTTCCTTTGTGGCTGAGTTTGTACAGGTGGGAATATTTTTCCCTCCTATTGCATCTTTGGTACTAGCCACTATTAGTTACTATATCAGCATAGATGGACCAGTGTTCAGGAGTGGTGTCCAGTTTGTGTTAGAAAATTATACTGCATGGAGAGAAGTTTTGTAAAAAGGAGAGAGGATACGAAATTAAATTGAGGAAATACCAGATGGCATTAAGTTAAACAAGCCAGCTACTACTGACTTAAAGAAAATCTTGTTTGGATGAATGCTTAAATAAAGGCTGTCAGGAAAATGCTGCTCACTTGAAAGGAGCAGGACTTGGCCCTTGTTTAGGAATGCTTATAAACCTTGCCTGCAGCAGCCACGGTCACCATTGCAGTTGCTAGACAAGGGCCAGGAAAACAAGTGAGATGCACTTAATCAGTGGTGAATTTAAGGGATCTGGTCATGACAGCATCACTTTTGAGGCGCTGCGATCAAAGAAAAATGCTTAAAATGAGTGTAGATGGTTCTCCCAGGCAGTGTCACCGAGTTACCGGACAAAGTTCCAGTTGCTTTTGCTTCTAGGCATGTGACTCAAGCTGAAAAGTAAGCTCTAAAAAGGCTGGAAAGAAATATTTGCTGTTTGATATGGGTGTGAAAGGCTTTACTAGGAGATGAACGGTAAAAAACATGAGACGGAACATTAATCTTTGAAAGTTATTATCCGAAGGCATCTTGCCACGTTTTTTCCTCTTACATAAACTCTGTATGAATCCAAAGATTATTGCTAATAATTCAGGCTACCAAAATCCTCGTTGAAGGAAAGAGGAGATATGGGCCATATTCATATCTGTCAAACAAATTCATCAACAGGTGATAGAGGCCACAGTGACGAGGTTTGGCTAGCATGGCTCTCCTGATAAGATACAGCAGATTAGAAATGTAAAAAATACCAGGTCAAGTCTGAAGGTGTTCAGGGCCCTGCAAGGATCACTGGAAACAAAACCACTTTCCAATTGTTTTTTATTTTCTAATCTATTGGCAATGTAATACTCAGGGAAATCTTAAGGAGAGGAAAGTTAGTGGCAGTATGTAATAGAAGTGGCTACTTTCTCATTCAGATATGAAATTGTGAAAGGGAGATAAAAGAAATCCAGTAATTTTGGTATCATTTTAAAGCACGTGCTTACTGTTCTCTCCATCTCTTTTGGACTGAATTTTCTGAAAACAATGTCTGTTGCTGACAGTTGCATTTGGATCCTTTAGATCCATTTTGTAAGAAGTACTGTGTGTAACAGTGTTTTGTCAGACACCACTGGAAATCTTTGTCTTTGTGGCTGTATGTTCCTGATCAAGCTGTATAGAACAGTTGCATTTGGATCCTTTAGATCCTTTTTGTAAAAAGTACTGTGTGTAACAGTGTTTTGTCAGACACCACTGGAAATCTTTGTCTTTGTGGCTGTATGTTCCTGATCAAGCTGTATAGAACATCTGGGAAGTGGTCCAGGGTGAAGAGGAAAAAAAAGAAAGCTGAACGTGTCGAGAGCACAAAAAACCCACAATCACACGAGCTGCTCAGGCTGTAGCAAAGATACACAAGAGAAGGGGTGTCAGAAGTAAAGATCCCTGTTACCTGCTGCAGGAACGCAGGTGGAGAGTGTAGCAAAACCTCTTTTAATCTCTGAGGTGAGACATTACAGATAGCTTGAAAACACAATTGCAGGAGGAGATAAAGAGCAGTCCCTGTCTCAAAGATCTCAAAAGTTCTCAGCCCGAGATAGCACGTGGCATCCATCGCTGCATCCTTCTGCTTGCACAATAACACTGTGACAGGAACAATAAGCAAATGTTATCATTAAAAAAACCCAAAACCCAAAAAGCTTTCTTGTCTGAGGGCAGATAGTTATGATAACCAAGGGGGATGGTTGTGGGACAGGCTGCAAGATTACAGGAAACAAAATATTTTTGTTTTCTAACTGTGTGCCTCATAAAATGCAGCAGTAGCAGCTGGGGATCTGCAAAGTGCCCTGACAGAGTGCGTTCTGCAAAGATACAGTAGCTTGTCACAGTTGATATATTGGTAGCAGCTGGGATCTGCAAAGTGCCCTGACAGAGTGCATTCTGCATAGATACAGTAGCTTGTCACAGTTGATATATTTTTTTCCATAGAATTTTGTCTGTTCCAAATACCTAAGTAATTCCAGATAACTTCTGGTAACAGCAAGAAAAAAGATCAGCTCAATGCATGAGCATTAAGAACTTTTTTTTTTTTTTTCCCCTTACTGATGTATGCTTAAAATCACCTTAAAATAATAAAATGTGCACTTTTCATCTTGAAATTATTCTGCTTCAGTACCACTGTGTAATGGCATGAGACTGGAAAGAGGGGCTTTGGGGGGAATCATCCCAGATTTCATGTTATATGCTCCTTTCTGTATCTGGAAGATTTTGACACACTAGAATTTTGAGCACCGTTACTTTTTTCTTTCCTTTGGAAGACAGAAAATACGGAGACCTGGCTAAACCAGACAGCCTTTATGGGCTAAAAACTATGAAAAAGAGAACTTGTGTGATTTTGTGAAGCGTTTCTATGTGGTTTTTCCTGTAATGCATTTGATGTTTACAGGATACGTGCCATGTATTGGTCTTGCTCATAGAAGGAACTGCATAACTCACTAGTCACTTTGCTGTTTCTCAACACTCCGGTAATCCTGAGCCTGGCTGAATTCCTGGCTGAATTTCATGCCATGCTATATCACACCGTGCCGTCTCAGACCGATCATGCAATCTCGAGACAACCTTCAGCCCAAAGCAGGATGTGGTTCAGCAGGCACCGGCAAAGATGTGTCATTTGAGGACTGATTCCTCACGAGTCCCAGATTTCTGATTTCTGATGAGAATTGCTTGGCGATTCCCCTGGGGTTTGGGGGCATAACTTCAGACCACTGGTAGCTTTGCTATAGATTTCTCTAGGACCAAGGGTAAGTGCTGTCTCAGAAAAGACCCTGAAAAGAGAGGGACAGGTGCTGTATCCTTTCTGTAGAGCATCTCTAGGAGGCTGTGCTTTGAGAGGTTGCAGCAGCGTGTTTCAAGGGTGTTTATAAATATCCCTCCTTATGCCTGGGAGTGGATGGGATGGGACAGCACTATAGTGGCCCACTGATGTAGTCATAGGATTATTTAGAAAAATGAGTTAACTTTTAATGACGTGCCTCAGGCCAAATGGGAAACAGTTAGGAAAAGTCTGTGGCCAATGTTGTCTAGAGGCTGGGCTGGATTATGTTTCTTGGCTCTGCAGTCTGTGAGTTTGTAACTGAATGCTATTTTCTGAATGCTCCTTCCAGCAATATGTCCATTTCCCTCCTTTTTTTCCTTGTTATCTTATATTTCTCTTTTTTCAACAGATCGACAAGACATTTAACAATTCCATTTTAAGGAAAAAATACATCCGTTCACGCTTAATCAGAGTGAGGTATGTGAGATTATAATAAATGCACACAGCTGAGAGAAAATTAAATGTACACCAAGAGCATCTAGCCAGCCATTTGATCTAATTCAGTAAAGTGTATTTTATGTAAGACAAGAGCACAATCCCCACGTGAGCATGATCTGATCCTGAACTACTCCCTCCTTTGATGCAGAAGACTGCAGTCAGTCCAAATTCCATACACATTTGTGTTCAAATCTTGAGCAAGCTTTAGCTAATAAAGCAGATTAACTTGAGCTGTCTAAAAATGAAAAGCATTTTCAAAACTAGCTCCTTCACTAGAATGCATTTTACTGCTAGTATTGCTACTGTGCTGGGCTTGTCAAGTAGAAAGCAAGCATGGCTCTGCTGGTTCAGAAGGTGCCACTTGTCACTGTTGTGTCTCCAAGAACAGGCATAAGTAGGTTTTTGGGGAACCAACAGTAGCAGGGCAACAGACACGTACAACAACTGCTTCTCAGGATGCTCCCCACCTCCAGCTATTTACCACTTGGGATCTTCTGAAGTGGTTGTGCTTTGTTTAGTAGCCCCTTGGTGGAGTTCTTTTCCAAGGACTTGTCCACCTCCCCTGGACTCTTGAAATTCGTGCACCTCAGTCCTTTAGTAGGGTGTTACTTGTGAAGAGCCACCTTCTTTGGATCGCTCAGTGGCCCCTAGTTCTTGTGCTGGAAGAGGTGACGAAAAGTTGATCTCTCTTCCATCTCACCATGCAATTAGTGGTATCGGACACTCCCATCATCCCTTTTCTCTCCTGTCCCCCGTGAGCTCTACTCTTTTTTTCAGTTGTAAGTCCCAGCCTCCTCAGCCATTCTTTGCAGGAACTGTTCCTTGTCACCCCACTTTGTATCTCTTTCAGGTCTGCCACCCCTGCTTTTTGAGATGAAGGGGTCAGACCTGTGGTTGAGATTATCATTGAACAATGGGGTTGGTTTTTTTCTCTTTTATTCTCTGTCTATTTGACAATAATACCTAAAGTTGGATTTGATTTTTTTTGATCAAGTGACCTTCTTACAGAACTGTCTATTGTAATGCTAAGGTCCTGTTCCTGAGTGACAGTGCCCGTTGCTTTGCAAATAAACCTCAAATGTCTTAATAATCACGCGCTAAAGCTGCAAGACTAGTGATAGCAGCCTCCAGATCTTATTCTTCTGAATGTATTTCTCCATCTTTCTTGGTTCTTCTATGGTTTGTGAAATCCTGCAGCTTGCTCTACCCCAGTTAGGCAAATCACACAAGTCCTTGTTTGAATGTAGGTTTAGGAATATTTTTCGATACTGACTAGAGTGTTGTAAGTGTAGACGAGGTTAGTTGAGGATCTGAGTGGCCAATCTGTAGGAAGCAGTAATATTTTTCATTACTTCTTGTTCCCAGGGATAAAGTGAGGAGTTTGCTGTGCTGGATGCAAGACTTGTATGCGCCAAAGCTTCTTTGTTTTTTCAAATACACTACCTTTACGCCTCTTTCAGCACTCAGACTGCACGCTCTTTTAAGCAAGGTCATTGTTGTGAATTTGCTTGGAAAGTACCGTGCATATTTTTGGCTCAGTATAAACAATGCCCTGATGACAGTGCCCACTGCTCACCGAGAAAGACAAAACAGGTCTTGGCTGGGTGTCTTTGGCTCTGGACCTTTGCTGTGTAGTGAGTGATTCCAGGCGGGCTGTACTTACCCCAGGGTTTCGAGAGGTGTGGTGTGCTTGCAAGAGTTGATAGAGTAATTCCAGTGTGGCACAGCACAGGAAGAGGAGTGGGGGGAGAGGTGAGGGAACACCTCAGAAATGCAGAGCAACACCCACAGTTGGATCAGATAATATCTGGAAAATAAACGGAGTGGCAATCAACGCTCAAGTTGGCACAGGGGAAAACCAGCCTGCTGGAAAGTTCACGTATAGCTACTCAGTCTCAATCATAGAATCACAGAATGGTTTGGGTTGGAAGGGACCTTAAAGCTCATCCAGTTCCAACCCCCCTGCTCTGGGCAGGGACACCTCCCACCAGACCAGGTTGCTCCAAGCCCCGTCCAGCCTGGCCTTGAACCCCTCCAGGGATGGGGCAGCCACAGCTTCTCTGGGCAACCTGTTCCAGTGTCTCACCATCCTCACAGCAAAGAATTTCTTTCTAATATCTAACCTAAATCTACTGTCTTTCAGTTTAAAACCATTACCACTTATATCACTACACTCCTTGATAAAGAGTCCCTCCCCATGTCTTCTGTAGGTCCCCTTTATGTACTGAAGACTGCTCTAAGGTGTCCCCGGAGCCTTCTCTTCTCCAGGCTGAACAACCCCAGCTCTCTCAGCCTGTCTTCACAGGAGAGGTGCTCCAGCATCAGATAATCTTTGTGGCCCTCCTCTGGACCTGTTCCAACAGGTCCATGTCCTTCCTGTGCTGAGGACTCCAGAGCTGGACACAGAGCTCCAGGTGGGGTCTCACCAGAGCAGAGCAGAGGGGTAGAATCATCTCTCTCAACCCACTGGCCACGCTTCTTTTGATGCAGCCCAGGATGGGGTTGGCTTTCTGGGCTGTGAGCGCACACTGAAGGCTCTTGTTGGGGTTCTCATCCACCAACACCCCCAAGCCCTTCTCCTCAGGGCTGCTCTCAACCCATTCTCTGCCCAGCCTGTATTTATGCCTGGGATTGCCATGACCCATGTGCAGGACCTTACACTTGGCTTGGTTGAACTTCTTGAGATTTGCACAGGCCCACCTCTTAAACCTGTCAAGGTCCCACTGGATGGCATCCCTTCCCTCCAGTGTGTCGACTGCACCACCGAGTTTGGTGTCATCAGCAAACTTCCTGGGGGTGCACTCAATCCCACTGTCCATGTCTCCAACAAACATGTCAAACAGCACTGGTCCCAGTACCAACCCCTGAGGATTGAGCCAGTGACCACAACTCTTTGAGCGTGGCCATCTAGACTTGATTCCTTATCCACCAAATGAGCCATCCATCAAATTCATACCTTTCTAATTTAGAGACAAGGATGTCACGTGGGACAGTGTCAAACACTTTGCATAAGTCCAGGCAGATGACATCTGTTGCTCTCCCCTTACCTACCAACACTGTAGCACCATCGTAGAAGGCCACCAAATTTGTCAGGCGTGATTTGCCCTTGGTGACGCCTTGCTGGCTGTCATCAGTCACCTCCTTATTTTCCATGTGTCTCAGTGGAGATTGCAGGAGGATCTGCTCCATGATCCTGCTGGGCCCAGAGGTGAGACTGACCAGCTTGTAGTTCTCCGGGTCTTCCTTTTTTCCTTTTTGAAAATGGGGGTTATGTTTTCCCTTTTCCAGTCAGCAGGAACTTACCGGACTGCCACGACTTCTCAAATATAATGGAAAGCAGCTTAGCAACTTCATCCACCAGCTCCCTCAGGATCTGTGGATGGATTTCATCAGGCCCCAGGGACTTATGTACCTTTGGGTTCCTTAGTTGGTCTCAAACCTGATCTTCTCCTACAGTGGGCGAAGATCCTTGAAGCAAGGACGTGTCTTTCAGCTCAGCTGTGAAATATTCAGCATGGCTTGGTGCGCTCATAACACATGGCCTTTTATTTGCCCTTCCCTGGTGATAGCAACAATGTCTGTTTCGTTTTCTTTCCTATCTGAAGGATACTTAAGACAGAGCAAACTGCTTTTAGCTCATCCCCTGTGTGAAGTAACTGTGATTCCACCTGTTGTGGATTGTGTCCTTGCTTCTTGGCTCGGGTTGGAGGAGGCACAGGAGAGAAGGTTCTTGTTTCACACTCTTATCTTCTCTGTGTAATGACCAAGGATAAGCCATCTGCAAGCACAGATCAAGATTTACTAGGCCAGATTAGACACCTTGGTGCTCGTAGTCTATGATCCAATCTCTTGCAGTATCTGATGCTTTAAGGAAAAATAAACACCACTACTGCGTGAATCCAGGCTGTTAGGAGATTTTTCTTCCTTTTCTTTCCTCTGATCTTACATCAAAACTGTGGAATTGTGTGTCCGGGTGTGGGAACTTTTCAGTGAGAGGTTAATGACCTCTTTTGTGGTCCATCTCTGGAACTGTAGATGGTGGATACACTGCTGAGTTTCATTCATTGTTGCATAACGTGAGGTTATTGGCCACGGTCTCCCACGAGGTTGCAGTGGTGAAATTGGGTTGGGTGGCCTCTCCCCTTTGCTCCAAGTACCTTTGTGATGATGACTAGAATTTTTTTTTCTGTGTATGTACGTGGCCCTGGAAAAATTTGTCTAGGTACCATTAACCATCTACCTGATGTTTCTGAAGTGCTGTGTATCCAGCTTCTCATTGCAATCAAATCAGTTCATTCCCTCCTGCTCTTGTGTCCCAGGCATGTAGTGACAGCTTTTAAAACTCCATTATTGAACATTGTTCTGGCCGTTTGTTCACAGAAAGCATCATGCTTCCTTCTAGCCTAAGATGGATTTGACCATTTTGCATTGGCTTGGATGTCTTTTGGCAATTCGGTCTCTCAAAAATACACAAAAATGTTCAAAAATGTATCTAATGCCTTACGTTACGTTGCCATTGCTAGAGGAGCTAGGAGAAAAACTAAGAAATGCAGAAATGGGCCGAAGGTAACCGGAGTGTGTTTCATTGCTTTGTAGCCCAGAGGCTGATGGTGTGATGGCAGAGGCTTTGCTCACCTTCTGGTTCTCCTCCACGGATTCTAGAGAAGCGCTGCGAGAAAGAGTCGAAAGGATCTTACGGAGGGGCCTGAGAAGATACACGGGGCCCCTGCGAATAAACGTCAGGTCTTCTACCATCTCAAGTAAGTACATCACATCTCTCCTAAAGGTAGTCCTTGCTCTTTCCTGATTGATGAGACTTGATTTGTCCCTTCTGATGATGTCTGTTACTGAGCCTGAATGGCAGTCTTTCCTGCTCATTGTTATGCATCTCCTAAAGGTAGTTCTTGCTCTTTCCTGATTGATGAGACTTGATTTGTCCCTTCTGATGATGTCTGTTACTGAGCCTGAATGGCAGTTTTTCCTGCTCATTGTTAGAACAAAATCAGTGGCATTGTATCAACCCTCCCTAAGTCTTTTTAAATATGCTCACCTTCTGGTTCTCCTCCACGGATTCTAGAGAAGCGCTGCGAGAAAGAGTCGAAAGGATCTTACGGAGGGGCCTGAGAAGATACACGGGGCCCCTGCGAATAAACGTCAGGTCTTCTACCATCTCAAGTAAGTACATCACATCTCTCCTAAAGGTAGTCCTTGCTCTTTCCTGATTGATGAGACTTGATTTGTCCCTTCTGATGATGTCTGTTACTGAGCCTGAATGGCAGTCTTTCCTGCTCATTGTTAGAACAAAATCAGTGGTAATGTATCAACCCTCCCTAAGTCTTTTTAAATATGTCTTAAATATGGATAAACGGTTGCTTTGTGTCTTTGCTTCTCTAAGGAGCCCGAAAGTGCAGAAATTACACTTGGATAACAGTGGGGAAACAGCCAATGCACTGATCAAAATCCTTGCCAATTCCCCAGGGGAAAGGGAAAGGAAGGGAAAATGTTCTAATCTATGGGACTTCTCAGTTGGGGATCTAGTCCCTTCTTTGCACAGCAGATCTGCATCTGCAGAACATGAAAATAAACAGAGCTATCTTTCTGATTTAGTGAATTACCAAACAGACAGTGAAAGGTGGGTTTGCCTCCTCTTCCACATTTCTGATCTGTTAGAGAATTTTGGTGCAGGCCAGATAGCTGTGTTGAAAGAACAAGAAGCCTGGGCCAGATCCCATACTGGATGGATCCAGACTCCCTCCCACTCAGAAAAGACCACTAGCAACCTCTTATTCTGCCTCTTGGTGCTTGAACTGGGCACGTCGTGTTGCAGCAATGCAATGAAACTCAACTACCAGCTCTCACACCCCCATTGTTTCTTGATAGGCCAACCAGTCTTCCCCATTGGAAGGGCTCAAGATGATAAGTGACGTCCTTCGGGCAAAGAATCCCCATTTCTCTGCAGTGTTGTTTATAGGCCAGGAGTTCCTGTTCAGCAAAGAGCACGTGTAAAGTCTCCCAGATAGGGGGAAAAAAAAAAAAAGTGTGTGGGCATCAACTAGAGAGATTCGAGGAGTTTTTTGGGTTTTTGGTTTTTTTTTAAAGACAGTCAGGTCACGATTTAGTGAATTTTGAAGCTTCAGTTGAATTTGGTGCTTTACATAAATGATAAAATTGGAAGGAGTACAAAAGTGCTTGTTAGAAAAGGACTGTGGTCTTCTCATGGAGTTATCTGTGGTAGCTGCTTTTATTCAGTCTGGTAGATGTGGGAAGTGACTCCAAATGCTGTTTTAGTTGCCTTTGAGCTGCACCAGGGCTGTTACAGTAATGCCCTAGTTGCTAGTTCAAAAAATTAGCTGATATAATTGAATCACAATGTTTTCATTAAATATTTGGTCTCAGTAAAAGATGGCATCTCGGTATTACTTCGATGAAGTCGTAGGATAAACTTTGTGTTGCTTTTCTTGGCTCTGCCAGCCTAACCACAAAACACTGACTACACAGGTCTGCTGCTCACGTTGTGCAACTCTTACACGTGACACGAAGGAACATAAACAATACCTGGCCATTCCTAGGAGACAACAATAAAGGGTTCCATTTGGATCTTTCTTCAGGAGCAGGATCTCAGCAGTGCTAGGAGGCTCAGGCAAGCTCCTGTTGGTGCTGCTGTTTAAGAAAACCAGGTTGACTCAAGACGAAGATGCTCCTCCTATGCTTTTGGAGGAGAAGTGGCTCTCAACTTACAAAGCTTGTTGTCTTCCTCACACCTAGAAGAAGTGACAATTTTGAACAGATCCTGGAAGTCCAGAGAGGGATCTAGGTTTTGAATGGCAGAAGCCTCTGCCATCACACCATCAGCCTCTGGGCTACAAAATCTCGCTGTTCCTGAAATACCCTGTATTTATTTATTTACTAGTATTTAAACCAAGGAAAATTAAGAAGCCCTCGATTTTTTTTCCATGCTCTGCAGCACCCTTCTAAATTTTGCTTCATTGTGGCCTTGATGTTTTTGTCAAGTAGGATCTTTGTTTATGTTGAGGGAATCGCAGAACATTTTCATAACAGCTTGTAAAAAAATTGTTAACCTGATCATTGCAATCACTTTATTAAAAGGTTCTAATTTGGGGGCCATAGTATCTAGCTTAGTTGAGCTAAGCATAGTTGGACAAATCCAGGTCAAGCACTTAGATTGCATGCAAGGAGGGTCTGATAAGGAGAAACTCCTTCAGTCTTCCTCACAGGATCTAATCATCTTGTTGTTCAACACCATGTCTCAGCTTGCCCTTCACTCAAAAGTATTTGCTTTGGGGATCAGCTCCAACAAACTCCTGTACAATGGGCACAACACTCGGGATCTTCAGCTGCAGTCCAGGGCAGCAGTACAATACTGAGTAGTCTGCCAGCCCAGTGGTAGAACTTGCTTTGCCTTTTCATCTCTGAGGACTGGGAATAAAGAGGGGATAAAATCTAAGCTGACAATGTTTTATTAGGTCAGTTTTTTTTCAAAGAGAGAGAGAAGCTTGATCCTAGAGATGTGAAAAAATAACAAGTATGGAAAACTTAAAGGAAAACAAAATAATATTGTCTTTGTTTTGTATCATCACTAAACAGTAGATGTTCTTTATACACGGCTTTGGTATTGGAGTATCTTCAGATGTGTTATTAGTGAAGTCCCTTGTTTCTCATTTAGCTAGATTTCATAGTCCCTTGGTCAAGGACTGTGATGTCTCCAGATATCTGCTGTAGCTTTGATTAAAAATGGGTGGGGATAGAGACCTTGGTGCTTGTGTACAAACCCCACTGGAAACCCAAATATTTTACAGTGTAGAATCAAGCAAACTAAGGCCTGTCTTCTCTGAACGACAGTGCAAGAGCCAGCAAAATGAGATATCAAAGTCAGTGACTTGGAAATACCTATGTTAGGACTTGCCCTTCCACTAGCACTGAAAGAAGGTGTTGCAGTTTGTCCTCTGTATCGTTCTGGCACCAAAGAGATCTCCTACAAGGCTGAATTCTTTCTCCCCAGGGTTTCTTAGTTGCAAGTAGAGTCACCTCACAGCTTGCATCCATGTTAAGCAAAGCATAAAGTAGCTTGCCAGACTATTTCCCTATGTCAGGTAGGTTGGAAGTCTCCCAAAATGTATTTTTGGGAATGTACTTCTGACGTCAGAAAGAAACTGGTTGCAAGATCACTGGCACTGTTCAAAGTGAGTAGGAAGTATTCCCACCTGTTGCACAGCCAAGGGTTTTGGCCATGAACAATGAGTCATGAATGGGTTTTGATCAACAAGTCAACTGTTATTGTTTCTATTTATCTGGCATCTGGGGCTTGCTAAAGCTCCTTACAAATACAAAGGACAGAACCTAGGGGACAGATTCTCACTTCTTTATCGAGTCGTCTTTGGCAGACATGCAGATGACTGTCTGACCTGCGTGACTGAGGAGCATTTCATCTCAATTAATGTATGGAGAAGTCTGGGGGTTTTTGTACTTCACCAGCCACGACAGCAGCCCTGGGGGAGTGGAACAGCACATGCATCTGTACGTTGGGAAACACGGTGGAGATCTGACATTCCCCCACTTCCATGCCATTAGTTTGGCACCTGGTGGTACATTTCAGTGTTTGCAAGAGTCTAGAGACTGACGGAAATGGGGTAACACTGAAATGTATTTTAAAGTGAATACTTTGCAAGGACATGCTTGTGATGAAGGAATTAAGCAGGAAATTATCCTGGCCTGACTTCTTAGATGACCCAGATAAGTTGATTTAATTGATTTCTGCACTCAATTCTTATTTTTCCCTTTCTCTGCCTTGCCTGCAGAGGTTGGGCTGCCCCTACTGTAGTAAGACCTTGACTGTAGCTGGAAGAAAAATAATGCCAAAAACTGTACCAGCTTGGAAACTCACTACAGGACTAGTACGTAGTTGTTCATGCAGATCCCTCCTCAGGCTGCAGGATGCCTACATGGAGTTGTTGTTCATCTGCTGTGAGAAGTGGACCTCTGTCTGTCTTCATGGACAGAATGAAGACGTGGTTGACCTCCCTGCTGAGCCCAAAGCTCATGTTTTGCCATCTCTCAGGAAACTCCTGCATTTCCTTTTGGGTACAGCTTTTGAAAGGTGGCTGAACCTGCTGCTCACTGCTCTCATTCCCATTTCATCCCGGTACCTCAGGCCTTTACGGTCTTTAATGTAATTAAAGAGTATTAGAGTAGAGCTATTATCCCTACCTCTGTCTGTGCTGCAGGAGATGCACTCCGTGACATCCCTCTCAGCCACCTAGTTTGGTAACCTACTGACACGTGCCAGAGACCCTTTTTTTTGCCTGCTTGCACTGTTGTTACCCTAAATAACACTGAACTAGGTGACATCCCTGTTCCTCATGCAGCTGAGAATTTTGTAATTCTCTCTCTTTTCAAGGAAGCCGTTGCTAAAATGTGACACAGGACAGTGGGGGAAATGCTTCCTCTGCTCCCTGGTACATTTCACAAATCTGTGCTTCAAATGCATCTCCAAGAATGTGTCATTAGTACTGAAGCATGTATTCTTTCTTAATATTTTTGATGTTTACAATCCTCTCCTCCCTTCATACCCCGTTTAAGATAATCTCTCCCTTGTCTTCTCTGTGTGAAAAAACAACTTGAACTTACACAAGCAAGATGCGGGAACTTGATATTATAGAGGATGAAACACGCAGTTTGCCTTTGAAGCTAAGAGTTATGTTATGACATATAGAAAATCACGGCTGGAAACCTTGAAAGAAAATCAAGTTTCTTGTGGGAATCCACACCTGTGAAAAATTATGTAATTGGGTAAAGTTGTATCAGATTTTTAAAACAGATTTCTCGTCTTGCCAAATAGATCCGCAAACTTTGGGCACCCAAATCCCTTTGAAATCCTGGCCTTAAGTGGCTATTGGATATAAACAATTACCAAAATAAAGATGCTTTCCTGCTCTTGCTTACTCCCCTTTTCTTTCCATGTTTGCTCAAGCAAATATGTTGAGGAGTAAAAAGAGGTTATTAATCTTAAATAGTCACTGCAAGTCACAGTTCTCATTAGCCAGAAATTAAGGCCAATACTTCAAGGTTGTTTTAAGGTTATTACGTTTAGTAAATATGCCAAATAACTGTATTAACAAAATTGCTTGTCCAGTTGGAGAATAGAGCCCTCTTCTGAAAGATGGAATCCCGAAGCTGCGTTTTAATAGATTGCCATGATTTTAATTTAAACATTAGTTTTCTCTTTTACATTAAGGAAGCTCTAATTAAATGGCAAGTCCCATTTTACAGGTAGGCAATGCACGTTCAAGTTGAACTCGTTCTTGTTTACAGTGGAAGCCTGAGCACTGTTTTCCTAAATGTGGCACAAACAACTATTTTTGCAGCTGCATGTGGTCGGGACAAGATATGACACTTTAATTGTTACTAATTGATGCTTTTTCTTGGTAGTGCAAACAACTAGGGCAACTAGTAAATGAGCAGGGCAGCGAAATTGTCTCTCGTGCCTTACAAGTGATTGCTTCAAGGCAAGGGCTTGCAACACGTTGGCTGGCACAACGCAAACAGCTATGCTGTTGACCAAGCCAAAAATGTCGAGCTAGTAACAAAGGAAGGCAAGCCCCTAATGAGGTAAGACTGTAAGCAACCTCATTTTCAGCAGTATCGGGTAGCCCAAACTCTCCCTGTTTTTGATGGGGTCGGCTGTGGGCTGGGCTTGGTGTCAGTTAGTTCAGGTTCCCAAAAACATGCGTGCTCGGGGTTTGGGATCTTGGTTTTGAGTCCTGGGGTATCGTGTGTCCTTGATCTGCACGATGGGTTCCTGGGTCTGTTGCCAGACAAACCTGCTTTCGCCTCTTAAAAAACTCCCTGTTGAGGTTTTCTCTCCGTTTCTCCATTTCTTCAGGACTCGCGTTCCAGCTCCCAGTGTGGGATGCAGGGTGAGGGCACTGGATCTGGCAGAGCTCTCAAGCAAAGCAGGGTCACTGGCCTTTTTTCCTTCAGCAGTGGGTGGGTGGGAGAGCACTGCATGGTTGTGATAGATTACAAAATATGCTAAAATTCAAAGCCCTACAGACACGCTCTTTAAGACTCGCAGCACGTGCGTGGAAGACTCGTTTTTCCGATTACGCACAAGTCGTCTGGAGCTGGAAGCAACGGGTCCAAAATTTTGCCCACCTGAGGTTTGTATTTTTTTCTGGGTGCCTGGTAAAAAGGCAAACAGAGCTATATGCAGGTGCCTGGGGGATGAGCTGCGTGACTCACCGCACACCTCGGTGCAGTGAGAACATGCCAATTGAATTGCTTCCGGCACCGCGCTTCAACAAGCTGGTTGCTCCTTTTGTCTTCTCGATGAGCTTTGCAACATAATCTAAGTGTTAATAATTGACTGCAGGCTTTATAATTAGGCATCATGAGGTAAATGGCTCTCCACCCAGAGAGGAGCTAAAAAAACATTATTATCAATATTGCACTTGAAGGCAAAAGGTGCCCTTTCATTGTTGATTGCATTTGTTGGTTTCTTACCAGTTTCCAGATATAATATATTAAAATGACCCAAAGCATGAACTAGCTCTGAAGGTTGTATGAATTTCTAGGAAGACCTTGGATGCTTATCAGAGTTGAAATAAACAGGTAGGGCCAGATTTTTCAAAGCACTTCTTGCCAATATAGACGTAGGGGTGAAGTACCCAAATCCTTAGCACAGCTTGGCACCCTTTTTTTTTTCTCCTTTCCTTATTTTGGGACTTACCAAACAGTAATGATTGCACCACTGCTGAATTCCTCCACTGGCCTCGCTTTTATTGTCTGGTATTATTATGTTTTGAGGTAAGGGATCGTGGCAACAACCAATCCTATAGAAATTCACAGGATTCAGCTGGATGGGGAATGGGGGTTGTGGTCAGTTCATCACAGATTGTCTCTGAAGCTCCTTCCTGCTCAGGGAGAGGACTCCTCACACTCTTCCCCTGCTCCAGGTGGGGTCCCTCCCCTCCCACAGGAGACAGTCCTCCATGAACTTCTCCAATGCAAGTCCTTCCCATGGGCTGCAGTTCATCCTGCAAAATGAGGATATTAATTCTGTGTAGCTGCAAAGGGAGAAGAGAAATTCGGGATCATAGAATCATAGAACAGTTTGGGTTCAGCTGCAAAGGGAAAAGAGAAATGAAGTAAGCGGGTACGGGCAGGGATCCGCTCAGAAAGGCTCTCCAACCCAAAAACGTGAAGTTGTGGATGCTGGGCAAAAATTGCTATACAATTTAAAAATTGTATTAAAAGTGTGATTTTTAAAAATTATTTTTATTTTTTATATTTGTTTTGCCTGCTAGCAGCTAAAATAGTAGCTTTTGTAAAAATAGCATTCGGGATCATAGAATCATAGAAGGGTTTGGGTTGGAAGGGACCTTAAAGATCATCGAGTCCCAGCCCCTGCCCTGGGCAGGGACACCTCCCACCAGACCAGGTTGCTCCAAGCCCCATCCAGCCTGGCCTTGAACCCCTCCAGGGATGGGGCAGCCACAGCTTCTCTGGGCAACCTGGGCCAGGCTCTCACCAGGGACGAAGGGGACTAGACTTATACTTTGAGCCAATGCTTATTATTGCCAGTGTGAGTGTACTGTATTGTCCATAAACATACAATATGCATATTAAAGGAGGGAATCTATTGCTAGAACCTGCTGTGCCATGCAATAGATTGCTATTAACTCTTTTAGTGTCTCTTTCAGTGTTAACAGTGTGCCAAACACCCTGTTGTTCAATAAGATAGGAGAAAAGAGAGCGAGCCACTGCTGTTGTAAGCTGGCACTGCTGCGGTGAAGTCAGTGCCTTCTGATGGCAGAGGGTGTGAGCACCAGATCACAGAATTACAGAAATACAGGATCTTCATGGTTGGAAGGGACCTTTGAGATGATCGAGTCCAAGATCTCCTCTGGCCCTCGCTCTGGTGTAAAGTGCAATCTCTCCACAACAAATCTGTGCGCCTTGAGTCACGCAAGACTTGCTTTGTCTGTACTGCCCTCCAGAAACATCAGGGTCCTGCAGGATGGCGGACACTCTGGTCCTGGTCCTCAGGGGATATTGGCTGTCTGGAGAACAACAGGTGACACCGTGGAGAAGCGCAACAGCCAGCACAGGAACGTGACCACATATGAGCTACACTGGTTTCTCTAGCAGCCCCCCTCAGCCGTACCTCCTGTGGTGCCCTGTGCTCAAATAGCTGTTGGGTGGGATGACCATGCCAGTGAGAAATCTTATCTGTGCTCTCCTGCCCTTACCCTGACTGTTTCTCTGTTTCAGATATGGAGACGAAAAGAGCAG
Source organism: Calidris pugnax (assembly GCF_001431845.1). Lineage (NCBI taxonomy): Eukaryota > Metazoa > Chordata > Aves > Charadriiformes > Scolopacidae > Calidris > Calidris pugnax. The sequence goes on from NW_015090847.1 coordinate 165,735, forward strand.
AAGCCCTCTTCAATGACAGTAAGTGAGGGCTTTTTAAGCCTGGGAGATCTCCAATTGTTTTCATTACCATTAATAATATCTGAGCGCTTTTCCTGGTCCTTAACAGCCTTTTCTCATCCTCTAATCTAATGGTCTAATGAATGTGACCTCGTACTTCACACAGATGAGCCGTGTGTTTAGAAATCAATCTCGGTCCCAAGAAAACTTTTTTTTATTCCTGTCTTCTGGGGTATTTAGGAAGACTGGCTTGAAAATGGTGCTGATGGGGTGAAAATCCCATCTAGCCTACACCTACTGCTGAGTTTCTTGCTCAGATTTTTGCAGTGGGACGTTCCTCCTCTTAAAAACAGCAGATGTTCTGTGAGAAGAGAGCAAACGAGGAGAAAAGAGCGAGTGCTGAGGGCTCTG